>NC_000079.6:65513767-65839392 GCF_000001635.26 Mus musculus
GAGAAACCTTATGAATGTAATCAGCGTTGTAAAGCATTTCAAGTCACAGTCATCTGCAATGACATAAGAGATCACATACAAGAGAGAAACCTCATGAAGGTTGTCAATGCAGTAAAGCCTTTGCATGTCTTAATTCTTCACATGTATACAAAGTGAAGCACACTGGGGAGAACCCTCATTATTGTAATCACTGTGGTAAAAACCTTGGCAATTTACTGTCATCTGCAACTACATAAAGAACACATTCCAAAAAGTAACTCTTTCCATTTTTCCAGAGTACTAATCCCTTGTGTGACACAGTCATCATCCCATACATAAAAGAACACATATGGCAGAAAACCTGCATGAATATAATGAATAAGGTAAACCCTTTTGAGGCCACAGTCATCTCCAAACATACAAAAAACTGTGCAGGAGAGAAACCTTAAGAAGGTAATTGATGTGAGAAAACCTTTGCATATCACAGTCATCTCCAAGTACATTAATGAGCACATAGTTGAGAGAAGCCCTGTGATTGTAATGAATGTGTTAAAGCCTTTGCATGTCATTGTACACTCCAAACACTTAAAGGAACACAGGTTTTACAGACACCTTATAAATGCAGTGAATGTGAAAAAGACTATGAATATCACGATAGTTTCCAAAGACGTAAAAGAACACATAATTGATGGAAATCTTGTGTGTAGGCTCTCCCAGCCTGAAGCAGGCTGATCCAGACTTTGACCTTGCTGCCAGTGAGAATTAGACCACCTGGGGTGGACCCTTGCTCCCTAGATCACTATATTGTTCAGCCACTGCCACTGTTCTTCAAGACTTTGCAACCTGCTGAAAGGCCCCTGAGATATTCCAAAGACTAAACCCAGACCTGCAAGTCATCACCTGCAGCTGGTTCCAAGCACCAAGAATGGTTTGATGGGAATGGGCCTCTTCCCCTTTATAAGCACATTTGCTATTAAACATTTGAGCTTTGATCAGGAACCTTGACTTAGCTCCATTATTTCTCTTGACCGTCTAGTTCTCTCTCTTTCAGCTCCAGTCTGCCTCCCAGGTGTACCCCGTTTCTTGTGAGCCTCAGGTCGGCTCCCAACACTTGTGAATGTAGTCAAGTTGGAAAATCCTTTAAATGCCACAGTAGTCTCTGAATACATACAGGAACACATACTAGAGAGAAACCTTATCAATATAACCAATGTGGTAAAGCCTTGCATGTCCTAATCATATTTAAATGTATGAAAGTATTTATAGAAAATATAAACTGTGTTAATTTGAATATGCTTGGCCTTAAGCAGTGGCACTATTAGTAGGTGTGTCTTGTAGGAATAGATCTTACTTTTTTGAAGGAAGTGAATTACTGGGGTTGTGGTGTTTGGAGCTTTGGGAGGTACAAAACAGCCCCACCTACTGTTTGGCTGGAAGATAGTCTCTTCCTGCCTGCCTTCTCATGAAGATGGAGAATTCTCAGCTCCTTCTTTAGCATCATGGCTGCCTTCATGCTGCCATGCTTCCTGCTATAATGGTAATAAATTAAATATTTGAAACTGTAAGCCAGGCCCAATTAAATATTTACCTTTAAACATTTCCTTGGTCACAATTTGTCTTCTGAGCATTGGAAATTCTTTCTAAGACTGAAGTTAGTACCCCAGAATTAAGTATTACTATGATAGGCCTGGCCATGTTTTTGTTTGGAGCAATGTGGAATTTTAGACTTTGGATTTGTACATGTATTAAGTTGAATTTAATTGGACATGCAAGGAGAAATGTGGAACACATAGGTACTGGAGAGTGATTTGAACTCTGTATATGTTTTTATAATGTTTTGCTTAAGAATGTTTTTGCTTTTTGACCTTGTCTTAAGAGTGATGCATTGACAAAGAAGTAAAAGGAAAGCCAGCATAGCCTTTGTCCTGTGTTTACTCTCATGATGACTGTTTTGATCAAGCATAATCTTAGAATGGAAAAATGTAGAATATAAGGTTCAATAAGAAAAGGCTCGCTGGGTGTGGTGGTGCACACCTTTACTCCCAGCACTCGGGAGGCACAGGCAAGCAGATTTCTTAGTTCAAGGCCAGCCTGGTCTACAAAGTGAGTTCCCGGACAGCCAGGGCTATACAGATAAACCCTGTCTCAAAAAAAAAAGAAGGAAAGAAAGAAAGAAAGAAAGAAAGAAAGAAAGAAAGAAAGAAAGAAAGAAAGAAAGAAAGAAAGAAAGAAAGAAAGGAAAGAAAGAAGGAAGGAAGGAAGGAAGGAAGGAAGGAAGGAAGGAAGGAAGGAAAGAAGGAAAGAAGGAAAGAAGGAAAGAAAGAAAGACTCACCAGGATGTTGAATGAACCTAAATCTTGTGATCAAAGATATTACATGGCATTAAGGGAAAGGTGATGTTAAGGCAAGATTCCATCCAGCTAAACTTATGGATTTGCAGTTTTGGTAAGGAGAACTGTATCACATTAGGAATGATTGTTACCTGGTTATTCTTTTCATGTGGACATAAGGAGATATAAATATTTTTCAAATTAACAAGGGATGGACTGTGATTCCTGTTCTGAGTTTTCAATTTAACATCTAGATGGAAATTCCTAGGTTCAGGCATGGTGGTACATGCTGTTAATCCCAGGAGATGAGAGTCAAATACATATCTGGTTCAAGGCATCCTTCTGCAGAATTTTAGGTGAAGAAAAGCTTAGGTCCAGGCATGGTTTTCCATGCTTTTTATCCCAGCATTCAATAAACAGGGATACGCAGATCTCTGAATTCAAGGTAAATCTACTGAGCAAGTTCCAGGACAGCCAAGCTTAGGCAGTGAAGATGTTGAAAATTTGAAAGCTGGTGATCATGTAATAGAAAGGCCATGGTCCAGCCCCAGCAAGTAGCTTTGTCCCTGTGGCTCTGGCTTTAGAGGCAAGTGTAGAAGGGACTACTGAGACGATTGATGTTGGATAGCTGTAGATAAAAAATTAGGGGTGGTGAAGAAGAAACCAGCATCACTGAGGTAGAACCTTCTGGTAAGTGTTTTCAGGAAGGACAAAGATGCTGTGTTCCAGAGATACCCAAAGTTGTACCTTGTGATGCTTCTGGACTTGGTCATGTGTGAGAAATACCCAGGTGGTGTTAGTTTCAAGGCATGAAGGGGTCATGTAGAGCAGCTAAGACATGGCGTAATGAAGAGAGTATTTGAGAGGAAAGCAGTGCACCCCTGTTACAGCAGGAAAACCCAGCATATTGAAGGTGTCAGTCCCATGGGATGAGCAGAAAGAACAGCAACAGCAGTAGAGTGAAGTCAACCAGAACCTAAGGTGCTATAGGGAAAAGAGCTGGAGAAGTGACCCACTTTCTTTTGAGGAGTGCAAAAGATCATGTGTAGATCCCAGCCAGTGGAACATGAAGATGTAATATTGTAGTTACCTTGGAGACCCCAAGATTTTGAGATGCTAGAGCTATGGGATACCTGCTCAGGAAAACTGCTTTCCTGAAATAAGTCCAGCGAAAGAGAAAGAATTGTGCTGGAGTGAAATAAGCTCAAAGGTGTTGAAGAACTGAACATCACTTGAAATCAGACACGGATATGCAGAATTTGGAGATTGGCCTTCTTTTGGTCCAGTATTTCCTCACATTGCTATTTAGGAATAAAAAAGTAGTCGGGGAGTGGTGATACACACCTTTAATCCCAGCACTTGGGAGGGAAAGACAGGCGGATTTGTGAGTTCGAGGCCACCTTGGTTTACAGAGTTAGTTCCATGATAGCCAAGGTTACAGAGAAACCCTGTCTCGAAAACAAAACAAACAAAAACAAAACAAAACATAAAGAATGGCAAAGTATATCTTGTGAATTTGGAGGTATACAATGATATAATGTGCTATTTGTTTTTGAAAATGTAGGGGATTACAGTTAGGTGATTGGATGAATCTCAGATGATGAACTTTGGACTTTATTAGTGAGACTGCTATAGATGATGAGTCCTTTTGAAGTTGAATATCATATATTTTGTATTATACTATGTTAAAGTGTGGTCCCCATATACCCACGGTTTTGAACAATCAAATGCAGGCCAGCAAGTGGAATGTAGTATCTTGAATACGGTTGACCCAGGGAGTAGCATTGTCAGAAGGTGTGGCCTTGTTGTAGGAAGTGCATCACTGTTAGGTTTGGCTTTGAAGTTCCATCCAGCGCTGAAGAGACCCTCCTGTGTGATCCCTAGAAGACAGTCTCTTCCTGGCTGCCTGTGGATCAAGGTGCAGAACTCTCAGCTCCTTCTTCAGCATTGTTTACCTGCATGCCTACCATGCTTCCTGCTATGATGAAAATGGACTAAACCTCTAAAAGTGTAAGCCAGCCCCAATTAAGTGTTTGCTTTTACAAGAGTTGCCTTGGTCATGAAAGGTATTCCTAGCAATGGAAATTCTAAGACACAAACCCTGTGAGTGTAGTTAATATAGTGAAGCCATTGCACATTTCTGTAGTCTTCTTCATCATATAAGAATTTGTACTGGCAAGAAACTGTGGATGCATTAGTATGGTGAAACTTTTGCACACCTCTATAGTTTTCATCATTATGGAACTATTAATACTGGAGAGAAATTCTATGAATATCAGCAATGTGATAAAGCCTTTATGGTATGGGGTGACTGAGGTCCAACACAACTCAAACACAGGACAATGCAAATGATAATAATTTATTATAATCAAGTCACTACTCATCAATCAGGGCCATAAATATACTCAGAAGCTTAGCTGAAATACCCCAGCCCAACCTTGAGTCAGAAAGTTATATAGCTTCCAAACCTTCAGGTTACATAAAACTATATAAGCTTCAGGTTTGAAACCACAACATCCTGTGCCAAGTTACAACTACATCCCTCCCCCCACCCCAATCATGATTTTTCTCTGTTGTTACTTTATGTCAAATGATACAAGATGTAGATTTTATGGTCTACCGTATCATAGCCATTTGTTCTTTTGTGGTTAGGAACGGGCACTATTGTGGGAAGCCGCCCCCACATTCGCCGTTACAAGATGGCGCTGACAGCTGTGTTCTAAGTGTAAACAAATAATCTGCGCATGTGCCAAGGGTATTTCTCCACCCCATGTACTCTGCCTTCCCCGTGACAACAACTCGGCCATGGGCTGCAGCCAATCAGGGAGTGATACGTCCTAGGCGAAGGATAACTCTCCTTAAGAGGGACGGGGTTTCGCTTTCGTTTTTGGGGTTTGAGGCTTGCACGCTTGCTCCTGAAGATGTAAGCAATAAAGTTTTGCCGCAGAAGATTCCGGTTTGCTGCATTCTTCCTGGCCGGTCGCGCGAACGCGTGTAAGAGTTGGTGCTGAGATCCGGGACGAGAAGACCTGGGACGAGAAATCCCGAGATGAGAAAACCCGGGACGGTTACCATCACCGGCACAAGGAAGATCCCTCATTCCGGAACCAGAACTGCGGGTCATGGTAATGAAGTGTTCCCGTAAAACAGACTGTTGAGAAGGATTCAACTGCGTGAATTCAGAACTCTTCAGCTGGGGAACGGTGGTAATGAAGTGTTCCCGTAAAACAGACTGTTGAGAAGGATTCAACTGCATGAATTCAGAACTCTTCAGCTGGGGAACAGGGTACCCGTAAGTATAGCTTTACAAGTTAAGTCTGGTCTTGAACTTTCTAACGAAATTCAAGACAGTCTATCAGAAGTAAAGTGGGAAATAGCTTTACAAGGTAAGTCTGGCCTTGAACTTTCTAATGAAATTCAAGACAGTCTATCAGAAGTAAAGTGGGAAATAGCTTTACAAGGTGTGTTTGGCCTTGAACTTTCTCTAGTGTTAGGAGCCTTTTTGTTCCTTTTCACATGTTATCAAGCAGTTAAGGCAGGGCTGAAAATTCTGGATGAAATTCAGGGCAATCTATCAGAAGTAAAGCGGGGAGAGAGAGTAGGAGCAAAGAGGAAATATGGTACACAAAATAAGTATACAGGCCTTTCCACGGGTCTTGAACCCGAGGAAAAGTTTAGGTCAGGTAAGAATACCTGGGGAGAGATTAGAAGGAAGGAAAAGAAAAAAGAAAAGAAAAAAGATCAATCAGCGGAGGCTTCTAGGAGAAGGAGCCTATACTCATCACTAGATGAGCTCAAGGAGCCAGTTCTTAGTAGTTCTGAATCAGATGAAAAGGCTATTAGGGCCTGGAAGGCGCTCTCCCGAGCAGGTGAGGCCACTGGACAACTAACAAAGATCGTCCAGAGACCTCAGGAGTCATTCTCAGATTTTGTGGCCAGAATGACAGAGGCAGCAGAGTGTATTTTTGGAGATTCAGAGCAAGCCGCACCTCTGGTAGAACAGCTCATTTATGAGCAAGCCACACAGGAGTGCCGAGCGGCCATAGCCCCAAGAAAGAACAAAGGTTTACAAGACTGGCTCAGGGTTTGTCGGGAGCTTGGGGGACCTCTCACCAATGCAGGCTTAGCGGCCGCCATCCTCCAATCCCAAAAATGCTCCATGGGCAGAAATTAATCAACGCATAGATCTTGTCCAGGAACAACTAGATGTATTATGGCAAATAGCTCAGCTGGGATATGAACAAAAGTTTCCGGGATTATGCGTTACTTCCATTCAGTATGAGAAATTTACTAGGGCAGCTAATTTGTCAAAAAGTCTTTCTCAGTATATGTTACAGAATTGGACGGCTGAATTTGAACAGATCCTTCGGGAATTGAGACTTCAGGTCAACTCCACGCGCTTGGACCTGTCCCTGACCAAAGGATTACCCAATTGGATCTCCTCAGCATTTTCCTTCTTTAAAGAATGGGTGGGATTGATATTATTTGGAGATACACTTTGCTGTGGATTAGTGTTGCTTCTCTGGTTGGTCTGTAAGCTTAAGGCCCAAACTAGGAGAGACAAGGTGGTTATTGCCCAGGCACTTGCAGCTCTAGAACATGGTGCTTCCCCTGATATATAGTTATCTATGCTTAAGCAATAGGTCGCTGGCCACTCAGCTCTTGCACACCACGAGGCTAGTCTCATTGCACGGGATAGAGTGAGTGTGCTTCAGCAGCCCGAGAGAGTTGCACGGCTAAGCACTGCAGTAGAAGGGCTCTGCGGCATATATGAGCCTATTCTAGGGAGACATGTCATCTTTCAAGAAGGTTGAGTGTTCAAGTGGCCTTCCTCCAGGAAAAACAACACGGGACCAGACCAGGACCCCTCTAGGTGATGAGCCTGGAAGGAGGTTATGTGTACGGCTCCTTTACCTGCACACTGGGGATTTGACCTCTATCTCCACTCTCATTAATATGGGTGGCCTATTGCTTTTATTAATAGAAAAGGGGGAACTGTGGGAAGCCGCCCCCACATTCGCCGTTACAAGATGGCGCTGACAGCTGTGTTCTAAGTGGTAAACAAATAATCTGCGCATGTGCCAAGGGTATTTCTCCACCCCATGTACTCTGCCTTCCCCGTGACAACAACTCGGCCATGGGCTGCAGCCAATCAGGGAGTGATACGTCCTAGGCGAAGGATAACTCTCCTTAAGAGGGACGGAGTTTCGCTTTCGTTTTTGGGGTTTGAGGCTTGCACGCTTGCTCCTGAAGATGTAAGCAATAAAGTTTTGCCGCAGAAGATTCTGGTTTTTTGTGTTCTTCCTGGCCGGTCGTGAGAAAGCGTGTAAGACACTATGTTTTGAGGAATAAAACACAAGTAACAGAAATTATACTTAGGAACGGTCATCATTTAGGTGGGAACAAAACATGAATAGTGAAACCTGGCCAGATATTGTTAAGTACACAGGTCACTAGGACTTGGGACTTGAACTTAGTTTCAACCTCAGGTTAAATGGAGAGTGATAAGAAAAAGGCAGTCCTTAGGACTAGTTTCTTTTGCTTGTTCCTGACATTTAGACATCATAGTTCTCTTCAAATACATAACAGAATACATATTGGAGAAAAATCTTTTTTTTTAAAGATTTGTTTATTTATTATGTGTAAGTACACTGTAGCTGTCTTCAGAAACACCAGAAGAGGGCATCAGATCTCATTACGGGTGGTTGTGAGCCACCATGTGGTTGCTGGGATTTGAACTTTGGACCTTCGGAAGAGCAGTCCGGTGCTCTTACCCGCTGAGCCATCTCACCAGCCCCGGGAAAAATCTTAAATGTAATCAATGTGATTAAAAACTGTTCACAACACAGTTATCTATGAACATAAAAGAATACATAGTGGAGAGAAAACCTAGGGATAAGCAATGTGTTAAAGCCTTTGCACATAGAAGTAAGCTGAGAAACCATGAGAAAAAGTCATAATGCAGAGAAAACACATAAACGCAGTCAATATGTTAAGGTTTTGCATTTTTTGGTATCTTTAAACAAGAGTAAACTCTTTAGTATCTAATCAGTATATTAAAGCTATTACATATCACAGTAGTCTTAGATGACCTTTAATAATACCAAAAGTAATCTGTGACTACAAAGACCTTGGTAAGATTTTAGCCTACACACTTTTATTGAGTTCCTCAAGATTATTATTTGAAGAAAATATGACAAGCATCAACAATCAATTCATACATTATGATATCTCTTTATTTTGTTTGCACTTGTAAACTCATTTGCACATTCGATGTCTACTGCTTTTTCTTTTTCTTTTTTAGTTAATCCTGTACCCCACAAGTTTGCTGAAAGTGTTTGTCAGCTCTAGGAATTGCCTTTGGGAAGTTTTGGTTCACTTATGCATACTATCACTTCATTTGTAAATAAAGATAATTTTACTTCCTCCTTTATAATTTATATTACCTTCCTCTCCTTCAGTTTTATTACTCTAGCTAAACTTTTAGATAATATTTTGAATAGATATGGAGAGAATGGACCACCTTAACTTTTTGGGGGATTAGTGGAATTAATTTGAATGTCTCTCCATTTAATTTAATGTTTTCTCTAAGCTTGCTGTAAGGTAACATTATTATGTTTAGGTATGTCCCTTGTATCCTTAATAACTCCAGAATTTTATCATAAAGTGATGTTGGAGATTGTCAGAGAATTATTTACCATCTAGTGAGATGGTCACTTTTTTTTTCACTTTAAGTACATTATGTTGAAACATTCCTGCATCTATTTAATGAAGCATACCTCATTGATCATGGTGGATGTTCTTTTGATAATTTTTCTATTTTCTTTCTTTTTTATTTGTTTTGCTTTATAAAGTGTTTTTGTGTCAGTCACTTTAAGGAAAGTTGGTCTGCAATTCTCTTTTGTTGCTGAGTCTTTATTGACTGGATATTTGAGTTAACATGGGTTCACAAAATAAATCGGCCAAAGTTTCTTCTCTTTCAATATTGTTGAATACTTTGAGGAGTATCCTCCTTCTCCTTGAAAGTCTGCTAGGATTCTACCCCAAAACTCATGGCCCTGAGGTCTTTTTGGTGGCAGATTTGTAATGACTTCTCTTTTTCTAGGTTTTTAGGTCTGTTTAAGTTGCTTATCTTAGTTTGATTTAATTTGATAAGTGGAACCTATTGAGTAAATTATCCATCTCTTAGAATTTCCAATGCAGTGCAGTACATGCTTTTTAAAACTATGTCTTTGTCCTTCTCTGGAATTCTTCATTGTCTTTTATTTTGTCCCCATTTTCATTTTAGATTTCGTTAATTTGGATATTCTCTATTTTTTAATGTTTTGGTCTATCTTGTCTAATAAAAGGCTCAAAGGCCATCTCCATGTTTCATTAATTCTTTGTAGTCTTCTCTTTTTATTTTATTGATTTCATCCCCAATTTGATAATTTCCTGATGTCTACTCCCTTTTTTCATTGCTCCCTCACTTCTTTCTGTTCTAGACTTTAACGAGTGCTGTTAAATTGCCAGTATGAGAGCTCTCCATTTTTTTTCATGCAGGCATTTTGTTCTATGAACGTTTATCTTAGCACCACTTTCATTTTCTTTGTGTTCCATAAGATTGTGCATGTTGCTCAATTGTCGTCCTTTTCATTGAATTCTACAGAGTCTCTAATTTTTCCTTTATTTCTGTCTTAACATTTCTTTCATTCAGTAGTGAGGTGTGCAGCCTCCCTCAGTTTGTAAGCTTTGTGTTCTCTTTGGTTTTTTGATATCTAGTTGTAATCCATGGTGGCCTGATAAGATACAGTTGTTATTTCAGTTTTCTTGTATGCCTAGAGAATTGCAATGTGTCTGAATATGTGGTCAGTTTATAAATAAGTTTCATGAGGTGCTGAGCAGAAGGTATATTTTCTTATATTTTAGTTGAACATTTTCTAAATATCAGCTGAATTCATATTCATGTCGTCAGTCAGCTGGAGTATTTCTCTGTTTAGTTTTGGTCTGAAGAATTGGTGGAAGTTGGGTATTAAAATTTCCTAGTATAAATGTATGACAGTCATTATGTGATTTTAACTGTTTCTTTTACAAAGGTTGGTGATCATATGTTTAAGGCATAGATGTTAAAAATTTAAATGTCATCTATGGTGATTTTTTCCCATTTGAGGAATATATAGTATCTTTCTCCAATTCTTTTGGTTACTTTTTGGTTAAAATCTATTTTGCTGTATTTGTAAATGGCTGTACCTGCTTGCTTCTTTGGTCCATTTTCTTGGAATGTCTTTTTTCCACCCTTTACCTTGAAGTAATGCCTATCCTTGATGTTGAGCTATATTATTTGTATACAATAGAAGGATAGATTATGTGTTAGCATCCATTCTGTTCGCCTGTGTATTTTATTGGTGAACTGAGGTCATTGTTATCAATACCAATGAGGAGTGATGGCTAACTCCTTGTATGTTGTCATTGTTCTTGCTGCTGGTGGTCATGTTGAGGTGTGTGTGTGTGTGCTTTCCCTTTTTTGCAGCTAATACAACATTATTTACTATTTATTATTACTTATTTACTATCTCTGTTTTCATGTGTATCATTAACCTCCTTGCGTTGGATTCTTCCTTCTTTTCTGTTTTTCTTTTTTAAAAAATGTTTTTTAGATATTTTCTTCCTTTACATTTCAAATGCTATCCCCTTTCCAAGTTTCCTCTGAGAAAGTCCCCTATACCCTCCCAAGCCCTGCTCCCCAAACCACCCACTCCTGCTTCCTGGCCTTGTCATTCCCCTGTACTGGGGCATATAATCTCCACAAGACAAAGGGCCTCTCCTCCCAATGATGGCTGACTAGGCCATCTTCTACTACATATGCAGCTAGAGACACGAGCTCTGGGGTTACTGGTTAGTGGATATTGTTGTTCCTCCTATAGGGTTGCAGACCCCTTTAGCTCCTTGGGTAGTTTCTCTAGCTTCTTCATTGGGGGCGTGTGTTCCATTCAATAGATGACTGTGGGCATTCACTTCTGTACTTGCCAGGCACTGGCATAGCCTCACAAGAGACAGCTATAGCCAGGTTCTGTCAGCAAAATCTTGCTGGCATATGCAGTAGTGTCTGGGTTTGGTGGTTGTTTATGGGATGGATCCCTTGGTGGGGCAGTCTTTGTATGGTCCATCCTTCAGTCTCAGCTCCAAACTTTGTCTCTGTAACTCCTTCCATAGGTATTTTCTCCCCCTCCCCCCGCTTTCTTTTTGGATAGGGTTCCTCTGTATAGCCCTGGCTGTCCTGGAACTCACAATATAGACCAGGCTGGCCTCGAAACTCAGAAATCCACCTGCCTCTGCCTCCCAAGTGCTAGGATTAAAGGTGTGCGCCACCACTGCCCTGCTTGTTCCCCCTTCTAAGAAGGAACAAAGTATCTACACTTTGGTCTACCTTCTTCTTGAGTTTCATGTGTTTTGCAATTTGTATCTTGGGTGTTTAAATTTCCGGGCTAATATCCACTTATCAGTGAGTGCATATCATGTGTGTTCTTTTGTGATTGGGTTACCTCACTCAGGATGATATCATCCAGATACCCAATTGCCTAAGAATTTCATAAATTCAATCTTTTAATAGCTGAGTAGTACTCCATTGTGTAAAAGTACCACATTTTCTGTATCCATTCCTGTATTGAGGGGCATCTGGGTTCTTTCCCCTTCTGACTATTATAAGTAAGGCTGCTTATGAACATAGTGGAGCATGTGTCCTTATTACAAGTTGGAACATCTTCTGGGTATATGCCCAGGAGAGGTATTGCTGGATCTTCTGGTAGTACTATGTCCAGTTTTCTTTGGAACCACCAGACTGACTTCCAGAGTGGTTATACAAGCTTGCAATCCCACCAGTAAAGGAGGAGTGCTCCTCTTTCTCCACATCCTCGTCAGCATATGCTGTCATGGTTTTAGCTCCCTTGTCAAAGTTCAAGTGACCATAGGTGCCTGGGTTCCTTTCTGGGTCTTCAATTCTATTCCATTGGTCTACCTGTCTGTCGCTGTACCAGTACCATGCAGGTTTTATCACAATTGCTCTGTAGTACAGCTTGAGGTCAGGCATGGTGATTCCACCAGAGGTTCTTTTATCATTGAAAATAGCTTTTGCTATCCTAGGTTTTTTTGTTATTCCAGATGAATTTGCAAATTGCCTTTTCTAATTCGATGAAGCATTTAGTTGGAATTTTGATGGGGATTGCATGAATCTCAGATTAATTTTGGCATGGTAGCCATTTTTACTATATTGATCCTGCCAGTCCATGAGCATGGGAGATCTTTCCATCTTCTGAGATCTTCTTTAATTTCTGTCTTCAAAGACTTAAAGTTCTTATCATACAGATCTTTCACTTTCTTAGTTAGAATCACACCATGGTATTTCATATTATTTGTGACTAGTGTGAAGTGTGTTGTTTCCCTAATTTCTTTCTCATCCTCTTTATCATTTGTGTAGAGAAAGGTCTTGGCTTCACTCAATATACTGTGACCAGGGTACATGAGTAAATCAACACTTTTCTCACATGTTTCTTTTGACTATGGTCAAAAATACCTTCATGAAGTTCTCCAGGATGGCGCCCTATATGTAGACATCATTTTCTAAAAATATAATGGCCACCAGATGAATGAAGAAATGAGACATTAATGTTCATGTCTAAAATATCAATGATTAAACAGACTTACCTTCATGTATGGTATACAAGAAACTCTTTTGTGATTATAAACTTGCATTTATGATCGAACTACCAATAGCACCTTTGAAAAAAAAATGTCACAGAGAACGTGGCCATGCTTAATCGAGCAAGCAAAACACACATGTGAGGTTTTCTCCCTAACAGATTCCTGAAGCTTCCTTTTAAGTAGCTAGAAATCAGTCTGACATTAAAATAGCAGTGACTAAGGAGATTAAAAGCTCATCACATAACACAGTATTATTAAAATGCTGTCCCAGGGACTGATTTCTGTCAAATGCCATCTTCTGCTTTCTTTACGTATGCATCTTATTTGGTCTTATTTAACATTGTAGTTGGAATTACATACACCACTGTTGCACTTACCACAGTTGCCTGGCCGTCGCCTTTTTTTTTCTTTGCTATTTTCTCTTAATTACCATTATCTGACCTTCATGTTCTGTTGTAGTCATCAGAAAAATATTAATTTGATATAATGGAGACATCTTTCCTCTTTTTATTAATCATTTTATTTGTTTACAATTCAAATGATAACCCCTTTCCCTCTTCCCCCTCCACACACCACCCATTCTATCCCCCTCTCTGCCTCCACCCACTCCAGATTCACACTGCTCTAGCATCACCCTACACTGGGGCATCACGCCTCCACAGGACCAAGGGCCTCCCCTCCCACTGATGCCAGATGAAGCCATCCTCTGCTACATATAGAGCTGGAGCCATGCATCTCTCCATATATACTCTCTGATAGGTGGTTTAGTCCCTGGATGCTCTTTATGGTCCAGTGGGTTGATATTGTTCTTCCTATGGGGTTGCAATCCCCTTCAGTTCTGTCAGTCCTTTCCTCTTCTGATGGGGTCTTTCCTGTCTTTAGACAGAAATGATTCTAGGTTAAAAGTTTTGATATGGATGGGTGGCTCAATCCCTCAACTGGTGCCCGTGCCTGTCTACTGGATGTGGCCTCTATACGTTCTGTGTCTCCTCTGTTGGATATTTTGGCTAATGTCATTTCCCTTGGGTCCTGGGAACCTCTCAATTCCCTGGTTTCTTGGACTTTCTAGAGCCTACCCCCAGTTCCCCATCCTCTAGTGCTACATATTTATATTTTCTGATCCTCTGTACTTCTCTCTTGTCTCTTCCCATACCTGATCCTACCCTCCATTTCATTATGTCCCCTTCTACAGTCCCTTTTAGGTACCCATGAAGCAACTTCATTGGAAACTTTGCCCCAAGGAATGGCTTATAGCTTTCCATTATGTAAAAAATTTTGTTGCTGCTTCGATACAAGAAGTCAGGACATTGAATCTTTCAGTGTCTATTGTTCCTTATATGGATATTTTATCAGCTGATCCCTCTGAAGGAGTTTTTACTACAAGCCTTGTCTCTGATACAAGGAGCTTTAAAATTTTGGAGTGGTTGTTGTTCAAAGGCAGTATCTTCTGGCCTCCTCCAAGAGGCTGGCTTCAAGTCTCCAGCTCTGCCCTCTGCAGCACTCTAGGCTCAGGTGGATCCACTTCACTGATGCTGCTATTCTTGGAGATCATACCATGGTACTGGCATCTCTAACAAGTGTGGTCTTCTGCTTCTAATAGGCCCCACCAATAGCCTCTCATAGGCTCTCATTATGCCAATCCTCAACTCTTTTTCATGACCTCTCCATTCTTGAGCTGTCAATTAAAACTGAGGCTGAACCTTCACCAATAGCCCCCATGCCCTGATCCCGTCACCCATGACTACCACGTGCCACAGTGACACCCCACCGAGTGACTCCTGACCCAAAGACACCCCAACCCTGCACTGCTCCTCTGCGCCCCAGGCAGCGCCCAACCTTAGCAAGGCTTGGGATGAGGATGGGACACAGAGTGGTGAGTGACACCCCTCCTTTCCCGGGAAGACTGGGCCTAGCCATGTGACATGGGGGGGGCGCGGAATTCCAATGTCACCAGGGAATCACTGATGCATTTGGTGGGGGCTAGGGGTCAGAACCTGGAGTGCATAGTGGGCAGGGCAGAGGCTGGTTTGGAGTGTGGTGGACAGTGTCAGGGTCTTGTCAGGGTTATAGGACAGTGTCATCCTGGTCACAGGGCAATATAGAGGTCATGATGGGGTCAAAGGTTGGGGTTTACATATGATGTCAGGGTCAGGTCTAAAGTTGGGGTCCAAGTATAGGTAAGGGATCACATAGGTGGCTATTGGTCACTGCTGCCAGGGACCGGGATGAACATGCCATCCAGGAGACCTTGGGTGAACTCTGGCCATCCTCCAGCCCTGCCCCCTCGCCCCGCCCCCAAGACAGCTGTGTGACCTAAGCCCCAGGGGGAATAGAGAGGTGGGAGGGTGTTTAAGGGAGGGCCCTGGCACTGGCAGGACAGACCCGAGGGAGGACACAGCCATGGATGTGACCCTGCATGACCCCTATGCTCTCCAAATGGCTATGCCTTTTGCTGGGATCCTGCTGAGTGCTCAGGGTCGCTGCCCTCACCATTCTGCCCCGCCTCCCTGCCTGTCCCACAGACCCCCGCCATGCCACAAGTGTGAACGTGCACTAGTGCTCTGTCCCTGCACCTGGACCCCCATGATCCTAGTTGCGGCAGGCGCTGGCAGCGCTGGTGTGGCGCTGCTATTTCCAGTTCCCATCCCGGGAAGGTTGCCCACTAGTGATGAGCTCTTCCCATTACAGCGCCTGTCCTTGCTTCCCTTCCAATCCTATAAATGCAGCATCTCTGTCTCCCTCTGAGCGGCCCTGAGAGCAGACCCTCAGCTCTTGAAGACGCCTGGAAGGAGAAATGGAAGCAGGATCGCTCATCCAGTCATCACTCCCAAATCTATAAGAAACTTCCATAAGGAATTTTCTTTTCTTCTTTCTTTTAAAGATTTATTTATTTATTAAGTATACAGAGTATTGCCTGCTTTTACACCTGAAGGCCACAAGAGGGAGCCAGATTCCAAGACACGGAGTCATCTGTCCAGCCACCAAAAGAAGGTACAAAATATCACAGCACTGCTGGAATTCAAACTCATGACCTTTGGGAGAACCGTTTGTGCCCTTAACCGCTAAGCTACCTGTTTTCAGTTTTTACATTTGACCTTTTGGCATCATGGCCGCCTGAGGCGACAAGAATAGGATTGGGAATCTGCGCATGCTCACTCCGCAAAGGCGGATTTAAAGTCTTGTCTCAAGTATTTTTCTTTTTGGAAGAAATGAACATTTTACTTAAACTTTAGAAGAGATGAGAAAGAAAACCCACGTTTTCCTGGGGAGCCGTGAGCGAGCGCCGCAGCCCCCACCGAACTCCTCCCCGTTCCTCGCGCCAAACCGTGGTGGAGGGCAGGAAGCAGGAACCGAGTCACAGCTTTTTAAAAGATTATTATTATTGATAATTAATAATGTTCAACCTCTGTCTCGCTGAAACCTGGAAATAAAGTTTCTTCCTCGGTTTATAAATGACTTCCGGTGTCCACAGGGAGAAAACAAAGACCGAGGATCTCTCAGAGGCCATGAAATGAATTTCTAACCTGGAGCCAGACTCTTGATCTTGAACAGCGGAGGAGTCTAGCCTCGGCTCGGGATCGGAGTTACACCTGGAAGTGGGGCTATCTGGGAGGCACGTAATAAACAGACACAGACTGCTTTTTTGGGTGCAAGCTGACAGGCGGTTTTTCAAGCCTTAGAGGTTCTCTCTCACTCTCTGCACTCCTTGCTTGCTTGCTCACAGCTCAAGGCTGCGCGCTCTGCTTTCTTCTGTGTGCTTTTCACACACACGCCTCACATGCTCCTCACACGAGCCTCACAAACACGTCTCACACATGTTTCACATGCCTCACACACACACCTCCAACACCTCACACATGACTCTCACATATGTCTCACATGCCTCACACTAGCTTCACACACACATCACACACACCTCACACACATACCTCACAGGCCTCACACACACACCTCACACATATCTCACATACCACACACACACACACCACACACCTCACACACACACCTCTTATGCCTCACACACGCCTCACACACATACCTCACAGGCCTCACACACACCTCACACATGTCTCACATGCCTCACACTAGCCTCATACACACACGCACAAACACCATACACGCCTCACACAGACAACCTCTCATGCCTCACACATGCCTCACACATAGGCCTCACACTAGCCTCACACACACACCACACATGCCTCACACATGCCTCAACATATGCCTCATACGCACCACACACACACACACACACACACACACACACACACACTCCGCATGCATTCTTCCTTCACTCACTCGCTCTCCACCGGCTCTTCTCAGGCTCTCTCGCCTTCTTCTTGCCCCAGTCTTTTATTGACACTCCAAAAGCAGGTACAAAAAAAAAGCACTGTATATTCATTGGCAAATCAAATTCAAAATCTGTCAGGCATCATCCAGAAAGAATCAAGTCAACCCTTAACTCAGTGGTTCCACTGGCTTTCCACCTCAGCACACTGCACACAGTGACCCTCCTGCTTCCCTGTGCTCTGACATAGTTTTAAGAGTATAAGATTTTAAATATTCCAAACTTGCTCATCCAGGAACCACTCTCAACTGCTATGCAAAACTCATTTCATAAGTTATTTCCTTTCCTGGAATCCCGATGTTGGCTGTAGTTCATTTTCTAATCATTACTGTCAAACATTCTCTGCATCTCAAGCATGAATCCGGAATTGCTATTGTGCAGTTATTGCATTGTCTCCAAGATGAGAGTGCAAGCAAGCACCCGGGCCAGTAGAAATGCTCTGCACTGGGCCCCAGGCCTCAGTTTTTTAATCTTTTAAGAATTGTGACATCAGGGAACATCTAGTTTCACAGAACTCACATCAGTATAATAGAATGATTATGCACATCAGAGGCAACTGAAAAGCAGTCACACACGAATGAAATCTATACAGGCACTGTCCAAGGCTAAGGTTGGAAGATATGGGAACAACTGGTTTTTACACGGAGCTGCCACAGGCTCCTGAGATATTTCCATCCTGGCCTGCTGTAGGCAGTCTCTGTCGTGGCATGCTGTCCCCAGCAGGTCATTTTCTGGGGAGCCATTCCTCCCAACTGCCCTCCACCTACCACGCCCCTGTGCCCATAGCATCCTGTAGGTGACCTCTCTCCTCCATGTCTCAGACTTCTCAGCTCTCTCTGTCTGAGTCACGTCCTCATCTCTGCCCCTCCCCAGTGAGAATCCATCTTTGCTCAGGCAGTCTCTGGCTATTTTACACAGACTGTGAGACGTCTTGTGCCATGTAGAGGATAGAGGTCCCCACGAGTCATCTTCATCTTCTGAGTCATTGTCCACCACACTCACAGGGACACAGCCTGACAATCACCCCATGGCTGAGCTCAGGGAACACCAGCAGCAGAGCAAGCAGGCCCCTGTGCTGTCTTTTCCTGTTTTTCAGGCGATCCTGTGGACTGGCTCCTGTTTAAATGCACACAGTAGGCCCTTTATGTTCACAATGTTTTGTGAATTTATTTTCTGAGTCAGATTCCTCCTCTGAGGTCGGTTTCTCCTCTTGATTCACCACGGCCCTGTCCTGAGCCACTTTTCTCAGGCTTTTCTGTGGAGAAATAAACATGTTTCTCAACCCTGAGAGAGGTTGTGGCAGCACATGGGAGTCCCCTTAGTCCTGGGCACCTGTGGCTTCTTTGTCCCCTGCCTGTGCCTTCCTCACCAGGTTCCCCACAGCAGACACTGTGAGGGGCAGGTCCAGGCCTCATTTCATGTGAACTGGATTTTAATATCTCACCCTGCTCTCTCTCACAAGTCCACATCTAACATTCTGACAGAAGACAGTTAGGTGCCAGTGCCCAACTCAGTGCCTTTCTCTTTAAGAGTCTGCTCCATAATGTTTGTGAGGAACTCTGTCTGCAGACTCACTGTGTGCCATCCTGAGAGAGGCCCACTAAGTGCACACACCCCAGAGCTGATGGCTCCTGACCTAAGACAGGTGCTCCTGGTGGATTTCAACAGAACAGTTAGGCCCTGAAGCCACTTACCGTGCCCCTCTGCTGATGGAAGCTGGCCATAAAAACCAGAGCTGACAGCTCCTGGCCTCACCTAGGCACTGATATGGCATCCAATATCCACCTGTGCTGATGGTAGTGAAAGACAGCCATTTCTGGGGAGACCCTCGCTCAAGTCCCAGGATTAGCCGACGCTCCTATACCTCGAGAAAAACATTTCTTGATGCAATATCGCATGAGGTTTATTCGAATATTATCAGCATGCTGATACTGAGCTCGTAGCCCACACTGGGCAGAGGAGATCGACCCCCAGCAGTTGTAGTGCAGGTTTTTAAAGAATGAACCATAAAGTGAGGGAAGGACAGGATAAGCATCATAAAAATGGGGATGGTGAATTACAGCTCATCTCTCACTGAAAGTGATGGGAGGATTAGATCACAAAGACTGGGGAAGTTGTGTAAATGTTCTTGGTCCCTTACACAATGGGTCAGATGCCTAGGTAGTCACCCATCTCACCTTTCTTTAGGGCTGATGGCAAAAGAACAAAGAACTCCATCCTGGGCTTTGTTTCTAGGGGCCTAAGAAACACATTGCATTGGGGTCTTACAGCAGCAGGCAACATCGACTGTTTTTCACTCACCAAGGGTCTGAGAAGCACAGTCCACCACAGCTGTCTGTGTGAATGACAGGGCATTTCACTGGAACAGGGGGAACTGAGAGTCAGACTCCATTTTTTAAAAGGCTTTTTAAATCCAAGCCTTGCGTTGTCTGATTTCAAGCCCTGGGTGTTCTAAACTCATGAGAGAAACATAGCATCCCATCTGTGAAAGTTCTCCCAGGTCAGGCGGAGGCATAAATCACAGTGAGAATGAAGCCTGCCCATGGGAATCAAGACTGACATTCCAAAATACAGGACACCAGGGGTGACATATGTGTGTTTAAATCACACAAAGGCTCCTCAGGGCTCCCAGGCTGAGATGAGCGCAGGAAGGCAGGCAAGGCTTTGTCATGGAAAATGTTGGTAGGTTACCCTAATGTTGGTAGGAAGAGGAAGGAGCTTTTGTTAGGGAATTAAACAATCCTAATCCTACTTCTAGGTGAAAGAAAATTAAAATTCAAGGTCCGTGACTCATGCAGCTTGGTAGTTAGGAAGGTTTTTTTGGGCCTAGAGCAAAGAACAAAGGCTGTAAAGTCATCCCAGGAACTGGCTACCCATAAAGATAAAGAAGACATACAAGAATGTACAGATTGGCCAGGCGACTCCCTATCTCCTGCCCTTCCTACCTGAGTTAAAAGTTAACCAGATGTTCTGCTGACTGAGATAAGCACCTGGCCCTCAGAATTCCTGACACCACGACCTACACATACTCTTTTTCTGATGTGTAATCATTCTGCTGGTGTTTAAATGAACCAATCATGTGAAACCGTGCCAATTCCTCCCCCAGCGCCAGACCCTTTCCTATAAAAGCTTTCGAGCCTTGTGGTCAATAATCTCTGTCTCCCGTGTGAGATACATGTTGGCTCGGAGCTCCATCATTAAACTACCTCATGTTTTTGCATCAAGACGCTCTCTCGTGATTCTTTGGGTGCACTCTGATTCGGGAATTGAGTGGGCGGTTTCCCCACTGGGTTCTTTCAATCTTGACGAGAAAAAAACTAAAGAAAAATCCTAAACAAATGCTTCTAATACTAGTAAGTAGTACATACATAAGCCTGAAATTTCATTAAAAAAAAGACTGCCCAGATGATTCAACTCAATGATACAAAATTATCACAACCCAAAAGTTAGTATGTTTACCTACATGAAGGGAGGAGAGTTACTTGAATAGAAGAACAGAAAGTCTGAAGACACAGGATACCAGAAGTTTCCCCTTAACAAACAACAAAAAGATATGGAAAATATTTAGAATCCCTCATCTATATGAGATAACAGATTACTCAATTTAAGATAGTCTTCCCTGTATATTGCAACTTACACCAAATAGCAGGTTTCTAATTTCCCAACACCTGTGTTAATGGACTCCAGGCAATTTGAACAAAGGGATAAATTTGACTGAGAAATATCAAAATATTTTCCAAAGAATACATTGTTATCAATTCAGATGCACACACACACACACACACACACACACACACACACACACACATTTATATGTGTGTCAATTTTCTTAAACAAGAATACAGACCTTTGAGATCTGCCAGTTCTTATACCTCCTGAGACAAAGAAGCAATCAATATCAACATGCCTTACAGAGCTATGATATCTGGGTTCACTCAATACTGACATATTGCCTAAAAGGAGAAAAAAAAAGAATATTCAAACCCAGATGAATTTTTCTCACTGAAAACAGATTTAGTTAATTTTAGAAATCACATTTAAGGAGAATGTTATCTTAGCATAATATAGAATATTTTGCCCTTCCACTCCACTCGAGCACCGGGGTACCTTGCCAGCTGAGTCGCACGACACCCGCAAGGGCCCAGACAGGATTCCCCACGGGATCCTAAGACCTCTGGTGAGTGGAACACAGCGTCTGCCCCAATCCAATCGCGCAGAACCTGAGACTGCGATAAATAGGGAAGCAGACTACCCGGGCCTGACCTGGGGCACAAGTCCCTTCCACTCCACTCCAGCACCGGGGTGCCTTGCCAGTGGAATCACCTGACACCTGCAAGGGCCCACACAGGATTCCCCACGGGATCCTAAGACCTCTAGTGAGTGGAACACAACTTCTGCCAGGAGGCAGGTTCGAACACCAGATATCTGGGTACCTTCCCTGCCAGAAGAGAGCTTGCCTGCAGAGAATACTCTGCCCACTGAAACTGAGGAGAGAGCTAGCCTCCCAGGTCTGCTTATAGAGGCTAACAGAGTCACCTGAAGAACAAGCTCTTACCAGAGACAACTATAACAGCAAGCTTCAGAGATTACCAGATGGTGAAAGGCAAACGTAAGAATCCTACTAACAGAAATCAAGACCACTCACCATCATCAGAACGCAGCACTCCCACCCCACCTAGTCCTGGGCACCCCAACACAACCGAAAATCTAGACACAGATTTAAAAACATTTCTCATGATGATGATAGAGGACATCAAGAAGGACTTTAATAAGTCACTTAAAGAATTACAGGAGAGCACTGCTAAAGAGTTACAGGCCCTTAACAAAAAGCAGGAAAACACAACCAAACAGGTAGAAGTCCTTAAAGAAAAACAGGAAAACACATCCAAACAGGTGATGGAAATGAACAAAACCATACTAGAACTAAAAAGGGAAGTAGACACAATAAAGAATACCCAAAGGGAGGCAACGCTGGAGATAGAAACCCTAGGAAAGAGATCTGGAACCATAGATGCGAGCATCAGCAACAGAATACAAGAAATGGAAGAGGGAATCTCAATGCAGAAGATTCCATAGAGAACATCGACACAACAGTCAAAGAAAATACAAAATGCAAAAGGATCCTAACTCAAAACATCCAGGAAATCCAGGACACAATGAGAAGACCAAACCTACGGATAATAGGAGTTGAAGAGAATGAAGATTTTCAACTTAAAGGGCCAGCAAATATCTTCAACAAAATAATAGAAGAAAACTTCCCAAACATAAAGAAAGAGATGCCCATGATCATACAAGAAGCCTACAGAACTCCAAATAGACTGGACCAGAAAAGAAATTCCTCCTGACACATAATAATCAGAACAACAAATGCACTAAATAAAGATAGAATATTAAAAGCAGTAAGGGAGAAAGGTCAAGTAACATATAAAGGAAGGCCTATCAGAATTACACCAGACTTTTCACCAGAGACTATGAAAGCCAGAAGAGCCTGGACAGATGTTATACAGACAGTAAGAGAACACAAATGCCAGCCCAGGCTACTATACCCGGCCAAACTCTCAATTACCATAGATGGAGAAACCAAAGTATTCCACGACAAAACCAAATTCACACATTATCTTTCCACGAATCCAGCCCTTCAAAGGATAATAACAGAAAAGAAGCAATACAAGGACGGAAATCACGCCTTAGAACAAGCAAGAAAGTAATCCTTCAACAAACCAAAAAAAAAGACAGCCACAAGAACAGAATGCCAACTCTAACAACAAAAATAAAAGGAAGCAACAATTACTTTTCCTTAATATCTCTTAATATCAATGGACTCAATTCCCCAATAAAAAGACATAGACTAACAGACTGGCTACACAAACAGGACCCAACATCCTGCTGCTTACAAGAAACCCATCTCAAGGAAAAAGACAGACACTACCTCAGAGTGAAAGGCTGGAAAACAATTTTCCAAGCAAATGGTCTGAAGAAACAAGCTGGAGTAGCCATTCTAATATCGGATAAAATCGACTTCCAACCCAAAGTTATCAAAAAAGACAAGGAGGGACACTTCATACTCATCAAAGGTAAAATCCTCCAAGAGGAACTCTTGATTCTGAATATCTACACTCCAAATGCTAGGGCAGCCACATTCATTAAAGACACTTTAGTAAAGCTCAAAGCACACATTGCACCTCACACAATAATAGTGGGAGACTTCAACACACCACTTTCATCAATGGACAGATCGTGGAAACAGAAACTAAACAGGGACACAGTGAAACTAACAGAAGTTATGAAACAAATGGACCTGACAGATATCTACAGAACATTTTCTCCTAAAACAAAAGGATATACCTTCTTCTCAGCACCTCACGGGACCTTCTCCAAAATTGACCATATAATTGGTCACAAAACAGGCCTCAACAGATACAAAAATATTGAAATTGTCCCATGTATCCTATCAGACCACCATGGCCTAAGACTGATCTTCAATAACAACATAAATAATGGAAAGCCAACATTCACGTGGAAACTGAACAACACTCTTCTCAATGATACCTTGGTCAAGCAAGGAATAAAGAAAGAAATAAAAGACTTTTTAGAGTTTAATGAAAATGAAGCCACAACGTACCCAAACCTATGGGACACAATGAAAGCATTTCTAAGAGGGAAAGTCATAGCTCTGAGTGCCTCCAAGAAGAAACGGGAGAGAGCACATACTAGCAGCTTGACAACACATCTAAAAGCTCTAGAAAAAAAGGAAGCAAATTCACCCAAGAGGAGTAGACAGCAGGAAATAATCAAACTCAGGGGTGAAATCAACCAAGTGGAATCAAGAAGAACTATTCAAAGAATTAACCAAATGAGGAGTTGGTTCTTTGAGAAAATCAACATGATAGATAAACCCTTCGCTAGACTCACTAGAGGGCACAGGGACAAAATCCTAATTAACAAAATCAGAAATGAAAAGGGAGACATAACAACAGATCCTGAAGAAATCCAAAACACCATCAGATCCTTCTACAAAAGGCTATACTCAACAAAACTGGAAAACCTGGACAGAATGGACAAATTTCTGGACAGATACCAGGTACCAAAGTTGAATCAGGATCAAGTTGACCATCTAAACAGTCCCATATCCCCTAAAGAAATAGAAGCAGTTATTAATAGTCTCCCAGCCAAAAAAAGCCCAGGACCAGACGGGTTTAGTGCAGAGTTCTATCAGACCTTCAAAGAAGATCTAATTCCAGTTCTGCACAAACTATTTCACAAAATAGAAGTAGAAGGTACTCTACACAACTCATTTTATGAAGCCACTATTACTCTGATACCTAAAACACAGAAAGATCCAACAAAGATAGAGAACTTCAGAACAATTTCTCTTATGAATATCGATACAAAAATCCTCAATAAAATTCTCGCTAACCGAATCCAAGAACACATTAAAGCAATCATCCATCCTGACCAAGTAGGTTTTATTCCAGGGATGCAGGGATTGTTTAATATACGAAAATCCATCAATGTAATCCATTATATAAACAAACTCAAAGACAAAAACCACATGATCATCTCGTTAGATGCAGAAAAAGCATTTGACAAGATCCAACACCCATTCATGATAAAAGTCTTGGAATGATCAGGAATTCAAGGCCCATGCCTAAACATGATAAAAGCAATCTACAGCAAACCAGTAGCCAACATCAAAGTAAATGGAGAGAAGCTGGAAGCAATCCCACTAAAATCAGGGACTAGACAAGGCTGCCCACTTTCTCCCTACCTTTTCAACATAGTACTTGAAGTATTAGCAAGAGCAGTTCTACAACAAAAGGAGATCAAGGGGATACAAATTGGAAAAGAGGAAGTCAAAATATCACTTTTTGCAGATGATATGATAGTATATATAAGTGACCCTAAACATTCCACCAGAGAATTCCTAAACCTGATAAACAGCTTCGGTGAAGTAGCTGGATATAAAATAAACTCAAGTCAATGGCCTTTCTCTACACAAAGAATAAACAGGCTGAGAATGAAATTAGGGAAACAACCCCTTCTCAATAGTCACGAATAATATAAAATATCTCGGCGTGACTCTAACTAAGTGAAAGATCTGTATGATAAAAACTTCAAGTCTCTGAAGAAAGAAATTAAAGAAGATCTCAGAAGATGGAAAGATCTCCCATGCTCATGGATTGGCAGGATCAACATTGTAAAAATGGCTATCTTGCCAAAAGCAATCTACAGATTCAATGCAATCCCCATCAAAATTCCAACTCAATTCTTCAACGAATTAGAAGGAGCAATTTGCAAATTCATCTGGAATAACAAAAAACATAGGATAGCAAAAACTCTTCTCAAGGATAAAAGAACCTCTGGTGGAATCACCATGCCTGACCTAAAACTTTACTACAGAGCAATTGTGATAAAAACTGCATGGTACTGGTATAGAGACAGACAAGTAGACCAATGGAATAGAATTGAAGACCCAGAAATGAACCCACACACCTATGGTCACTTGATCTTCGACAAGGGAGCTAAAACCATCTAGTGGAAGAAAGACAGCATTTTCAACAATTGGTGCTGGCACAACTGGTTGTTATCAGGTAGAAGAATGTGAATCGATCCATACTTATCTCCTTGTACTAAGGTCAAATCTAAGTGGATCAAGGAACTTCACATAAAATCAGAGACACTGAAACTTATAGAGGAGAAAGTGAGGAAAAGCCTTGAAGATATGGGCACAGGGGAAAAATTCCTGAACAGAACAGCAATGGCTTGTGATGTAAGATCAAGAATTGACAAATGGGACCTAATGAAACTCCAAAGTTTCTGCAAGGCAAAAGACACCGTCAATAAGACAAAAAGACCACCAACATATTGGGAAAGGATCTTTACCTATCCTAAATCAGATAGGGGACTAATATCCAACATATATATAGAACTCAAGAAGGTGGACTTCAGAAAATCAAATAACCCCATTAAAAAATGGGGCTCAGAGCTGAACAAAGAATTCTCACCTGAGGAATACCGAATGGCAGAGAAGCACCTGAAAAAATGTTCAACATCCTTAATCATCAGGGAAATGCAGATCAAAACAACCCTGAGATTCCACCTCACACCAGTCAGAATGGCTAAGATAAAAAATTCAGGTGACAGCAGATGCTGGCGTGGATGTGGAGAAAAAGGAACACTCCTCCATTGTTGGTGGGATTGCAAGCTTGTACAACCACTCTGGAAATCAGCCTAGAGGTTCCTTAGAAAATTGGACATAGTACTACTGGAGGATCCAGCAATACCTCTCCTGGGCATATATCCAGAAGATGCCCCAACTGGTAAGAAGGACACATGCTCCACTATGTTCATAGCAGCCTTATTTATAATAGCCAGAAGCTGGAAAGAACCCAGATGTCCCTCAACAGAGGAATGGATACTGAAAATGTGGAACATCTACACAATGGAGTACTACTCAGCTATTAAAAAGAATGAATTTATGAAATTCCTAGCCAAATGGATGGACCTGGAGGGCATCATCCTGAGTGAGGTAACACATTCACAAAGGAACTCACACAATATGTACTCACTGATAAGTGGATATTAGCCCAAAACCTAGGATACCCAAGATATAAGATACAATTTGCTAAACACATGAGACTCAAGAAAAATGAAGACTGAAGTGTGGACACTATGCCCCTCCTTAGAAGTGGGAACAAAACACCCATGGAAGGAGTTACAGAGACAAAGTTTGGAGCTGAGACGAAAGGATGGACCATGTAGAGACTGCCATATCCGGGATCCACCCCATAATCAGCATCCAAACGCTGACAACATTGCAAACAAAATAAAGATATCATAATGTATGAATTGATTGTTGATGTTTGTCACATTTTTTTCCGATAATAATCTTGAGGAACTCAATATAAGTGTGTAGGCTAAAATCTTACCACGTTCTTTGTAGTCACAGATTACTTTTGGTATTATTAAAGGTCACCAAAGACTACTGTGATATGTAATTGCTTTGATATATTGAGTCCATACTAAAGAGTTTACTCTTGTTTAAAGATACCAAAAAGAGCAAAACCTTATTCTATTGACTGTGTTTATGGGTTTTCTCTGCATTATGACTTTTTCTCATGGATTCTCAGCTTACTGCTATGTCCAAAGGCTTGAACACATTGCTTATCCCTAGGGTTTCTCTCCACGATGTGTTCTTTTATGTTCATAGATAACTGTGTTGTGAACAGTTTTTAATCACATTGATTACATTTAAGATTTTTCTCCAATATGTATTCTGTTATGTATTTGAAGAGAACTATGATATCTAACTGTCAGGAACAAGCAAAAGAAACTTGTCCTAAGGACTGCCTTTTTCTTATCACTCTCCATTTAAGCTGGGGTTGAAACTAAGTTCAAGTCCCAAGTCCTAGGGGACCCGTGTACTTAACAATATCCGGCCAGGTTTCATTATTCACGTTTTTTTCCCACCTAAATGATGACTGTTCCTAAGTATAATTTCTGTTACTTGTGTTTTATTCCTCAAAACATAGTGCCCATTCCTAACCACAAAAAAACAAATGGCTATGATACGCTAGACCATAAAACCTACATCTTGTATCATTTGACATAAAGTAACAACAGAGAAAAATCATGATGTGGGGGGATGTAGCTGTAACTTGGCACAGGATGTTGTGGTTTCAATCCTGCAGCTTATATACTTTTATATAACCTGAAGGTTTGGAAGATGTATAACTTTCTGATTCAAGGAGGGGCTGGGGTATTGCAGCTAAGCTTCTGAGTATATTTTTGGCCCTTATTGATGAGTAGTGACTTGATTATAATAAATTATTATCATTTGCATTGTCCTGTGTTTGAGATGTGTTGGACCTCAGTCACCCCATACCATAAAGGCTTTATCACATTGCTGGTATTCATAGAATTTCTCTCTAGTATTAATAGTTTCATAATGATGAAAACTATAGAGGTGTGCAAAAGTTTCACCATACTAAATACATTCACAGAATTTCTTCCCAGTACAAATTCTTATATGATGAAGAAGAATACAGAATTGTGCAATGGCTTCACTATATTAACTGCACTCACAGGGTTTCTGTCTTAGAATTTCCATTGCTAGGAATAGATTCCATGACCAAGGCAACTCTTGTAAAAGCTAACATTTAATTGGGGCTGGGTTACAGTTTTAGAGGTTTAATCCATTTTCATCATAGCAGGAAGCATAGTGGGCATGCAGGTAAATATAATGCTGAAGAAGGAGCTGAGAGTTCTGCACCTTGATCCACAGGCAACCAGGAAGAGACTGTCTCCTAGGGATCACACAGGAGTGTCTCTTCAGCACTTGGTGGAACTTCAAAGACCACCCTAACATTGATGCACTTCCTACAACAAGGCCACACCTCTGACATTGCTACTCCTTGAGTCAACCGATTTCAAGATACCACATTCCATTTGCTGGCCCACATTTCATTGTTCAAACACATGGGTGTAGGGGGACCACACTTAAACATAGCATAAAATAAAATACATCAAAATACATGCGATTCAAATTCAAAAGGACTCATCATCTATAGCAGTCTCACAAATAAATAAAGTCCAAAGTTCATCATCTGAGATTCATCCAATCACCTAACTATAATCCCCTATATTTACAAAAACAAATAGCACATTACATACTTCCAAATTGACAGGATATACTTCCCTTTTCCCTGTGTAGCCTTGGCTGTCGTGGAACTAACTCTGTAAACCAGGCTGGCCTCGAACTCAGAAATCCACCTGTCTTTGCCTCCCATGTGCTGGGATTAAATCGCAAACCACCACTGCCCAGCTACTTTTTTATTCCTAAATAGCATTGTGAGGAAATACTGGACCAAAGAAGGTCAGTCTCCAAACTCTGCATATCCATGTCTGATTTCAAGTGTTCTTCAAACCCTTTCTGCTTATTTCACTCCAGCACAATTCTTTCTCTTTGGCTGGACTTATTTCAGGAAAGCAGTTTTCCTGAGCACTTATCCCATAGCTCTAGCATCTCAAAATCTTGGGGTCTCCAAGGTAACTACAATATTACATCTTCATGTTCCACTGGCTGGGATCTACACATGATCTTTCGCACTCCTCAAAAGAAAGTGGGTCACTTCTCCAGCTCTTTTCCCTATAGCACCCTAGGTTCTGGTTGACTTCACTCTACAGCTGTTGCTGTTCTTTCTACTCATCCCATGGGACTTACACCTTCAATATGCTGGGTTTTCCTGCTGTAACAGGGGTGCACTGCTTTCCTCTCAAATACTCTCTTCATTGTGCCATGTCTTAGCTGCTCTACATGACACCTTCATGCCTTCGAAACTAAGACCACCTGGGTGGTTCTCACACATGACCAAGTCCAGAAGCATCACAAGGTACAACTTTGGGTATCTCTGGAACACAGCATCTTTGTCCTTCCAGAAAACACTTACCAGAAGGTTCCACTTCAGTGATGCTGGTTTCTTCTTCACCACCCCTAATTTTTATCTACAGCTAACCAACATCAATCGTCTCAGTAGTCCCTTCTACACTTGCCTCTAAAGCCAGAGCCACAGGGACAAAGCTACTTGCTGGGGCTGGACCATGGCCTTTCTATTACATGATCACCAGCTTTCAAATTTTCAACATCTTCACTGCGTAAGCTTGGCTGTCCTGGAACTTGCTCAGTAGATTTACCTTGAATTCAGAGATCTGTGTATCCCTGTTTATTGAATGCTGGGATAAAAAGCATGGAAAACCATGCCTGGACCTAAGCTTTTCTTCACCTAAAATTCTGCACCAGGATGACTTGAACCAGATTATCTGCTTGACTCTTATCTCCTGGGATTAACAGCATGTACCACCATGCCTGAACCTAAGAATTTCCATCTAGATGTTAAATTGAAAACTCAGAACAGGAATCACAGTCCATCCCTTGTTAATTTGAAAAATATTTATATCTCCTTATGTCCACATGAAAAGAATAACCAGGTAACAATCATTCCTAATGTGATACAGTTCTCCTTACCAAAACTGCAAATCCATAAGTTTAGCTGGATGGAATCTTGCCTTAACATCACCTTTCCCTTAATGTCATATAATATCTTTTATCACAAGATTTAGGTTCATTAAACATCCTAGTGAGTCTGTCTTTTTCTTTCTTCCTTCCTTCCTTCCTTCCTTTCTCTCTCTCTCTCTCTCTCTCTCTCTTTCTCTCTCTCTCTCTCTCTCTCTCTCTCTCTCTCTCTCTTTCTCTCCCTCCCTCCCTCCTTCCTTCCTTCCTTCCTTCCATCCTTTCTATCTTTCTTTCTTTATTTTTTTGAGGCAGGGTTTCTCTGTGTAGCCCTGTCTATCCTGGAACTCACTTTGTAGACCAGGCTGGCCTTGAAATAAGAAATCTGCCTGACTCTGCCTCCCAAGTGCTGGGATTAAAGGCACGTGCCACCACACCCAGTGAGCCTTTTCTTATTGAACCTTACATTTTATATTTTTCCATTCTAAGATTATGCTTGATCAAAACAATCATAATGAGAGTAAACAAAGGACAAAGTCCATGTTGGCTTTCCTGATAATTCTTTTGTCAATGCAACACTCTTCAGACAAGGTCAAAAAGCAACAACATTCTTAAGCAAAACATCATAAAAAACATATACAGAGTTCAAATTGCTCTCCAGTGCCTATGTGTTCCACATTCCTCCTAGGATGTCAACATTAAGTTCCACTTAATGCATGTACAAATCCAAAGTCTAAAATTCCCCATTGCTCCAAACAAAAACATGGCCAGGCGTATCATAGCAATACTTAAGTCTGAGGTACTAACTTCTGCCTTAGAAAGAATTTCCATTGCTCAGAAGACAAACTGTGACCAAGGCAACTGTTTTAAGGGTAAATATTTAATTGGGCCTGGCTTACAGTTTCAAATACTTAGTTTATTACCATTATAACAGGAAGCATGGCAGCATGAAGGCAGCTATGATGCTAAAGAAGGAGCTGAGAGTTCTCCATCTTCATGAGAAGGCTGGCAGGAAGAGACTATCTTCCAGCCAAACAGTAGGTGGGGCTGTTTTATACTGGCCAAAGCTCCAAACTCCACCACCCCAGTAATTCACTTCCTTCAAAAAAGTAACATCTATTCCTACAAGACACACCTACTAATAGTGCCACTGCTTAGGGCCAAACATATTCAAATTAATATAGCTTATATCTACTATAAATACTTTCATACATTTAAGTATGATTAGGACATGCAAAGGCTTTACCACATTGGTTATATTGACAAGGTTTCTCTCTAGTATGTGTTCTTTTATGTATTCAGAGACTACAGTGGCATGTAAAGGATTTTCCAACTTGACAACATTCACAAATGTTGGGAGCCAACCTGCAGCTCACAAGAAAAGGGATACACCTGGGAGGCAAACTGGAGCTGAAAGAGAACTAGACGGTCAAGAGAAATAATGGAGCTAAGTCAAGGTTCCTGATCAAAGCTCAAATGTTTAATAGCAAATGTGCTTATAAAGGGGAGGAGACCATTCCTGCCAATCCATTCTTGGTGCCTGGAACCAGCTGCAAGTGAGGACAGTGCAGGACAGGGTACTGTAGTCTCTGGAATATCTCAGGGGCCTCTCAGCAGGCAGCAACCTCTTGAAGGAGAACAGCAGCAGTGGCTTAACAACAGAGCCATCTAGGCAGGAAGGCTCCACCCAAGGTGGTCTAATTCTCAGTGGCAGCAAGGTCAAAGTCTGGATCAGCCCGCTTCAGGCTGGGAGAGCCAGCTCAAAATATTTCTCTCCATTATGTGTTCTTTTATGTCTTTGGGGACTATAGTGATATGCATAGACTTTTCCACATTCATTGCATTTGTAAGGTTTCTCTAAAACGTGTGTTCCTTTAAATATTTAAAGAGTACAGTGACACACAAAGGCTTTAACACATTTATTACAATCACAGGGCTTCTCTCAACTATGTGCTCATTTATGTACTTGGAAATGACTATGATATGCAAAGGTTTTCTCATATCAATTACATTCATAAGGTTTCTCTCCTGCACATTTTTTTTTTGTGTGTTTGGAGATGACTGTGGCCTCGAAAGGATTTATATTATTCATTATATTCATGCAGGTTTTCTGCCATATGTGTTCTTTTATGTATGGGGTGATGACTGTGTCACCCAAGGGATTAGTACTCTGGAAAAATGGAAAGAGTTACTTTTTTGAATGTGTTCTTTTAAGTAGTTGCAGATGACAGTAAATTGCCAAGGTTTTTACCACATTGGTTACAATAATGAGGGTTCTCCCCAGTGTGCTATGTTTTGTGTACGTGGGAAGAATTATGACATGCAAAGGCTTTACTGCATTGATAACCTTCATGAGGTTTCTCTCTTGTATGTGATCTTTTATGTCATTGCAGATGACTGTGACTTGAAATGCTTTACAACGCTGATTACATTCATAAGGTTTCTCTCCTGTGTGTGTACTGTTAAAATAATGGAGATTACAAAGTTCTGAAGTGTTTCCCACATTGATTATATTCATGAGGTTTCTTTCCAGTATGGTATCTTTTATTTTTTGGAGACTAGTGGAACATGCAAAGACTTCATTACCACATTGCTTACATTCATAAGGTTTCTCTCCAAAATGGGTTGGTTCTTTTATCGTTTTGAGATAATTACTTTGTGAAAAGGCTTTTACCACATTGGTTACATTAAGATTTCTCTCCACTATGTGTTTTTTTATGTCTTTGTTGACTTCTCCCTTGTGAAGAGTCTTTCCACATTGATAATTATCCTAAGATTACTCTCCAGTATGGGTTCTTTTATGACATTGGAGATGAGTGGATGTAGAAAAGGCTTTACCACATTGATTACATTCATAAGGTTTCTCTCCAGTATGAGTTCTTTTATGAATTTGGAGATGAGCAGGTCTTGCAAAGGCTTTACCACATTGATTACATTCATAAGGTTTCTCTCCAGTATGGGTTCTTTTATGACAATGGAGATGACTGGATGTAGCAAAGGCTTTCCCACATTGATTACATTCATAAGGTTTCTCTCCAGTATGGGTTCTTTTATGACATTGGAGATGACTGGATGTAGCAAAGGCTTTCCCACATTGATTACATTCATAAGGTTTCTCTCCAGTATGGGTTCTTTTATGACATTGGAGATGACTGGATGTAGCAAAGGCTTTACCACATCGATTACATTCATAAGGTTTTTCTCCAGTATGGGTTCTTTTATGATTTCTGAGACCACTGTGACAGGAAAAGGCTTTACCACATTGATTACATTCAAAAGGTTTCTCTCCAGTATGGGTTCTTTTATGATATTGGAGATCAGCGGGTCTTGCAAAGGCTTTCCCACATTGATTACATTCATAAGGTTTCTCTCCAGTATGGGTTCTTTTATGATATCTGAGACTATTGTGACAGGAAAAGGCTTTACCACATTGATTACATTCATAAGGTTTCTCTCCAGTATGGGTTCTTTTATGATATTGGAGATCAGCGGGTCTTGCAAAGGCTTTCCCACATTGATTACATTCATAAGGTTTCTCTCCAGTATGGGTTCTTTTATGACATTGGAGATGACTGGATGTAGCAAAGGCTTTACCACATTGATTACATTCATAAGGTTTTTCTCCAGTATGGGTTCTTTTATGATATCTGAGATTACTGTGAGAGGAAAAGGCTTTACCACATTGATTACATTCAAAAGGTTTCTCTCCAGTATGGGTTCTTTTATGACATTGGAGATGACTGGGTGTTGCAAAGGCTTTACCACATTGATTACATTCAAAAGGTTTCTCTCCAGTATGGGTTCTTTTATGACATTGGAGATGACTGGGTGTTGCAAAGGCTTTACCACATTGATTACATTCATAAGGTTTTTCTCCAGTATGGCTTCTTTTATGATATCTGAGATTACTGTGAGAGGAAAAGGCTTTACCACATTGATTACATTCATAAGGTTTCTCTCCAGTATGGGTTCTTTTATGACATTGGAGATGACTGGGTGTTGCAAAGGCTTTACCACATTGATTACATTCATAAGGTTTTTCTCCAGTATGGCTTCTTTTATGATATCTGAGATTACTGTGAGAGGAAAAGGCTTTACCACATTGATTACATTCATAAGGTTTCTCTCCAGTATGGTTTCTTTTGTGATATCTGAGACAACTGTGAGAGGAAAAGGCTTTACCACATTGATTACATTTATAAGGTTTCTCTCCAGTATGGGTTCTTTTATGACATTGGATATGAGCAGGTCTTGCAAAGACTTTACCACATTGATTACATTCATAGAGTTTCTTCCACCTATGAATTCTTCCATGCCTAGAATGATAATTGGCACATGTGAAAGCTTTAACACACTCATTACCTTTATCAATCGTTTTATCCATATTAATTACTTTTACAGGTTGGTCTAATAATAAAGAATTATCAGATCTCAAGCTTTTATCACTTTGCATGTTCATGGTGTTCTCCCTCACTATGGGTTGTTTTGCCTCTTTGAAAACAGATGTGATGTTAAGAGCAGTTATAACATGGCTCATATATATATATATAACAACCTTTTTCTATATCAGATTCCTATATGACCTATTTCCTGTACCTGAAGAACAATGAAACAATGCAGAGCTTTTTACAACTGATAGCATTCATAATTTCCCTGTAGTGTGAATCACAGCACATTAGCACTGTGAAGCAGGACAAACAGATGAATTTCCACATTTTTTCCTCAGTGTGACTTTGAAGATATTCTCAGTAAAGTAAGAAAACCAATTAATCAAAAACTCCTATCATGTTCAGAAAGTGTAACAAAGTCAGAAAACTACATATCTTCTCATTGTTTTGGAAAGAGGTGTGTTGCTATTTTCAATGTTCATAGACTCTCATGGTTTTGTCCATTTGTCACTTGATATACCCATTAAAAGAAGAACAAATGAAAGTTTTCCACATTGCATTCACAACAGTTGACATATTGTTCCTTGTAGACATGCTATATATGGATTAAGGTTTCTCCACTCAACATTCTTGACTCTCATAAACTGACCTCTCAATAAAGTTAGGAATGAGACTGCAAGAATATAAGTATCACCAACTTTACCTTGGAATATTTGCTTTCTAGAAGGTAATATATATATATATACACAAACATCACTATTCAATGTGCAACATTTAAATATTATGAGACTATACAGAGTGATAGTTCCATAGCATAGGTTTAATGGAGCTACAAATCAAATAAAGGGATCTCTTAAGGCCTTGTTTCCTTCTTTCCATTCTTAGAGGAATGCCTTGGAACCACAAATCAGATAATAGACTCTAAGGTACACGGACTAGCGAGAATATCATAATCATAGCTACAGGTAATGGACTGATATTTGACACTCTTGCTTTTCTTTAGAACTTCCAGAACTTATTACAATTTCCTTACAGACATATTTGTATCAGCTTGAACATGAAAATTACCTTGTATGTCTTCGAGAACTTTGGCATGGTTCTTCAATATGATGGTCTTCCCATTTGTAGCCTAAAATACAGCAACAGAAAATGAATGATATGTTATTAGAAATTAGGAATAATTGAGGTTACTGTAAATATTCACAGCTGTGGACCTGATTTATTCACCTCAATCTTACTTGTGCTCAATTTAAATAACAGAAGATCATCAATAACCAAAACACATTTGTTCCCTTAATTTGAAAAGCAAAAGAAAATTCACAGCCTTACCTATAGAAGTAAGGTTCCAGTAGGTCTCCAACATAACATCTTTGTAGAGATTCATCTGGGAAGGATCCATCAAATTCCATTCTTCTTTAGTGAAATTCACATGCACATCGTCAAAAGTCACTGCATCCTAAAATATCCCAGAAATGTGTATGATACAAAGCATGATACTAACATCACTACTTATTTCCTGACACAGATATTGTATTCTAATCACCATGTCTTTTTAGAAGGAAATTGAATTATAATGTTCACCTATGTTGCTGTTGAACCTTTTGCCTAGGAGATAGCCTTGCAAGGGAAATGCCAATTGAGAGGGAGATTGCAAGGGGATACAGATCAACAGTACCAAGCCCACATCTGAGAAGCTGTACGAACAATTACTAACTACAAAAATATTGGACAAGATGGAGGTATTTGCTCAGGACTTTAATCCAGAGGCACAGGAAGGTGTATTTCCTCAAGCTGGAGGCCTGCATCATCTATGAAACCGATTCCAGGACAGCAAAAGTTACATATTAAGACTCTCACTCCCCCTGCAAATATCACCCAAGGAAGCAGAAATGATAGAAAGAACCCATAGTTCTGCACTGAAGTTCCTACAAAGAATTATACATTAACTGCAGTTCTGTATTCATCTTGTACAAACATGAAGTACACCAGTTTAAATTGTAACATTAATAAAATTTTGCTAAAAGAGAATGAATTTTTAAAGAGTTACAAATGGACCAATTAAAATACTAGTAGTATAAATGTTGATCACAAATATGCAACATAGGGCAGGAGAGATAGCTCAGCTGTAGAAAGCTCTTGCTTGTCTTCCACATAATTGTGGTCAATATTTAGCATTTACATGGGGACCAGCAACTACCTACCCATTACTTCAAGATCAGGTGTTCTGATACCACCTACTGACAACAGTAGAAATGATGCACACATGATATTCATATTCATGCACACAAAAAAATAATTACATTTACTCAAAAATCAAAGAACAAACAAAAGAGTTAGGCAGATCATCATATACCCAGAATTCAATGACTCTGAAGCCTCAGGTAGTATTGGTGTCATGAGCATATGTCATCCTGGAAAACAGAATATAACCTATAGATTTTGTCAAATTTCAAAATTGAAGATGTGAATAAAGAATTGCACAGAAGCATATGCTTATTGTACAAAAACATGATAGGTGGCTGATGTGGTGTCTATACCTACTAACAGGACAGAAAGGGTTTCACAGAGAAATTTTATCTCAAACAACAAAATCCAAAATAATAAAATTAAAAACATAAAACCACCAGGCTTGCAAAATAGCTTAGCATTGAATAGCAAATGTGTCTACTGTATCTTATGTGATTTAGGGACAGAGACCAAATGGTGAATGTATGGGTGCATGAGAAGAAAGACCCTCACTCCCCTTCAAATGTCACCCAAGGAAACAAAAATGATAGAAAGAACCCATAGTTCTGCACTGAAGTTCCTACAAAGAATTATACATTAACTGCAGTTCTGTATTCAATTGCAGAAACATGAGGTACACCAGTTTAAACCATAACATTAATAAAATTTTGCTAAAAATTTGAATTATGAAAATTATGAATCAGTTTAAACCACAACGCTGTAGACACAAAGAACATATTTGTCCTGTCAAAGAGAAATGCAGAGGCAAAGCTGGATCAGAGACTGAGGGAATGGCCATGAAAACTTGCCCAAATAGAGACATATCCCATTTTATTTGTAACAACTAGAAACTGCAAACAATCCAGATGTCCCTCACCCGAAATACGTATACAGAAAATGTGGTTTATTTACAAAATGGAATACTAATAAGCTATTAAAAACAAGGACATCATGAATTTTCCAGACCAATGGATACAGGTAGAAACTATCATCCTGAGTGAGGTAACCCAGAAACAAAATGACATGAATATATGTACTCACTTACAAGTGAACATTAACCATAAAGTACAGGATATCCACACTATATTCCATAGAATCAAAGAAGCTAAACAAGAAGAAAAGCCCTAATGAGCATTGTTGAATCTCATTCAAAAGGGGAATAAAACAGTCAGAGGAGGCAGATGGAAGAGAGAGAGAGAACTGGATGGGAGAGTGGATAAGTAAGGGGAAGGGCGAGTGGCCAGGAACAGGTGTTGTGAGAGACAAGAGATGGTCAGAGGGTCAGGAATATGAATAGAATTCTGCACCTTAACGGGGAGCGGTATGGAAGGGTGGGGAATTTTTAGGGTGTGCCAGAGACCAGGAATGAGAGGTCACCAAGGATAATATGGGGGTGATCTTAGTTGAGATGCATGGCAAAGAGTTATGGACCCTCAAGAGGCCACATCTTGCTACCAGGAAGGACCTCTAGTGGAGAATTAAGCACAGTGAATGAACCAAATACATTTGCTCCCAAAATTGGTCCTGTCTACAAGAAATGCAGGCACAAAGATGGAGCAGAGACTGAGGGAATGGACAAATGATACTCTGACCAACTTGAGACCCATCCCATGGGAAAGCACCAATCCTGACATTAGTGACGGTCCTTTGTTATACTTGCAGACAATAGCTTAGCATAACTGTCCTCTGAGAGTCTCCATCCAGCACCTGATTGAAACAGATGCAGAGACCCACAGCCTATCATTGGACAGGGCTCAGGGAGTCTTTTGGAAGAGTTGGGGGAAAGGATTGAGGGCCTGCGAAGGAACAGGAAGTCTATTAGAAGATCCAGCGAGTCAACTAACCTGTACACTAGGAGATTCTCAGAGAGTGACTCACCAGCCAAAGAGCAAACACAGGGTGGGCCAAGGCCCCACCGTATATGTAGTAAATGTGCTTCAGTCTTCACATGGGTCCTGGAACAAATAGAGTGGGGGGATGTCCCTTAAGGAGTTGTCTGTCTGTCCACCCTGTTCCTCTAACTTGGCTGCCTTGTCTGACCTCAGTAGCAGAGACCTGACTTGTCATGTTTGGGGGATACTCAGGTGGTCCCCAATGTCCCTGGATAGATGAAAAGGAGTTAAGGATGAGGGACTGTGTAATGTGGAAAGGGGAGGGGGTTGCAATTGGAATGTATATTGAATACATATATAAATGGGAAAAGTGAACAAATACATATAAATAGAATAAAAATATACAAATCAGGCAATTATTTTTTAAACTTTTCCCTACTCAATATCTCATAGAAAAACCTGAATAAGAAATATTTTTGGCCAAAATGTTACACAAATGACCTCTAGCTAAAGTTTTCACAGAGTCGATTTCCCACGGACATACTGTGACCTCTACTTCCTCTGGCTGCATTAATGCCAACACTCGAATCTTTCAGGTTCTATGACTACCACTGTTAAGCTCCATCTACAGCTTTCTATGACTTTTGACATCTCAATTTTTGATATTTTCCACATTCCTCCAAAAGAGAATATAGATTCTGTACAGCAGCAAAATCACCTTTATATACCAATTTTTGTTGTTGTTGTTCTAACTTGCTACTCTGCTGCTGAATAGACTCCTGCAAGCAAAAGCATCTCAGGCAGTAGATGGTTGTGGTACATGGTTCGGTCAGATCACGGTCCACCATTCTGGAAAGTTAGAATAGAAACTGAGCTAGAATATGAAGGAAAAATAATGAAGAACAAACACTGTTTCTTGGCTTGTTCTCTTACTTGGTCACTGTCCTATGCTCAGCTAGCTCTCATCCAGCCCAGGCCCACTTCCTTAAGAATATTGCCTCCCTCAGTAGAAAAGCCTTCCCAAAATACCATCAACACTATCTCTCACAGACATAGCAACCAGCCATTCTGATGAGGGCACACCTTCAATTGAGGTTCCTTAATATGTCTGTAGCTCTGAAATTTTGAGAACTGAAGACAATTATGACATGGAGACAATAATAAATGAGGAAATTGTAAAAGCCCAAAACCAATGTGCTAACCATATCAATTACAGGAGCCCCTGCCACCAAAAGAGAGAGGTGGAGTTGTGGCTGAGCCAGGAAAAAATGGGGAGGTCACCTGGCTTAGAGCAGGGCAGGATACAGTGGAATGAGGAGTTCAGAGGCTTTGCTGCTCTGGTGTGAGGTATCTTTAACCCCTCATTCCCTGGCTAGTGCTACCAAAGAGGTAGCTAAAGCAGCTGGAAGGTGAACAGAGAAGCACATTGCACCACATGCCTACAATTAATACTGCTGGTCTAATGAGATATGTTAACTTTGTTGCAGTGGATGAAGAACAACTTTCCCTCTAATGACAGTTCTGAGTCCAAAACAACAGAGTCACATATGAACTGGGAACAGGGTTGATCAGGACAGGAAAATGAGGTCTTTGTCCTTTGCACCCTGTAAAACAGGATAGGGAGAGCCTGACTTTGCCCTGGATTGGGTCTCCAAGAGCTCTCTATAATGGGCAATCTAGTGGGTGTAGGTCCTCTTAGGAAGAAGGATTTAACCCCAGATGATGATTAAGTAACTAAATCAATTGGAATGGAAAAAATCTTATTTCCTCTCTCTCAGTCACAGAATAATAAAGTACCACACACATGAGAGAAAGTCACAAGGTGTCAGTAAAGGCTACCCAGCAGATTCATACATGTGTACAGAGGAGAAGATGAAGACAGGATGGCAGCTGTGAGTCATGAAGCAGGGTTTCAAGTCTGCTCTAACCCTCCAAGCACTTTAGACCAAGGGCGCACCATCTCTATACCAGACTATGGAACATCTTCCAAGGCCCTGTGGCTACAACTCTCCAGGGCACCCACTGTACCATGGTTCCAAGTTCACTTTAGTCATCTCCCTCCATGAATAATCAAGAAAAATAGGAAAAACAAGACACACCAACACAAATGTGACAGACAAGCCATTGATACAAAGAACAACAATGACACATTCTAACAGCTGGCTTTTCAACACCTCTGTTCTGAGTCCTGGAGGTCTTGGAGTTTCAGTCAACGCACCAAGATATTATACCCAAGTCACAGGAACCTCAATGACAACCAAGGATCTTATTGCAATGCAAACACACAAGGTTTTTTATTATGGGCTCAGTAACAAGGTCTGACACCAGTCAACCTGGCATCGGGTCCAAAATGAGAGAGGTGCTGGATATATATTGTAGTTACAGCAAGGCTGGGGAATTTCCATACAGGTCAGCAACCTAATATTTTGAAAACTGTATATCTGGCATAATCTGCAGGAACCAAACATGAGGCAAAAACTATCTGACAACCATGATGGCTAAGCTAACATTTTTTCCCTTCAAAGGATATTAGTTATCTATATGTAGCTTGACCCTGTTGCTGTACCTTCACTGGCTGCTCATAGGATGTTTGCTCAAGTGTTCTTTGTGCACTCTCAAAAACCGCAATTGGTTGAGCTTTACAACTCACCCTGTGCCTGAGCCCATTATTATTGGAAAATACTCCTGTTCATCGACAAGCCATGCCTGCCAGTAGACTAGGTAATTTGACCAAAGACCTACCTCACTATCTGTTACTGCAGACCCTAATATCAGTGCCTGCCAGTAGACTAGGTAATGTGTCCAAAGCCCTACCCCACTATCTGTTACTGCAGACCCTAATATAAGTGCCTGCCAGTAGACTAGGTAATTTGACCAAAGACCTACCTCACTATCTGTACTGCACACCCTAATATAAGTGCCTGCCAGTAGACTAGGTAATGTGTCCAAAGACCTACCCCACTATGTTACTACAGACCCTAATATCAGTTGCCCTTACCACTGGACAAAATACCAGTACAAGTTTCCTCTCCCCCTGTGCATGCCTCCTATAGCTACCACAGATAATCCCCACCTACCCTTCCTTTCCTGCCTCATCCTTCTGCTCAGCCCCCACTTGGGCAGACACATACTGCTCAACCTCATGCCATGCCTGAAAGGACACAAAGTAAGCTTCCATAGATCTACCACACTATGTGCTATCCCAGATGTAATTTACACAGTTGTCCCTAGCACTTTACCAAAGAACAAAGGCAGCTTAATCTCTCTCCTGACTATGTCTCCTTGTGGGTTGCTAAGATCATCTCTTTCTGCCTGCCTCTTTTTCCAGCTTCCAACATAGAGCATTCCCTCCTGAACATACCCTCCAAACAGGTCCATCAAAGAGGCAACCCTCAGTCAACACAGTGAAAATCCAGGTATCAGCTGGGCGTGGTGGCCCACGCCTTTAATCCCAGCACTTGGGAGGCAAAGGCAGGCAGTATTCTGAGTTCAAGGCCTGGTCTACAGAGTGAATTCCAGTACAGCCAGGGCTACACAGAGAAACCCTGTCTCAGAAAACCAAAAATAAATAAATAAATCCATATATCAACCAGTAACCCGGGTATAAAACACCCAGCCAAACAGCACAAACCCAGAAACCAAATCACCTCAAACATAGAGGCCTAGACACCAGCAAATGAATAAAATGAATAATAGCCAGGAAAATATATCACCAAGAAATCTAAGCTATCCTATCACAGCAGGTCCTGAGAAATTAAAACATGCAATAGATACAGTGGAAAAATGGTTGTTTGGGCGAAGGGAAAAGAGTGAAAACATAGGGGAAGGTATAGCTGTGCACAAAAGAGCTTTAGACAGGCACACAGACAGAGAGCAGAGAGAGACAGCCCCAAGGGTAGGGAAATAGAATGGGGGTTGGGGGGGGAGCATGTGCAGAGAACAGAGACAGGGAACAAAGCACAGAGCTGCTGTAGCTGGTGGTTCATGTATATAAAGCACACCTGACAACAGCAGCAGGTGATGGAGACAGGTAACGACTTAAGCATTTGCTAAGTCCCTAAGAGAAGGCCATTGAATTTGCTGTACATTGACAACTACAGAGGCAAGGTTCACCCATGGGCCAGGAAGGGAAGAGAGACTATCAGGCATTAAAGATGAATACAAAAAAGTGATAAATTGCTCAAAAAATATGGATTCCAAATGTTTCCTGGCATTAAATAACCAGGAATTCTGCAACATATGAGAAGGTGAAAAGTAGAAATTATTGAAATAGAAGAAGAATATCAGCTCAAAGGTCCAGAAAATATTTTCAGTGAAATCATAAATGAAAATTTTCTAAACTAAAGAAGAAAATACCGGGCTGGTGAGATGGCTCAGTGGTTAAGAGCACCGACTGCTCTTCTGATGGTCCCGAGTTCAAATCCCAGCAACCACATGGTGGCTCCCAACCATCCGTAACAAAATCTGATGCCCTCTTCTGGAGTATCTGAGGACAGCTAAAGTGTACTTACATATAATAAATAAATAAATCTTTAAAAAAAAAAAAGAAGAAGAAGAAAATACCTATTAAAGTACAAGAAGCATCCAAAATAGCAAACATATTGGACCAAAAAAGTCCTTGTGCCACAAACTGTCAAAACTCTAAACATATAAAGCAAAGAAATATGAAAAACTGCAACAGAAAGAAATTAAAAGCTAAACAAAACAAAAACAAGTAACGTATGGAAGCAGACCTATTAGCTTCATATCTGTCTTCTCAATGTCTACTAGAAAAGACAACAGTGTTTGGACCGTTTTGTGCTGCAGAGTCAAAGACACCACCCATGTTTCTACAAGAAAGCAACTGGTCCAAATGTTTTGGACAGATTCAGAATCAGCTATGATAATTAAGTTATTCAGAGGTCACTGCCTGAGACCTCACAGGTGGTCCCATCTGGGTGATGCTTTCATGCAGCCCCAGAAAGGACCCACCACCCCAGCTCTCACTGCTCAACCACCTGCCCCTACCCATTGTGGGCAGTGATCCTGTGCTCACCATGTCTAAATCTCAGAGCTTCCTGAGGTCCCCTCAATGCACCCAACAGCAGATGTCAGAGCAGGACACAGAGAACCATTTATGCCTGCACAGCCACAGCGAACTCCTAGAAAGGCATCCGGAAGATCCCACCTCTCTGTCTGACTGGCATGTCTGCCTGGCGACCTTGATTGGCCAGTGAGTCTTACCCCACCTCAATGTTAAAGTGTGCTTCCTGTCAAAGGGTGGAGCTTTTCCAGATCTCCTGAGCCCTTTTCAGCTCATTAGCATTCGTGCTTTCCCTGGGGGAAGAATCCACCATTCCAGCTCAGGCTATTCAGCTGCCAGCTCCTCCCCTCTGTGAGCAATGATCCTGACTTCAGACCTTGCCTGAACATTCCTCATAGCACTTGCCTTCTTTTTCCTGAAATCATGGTGAGTAGCTTCAATAGCCCATTACTCTAGTTGCATTGTAGGTATCAATCTGACCCAGGAATGTAAGGGTGCCCAGGCTATTAACATTAAAAAGGAATTTTAGAAAACAGGAGGCTTTTTTTAATATATGTAGATTGCCAAAAGAAACTATAGCCTAGATTAAAGATGGATCTGAACATCTCAAAAGATCAATATTAAGAAAGGGTTTCTCACCTCAAAAGGTATAATTAAGAAATATCCCCCACAGTAAACAGGGTTAGAATTAGGATTAGGTGATTAGAGGGTTATGGTAAGGATTAGGATAAGGGTTGTTGATTCCCTCCTTGTGAACATTTTCCTGAAATCATAACCTTTCAGATTAAGCAGATTCTGCAATTTATTGGATAGTTTAAAGGCAACAACATCAGAATTGATGTATTATCACATAAATACAGTGGTATATTTACAGAGTGTTGTACACGCCTCTTCTGGCCTCACTGTCAGTTATTTACACAGCTAATTTTCCTATGAAATAAAATGCCCTTCAGTATTCTTTTGCTCTAGACACGTCTGAATTACTTTCTACCCAAACGAAAAGTATGCTTATTAAAGATCTGTATGTGAAGTTTTCACATGACAATCAAAATTATGAAAAAGGAATCTTAGAGCAGTAAATACATCTTTATGGTTTATTAATATTTGCTTTTTATAAATATACACATATACACATGGTTTAGAATATACACATGGTGTGTCATTCACATCATGTAATTAATACCAAAGAAATTTTAAGTAAAGTAAACTGGTTAACTTCGCCAAAGTTAATTTTATTCATAATAAACTAAACTTAAAAATTAATATGAAAAAATATATTTAATCAATAAATCTTCAAAGGTAAAATAAATTTGAAATGATAATATTGGTCTGAATCTTTCTTTGGAATAGTTAACATGAGCATATATATTTAAATTTTAATGTCTACTTTTAAGGACATGATATATGTAAGCCTAGAGATCTGGTCACAGTGATATCTTTTTGACCCTATCCCAATTCTAGTATACCTGTAGATTCTAAATTAGTTTGAAAGAGTTTAGTTCTGGGGCAGGCGGGAGACTCTGCAGGATCTGCGGCCCTGAGCATCGGAGCGGTGAACTCTTCAAGTCTCCGATTAAATTTAAAAAATGGCCTCCAATAAAACTACATTGCAAAAAATGGGAAAGAAACAAAATGGAAAGAGTAAAAAAGTTGAAGAGGCAGAGCCTGAAGAATTTGTGGTAGAAAAAGTACTGGACCGTCTAGTGAACGGGAAGGTGGAGTGTTTCCTGAAGTGGAAGGGGTTCACAGACGCTGATAATCCTTGGGAACCAGAAGAAAATTTAGATTGTCCAGAATTAACTGAAGCATTTCTTAATTCTCAAAAAGCTGGTAAAGAAAAAGATGGTACAGAAAGGAAATCTTTATCTGACCGTGAATCTGATGATAGCAAATCGAAGAAGAAGAGAGATGCTGCTGACAAACCAAGGGGCTTTGCCAGAGGTCTTGACCCTGAACGAATGATCGGTGCCACGGACAGCAGTGGAGAGTTAGTGTTTCTCATGAAGTGGAAGGACTCGGACGGGGCCGGCTTGGTGCTGCCAAAGGAGGCGAATATGAAGCGTCCTCAGGTTGTCATTGACTTCTACAAGGAGCGGCTGACTTGGCATTCTTGTCCCGAAGATGAAGCACAATAATTGTTTGCATTTATATATATATAAAATCTGGATCTTGGGTTTTGAATTACTAGTGTGAAAAAATAGCAATCTAGTAAAAATCAAGTTTGATATGCTGGTTTTGAAAGTATTGACACTAGTTGGGATATTTTTGGTTTTTGTTCTGCATCAAAAGGCACTGATTCCTTTGGGCAAGTGAGAACCTTCTGTAGTTGCTTCCCTTAACAATAGAATATATGATACCATGTTGTATTTCCTCAGCTTTGAAGAACAGCTTTTCTTAAATGCTGGGGAGATTTTACAGTTATTACTCAAGTCAGAACTGATTTTTAACTGGGACACAGAAGGACCATTCTGGGGTTTTTTTTTTTTTTTGTTTCTATGCGGTGTATGCATAAAACACATAACTTGTTTGTTTTGTTTTGTTTTTAACTGAAGATGAAAATACAAGTTGATGAGATTCCCTCCTTGTGAACATTTTTCTGAAACCATAACCTTTCAGATTAAGCAGATTCTGCAATTTATTGGATAATTTAAAGGCAACAACATCAGAATTGATATATTATCACATAAATACAGTGGTATATTTACAGAGTGTTGTACACGTCCCCTTTGGAAAATGGAATTAGACTAAGTAATAGTGTGCTTTAATAACAAGACTTGGGCTAGAGGCAGATAGAGCTCTGACCTAAGAAGCCAGCTGAGAGGCAGAGGCAGGTCCAGGTCAGCCAGTCTGTGTAAAGGTTCCTCTGGTGAACCATCCCTTTGTAGAAAGTTAAAGTCTGTACTAAAAGGTTATGATTCATGGAATCTGTTTGATGTGGAAATAGAATCGTGCTTGGAGCTGACATTGACAATTTAAGACCTGCTGACTAAGTGAGTGAAAAAAATTTGCTAATATCATTTAATGACCTGCATGCTTTTTCTTTACCCTGACTCATTCCTTACTGGTAGGATCAATCTTTTCAGTGTTTGGGTTAAGGTTCAATGAGCCAGAAAAGTAACTTTGTAGTATCAGAATGTCATCCAACTGTATATTTACTCTATTATAAATAATGGTGAACAGTGGTCAATAAATAGTTTTATATTCCTTTAAAAAAAGAGTTTAGTTCTGCTAGACCAGGAGATGATATTCATACTGGACACTATCTTCACTCATAGAAGAATAACATATCTGTGCTTTTGAAGATGAAATATAGACATATGAATGATTATTCAGACATTAAATACTTTAATAATTTAAATAATATTTATGACCAGTAAGCCCTCATTGAAAACAAATGAATATGCAAAGATTGAAAGATCATCAAAAGGCTTGTCTTTTATTATCTAAATTAAAAAACAACCATTTTCATACTTTCAGCTCTGTTGAATTAAAATAATCACAGCAGGCCTTTTTAAATATCACTAAAACTCTACAAAATAAGAGGACGTGATTGGCCAATATTTGTATAATTTGGAAGGGTAATAACTACTTATAATGTAATTTTCCTCAGATATACTGAATAAAGTATTTGTAATTTACCAATTGCAGGATATCTATAGTCTCATAAGAAAAACTTTGTCAATTTGCTGTAATTTCACTTTTATCCTAGGGTGTTCTTTGACAATTTTAAAATGTGGTACCATTGATAACTTAGAAAGAGGGAATATGTATTGCTTATTCCCAACCCCTGAATAAATATTCTCACAGTACTTTGTGAATTTATATGTTAAATCTATTGTATCTTATGGTATTACCCGGCTCCCATTAGTGGAGGTATTCGACTGTGACAGGGGGACTTGCCTTGTCTAGCATTCATGTCTCAACTTGCCAACCAGGAAGTCAGTTGCCCACATGCACATCTCCACATGCACATGCCCACATGCCAAGTAGGATGTCAGTTCCTGGGGAGGTCTTGGAACTTACACTTTACTAGAACCCAGCAAATTGGTGCAGGTGTCTCTCTTATGTTGGGGATCCATTCCCAGGGCAGCTTATAAGAGCAAAAGCCATAAAAGTGTATACATGGGTGGGTGCAGGAAATGCTTCTGGGTGGTCTGTTCCAATCCAAAGCTTATTCTGAGTAACTATAGAACAAAGGAAGCAGTTTGACAAGCTTCTATTGTGATTGGTTTTCTGAGGACACAGAACCAAACAGAATAGATAATCAACTCTGGGAGTAACTGCAGAAGCAACATATGACAACGTGTCCTTGTAATATTAGTAACAGCACAAAATGGCAGGCTAGCCAGGTAAGAGTTACCTAGTCCTTAACTAATCTGACCTAGGCCTTCACAATACATCTAGGTCTTACTATTTGACCTAGACCTTAACTGCCAGCAGCTTTGCCCTCTGAGCCACCGCATGCACATGCATGTATAGATGGATGAATATATTTTCTGTATTTATTTATTCATTTATGAGAGGCAAAGTCTCTCTACATGGTGCCAAAACATATTAGATAGTCCAGGCAGGCCTTTCAAGTGAGTCCTGCCTCTGCCTCTACCTCCCCAGTGCTGAGATCAAAGGACACCTTCCTTTTATTTTACCTTTCTTTCATTCTAGGGAGGTTGTGTGTGTGTGTGTGTGTGTGCGTGTGTGTGCGTGTGTGTGTGTGTGTGTGTGTGTGTGTGTGTGTGTTTGATTTCTTGTTCTGTCAGTGTATTGGCAGCAGAATGTTGACCCCAGAAACCTTTTTGTTTTTGATTTTATAGTTATTATCTATTTAATTTAATTTCAAAATATATCCATGTGTGTGTGTTCGTGTGTGTTGCATGTGGTGGGTGGGTGTGTGGTGACTGTGTGCATTGGTGTGATAGTAGGAAACTGTATGTGTGTATGTTGTGTACGCATGTTGTGTATGTATGATAGTGCGGGCATATGATGAAGGTCAGGGGTGGATGGCATCCAAAGTCTGTGTATAGGACCATGCATTTAGTTCCATTTATTGTATGTATGTATCTATGTATGTATGCATGCATGTTTATTTGTATGTGTGTTATTACTTAGTTTTTATTTATTTATTCCCACGGCGCCCCGCCCCCTGTCATCACTCTACCCACAGCCCCGCTCTGCGCAGGTGCGGCCCCGCCCCAAGCCCCTACACCCACGTCCCCCCACCCCACCCCTGCACTGGGCCCCACGCAAGATTAACCTGAGCATTTTTAGACTCTGGTGGCGACAGCGGGAGCGGGGAAGCGTGACCCTCTGAGACCCGGCGTCACTCCTCAGTCCTCTTCCCGGTTACTCTCAGGCGTGCGGGAGCGCCCACTGCTGTCGGGAAGCACCCTCGCCTTTTTCCCCCTCCCCTCGTGGCCCCGTGACGTCACACACAGCCTCCTTAGACCTGCTCCCTCAACCTTCACCACTCAGGTGCGGATCCGGGATCACAGAGCCCTCGTGTGGTGTCCCGCCCCTCCCGTGATCCCCGAGACTACGCCCGGCCCCCCTGCAACTGCCAGAAGTCCCGCAGCTGCTTCCAGAACCGCGACAGGAATTGGAAGTCCCAGCCACCCGCCAGCGATGCCCGCTTGGGGTCGCCCGGGTCGTGACGCAGGGATGGGGCTTGCGGGGAGGCCGCGGGGGTCCGGACTGCGGGGTAAGGGCGTGGGCTTGGTGCTCAGGGGTATCCATGCGGAGCAGCAGGCAGCGCGGCCATAGCGGAGAGGTCAGGCGTTACTGATATCATGCTCTCTGTCTGAGGCTCGGTTCTGCCTGTGGTCCACCCTAGGGTGCCCTCTTGCTCCAGATGTCCCTCATTCCCCTACTGCCCAGGTCACGTGACTCTGACCAGGCTGTGCAACTTTCGCAGGGAAGAGGCGAGGGGTACCGCCAAAGCGCAGCTGGGGATCACACTGTCTCCCAGATGGTTTTGTGACCACTGACACCAAGGGTGACCCCTGACCTATCACAAGAAACCCGACCTCACACCTGACCCCTACATCACATGTGAACTCCTAATTCAGACCCCAACATGACCTCTATGTTTTTTGATTCAGACTCTCTGCCATGACCCTGACATTGCCCTGTGACCCCAATGGTACACCATGAAGTTTTACCAATATGACCTCCAAAACATGAGAAAAGGGGTCACTACAGTGTGCATGCCTGCACGGAAGGAAGAAAGCTGAAAATATATAGCCTACACAACCATTTATAGGAAACTATAAACCTTGGAATGGAAGAGGTTGTCATCTTCAGGGACAACCAGAGACCAAAGATTGGCCATATAGTACCAAATAATGAGCCTTCAGAGCATAAATATATGCAATGTTACACGGTCTCTACAATTTATATTTCAAAATATATATGCATATGCATATATATATACACATTCAGTAAGAATTAATGAAATATGAAGCCATATGCAGTTTAGGAGTGCAGGGAGTGGTACAAAGGTTGTTTTGGAGACAGGAAATATAAATGAAAAACAATTTAACGACAATGACAGACACTTTTGTCAAGAGAAAGAAAAAGATATGTTGAGTATCATCTAACCTTTTCATACTACGAAAGTTGCAATAAAGCAATTTACCTTTGTAGTTCTGTATAAAATTTGTATCTGGTCTAATTAAAATAACATAACACTTTGGGACAAAGATAACATTAGCAACCCTGCACTAGAAGCCAAGATGGAAAAGACCTCCACAACCACCATGACCTTCCCCCTGGTGCTATGGTACACAGGGAGGAAAGTGATCCAGATACTGCAGAACACCAGCATGCTGAAAGTTAGGAACTTGGCTTCATTGAATCTGTCAGGAAGGTTCCTAGCCAGGAAAGCCACAGTGAAGCTCCCCAGAGTCAAGAAACCCAAGTATCCTAGGACGAAGTGGAAGGCAATGACAGCCTTTGATGCAAGTAATGACAGTCTTCCTATGTTCAGATTGTACATCTCTGTCAATGAAGAGATGCTACCAACCAGATTCCACAGAGATCAAGTTGGATTAGGGTACAAATGGGAAGGACCAACTTAGGTGCCCCTGTCATCATCATCCCTCTCATCCTTCTTCCTGGAGTAGTGAGATTGAAAGCCATGACCACAGTTATTGTTTTGGCCAACACTGTAGAAATAGCCACTGTGAAAAATACTCCAAATGTGGTCTGCTGCAGGATGCAGGTGGCCTGGTTGGGATGTCCAATGAAGAGCAATGAGCATAGAAAGCAGAAGACTAGAGAGATAAGCAGGATGTAGTTGAGAATGCGGTTATTGGCCTTCACAATGGGAGTATCCTTGTACTTCACAAAAGTGACTAGTACTAGCATTGTGATGGCTGAAAAGGACAGGGAAGTGCAACCTAAAGCCATCCCCAATGGATCTTCATAAGTAAGAAATGACACAGCTCTTTGGAGGCAGTGGGTTTTCTCTAAGTTGGTATATTTATCATGTGGACACATCATACACTGTTCCATATCGCTGGTGAACAACAATAAACCTGTATAAGATATCATAGTTATGTAGTTAATAATTGTGAATTTGTATTATTCAGAGGATATATAAATAAATAATTTGGTGTTGAGCATCTTTATCTTTCCATTCCTTATGGCTGTAGGAACCATGAACCTAAGATTGCTGTCTATTGAACTATGATTTATAGTGGAAGAAAAAAACATCATAGAGAATGGAAAAAATATTTATTAAACAAAAAAGAAAATATTATGAAAATTAATATGCATACTCTCAGATTATTTAACTCCTCAAACGATAAATTCACTATTCACAGAAAAGGGTAGTTTGCAGACATCATTGTTGGTGCCAGTTGTTGCAACGCATTATGTACTTTGTTGCTTTGTGGATTGTGCCTATGTCTTTATTTACATGTAGGAGCTAGAACATTTAATTTCTCATGCAAATACAGTTTGCATAAAGGAATATTTTCATTCTTGAAACTGTATGCCTCATAGACATATGCATGTCCCTCTCATTGTGGTACAATCTCTTTCTTCCCAGCTATACATTCCAAGCTGTAGGTCATGAAGGCTATTGAAATTCACATTCATCCCTCTTTACTTAGGTGGGCTGTGATTGATGATAAGCACTGTCCCATCTCTTGTTACATTCTGGAAATCTTCACTCTTGTTCTAAGTCTTTCACAGGAAATTCTTAATCCTTTAAACCATCTAAGCTCTTAAAATATATTTCATTAAACAACAACTGCTACCCTGAACATCTGGTCTTTGTCAGGTACTAAGCTGGGTACTGGAGAAAAAGATTATGGACTGATTATGTAGTCAAGTTGCTTTGTATAAAAAATCAAAGAAAAATAAATGTATGCATAGATTATGCCTAAATTTTTTGTTTAAAAATTTGTTACATGCATATATCCCCCTAAACATTTTCTATGTAACATAAAATCAGTAACCATCATATTGTGAGAGAAATACACATTGTTTGAAGAAGATATTGCAGGTTATTTGCTGGGTCCAAAAGCAGTTGATATTATTTAACTGATTAAGTTCTGAAACATGAAGATTTTAGGTCTTCAATTTTCATCTAGACCATATCATATTTCTTGTTTGGAAAGAGAAGGTATTCAAATTTAGCAATTTTTCTTCTGCATGCAAGCATGTACCTGTTTCATTGGAAACTTCATTTTCTGGGCACTGAACACAATCAAAGCAGCAGTCTGCTATTTCTTCCTGATGAATTTTCCTGAATCCAGCAGTACATGCCACACTACACGTGGAGGAGGGAACCTGAGGCAATGACTAAATTGTATATGTTTGTGTGTGTGAGTGTAGTTCATGTGTACATCATATGCATAATGACCCTTAGATTGATATATGGGACATTAACAGATATGGCTATACATATTCCTCTGATAACCAGTATTACTTAACAATTTCAGGCACATTATTATTTGTATTACCCTGCAGTGCACTGAATGTCACAATATTTAATATACCATATAATATTAGATATGTAATATTTATGTTGAAACAATTTAAAAGTTTCCTTCCTAAACTGATTAATTTAAAAGGAATGTTTATGTGGCATCAGTTCTCTAATGATTTACAAATAAAAAAATAACAATACTGAGGTGTATGGAGAAATAAGGTAGGATAAGTCAAGAAAGATTTGTTTGATGAACATGAACAAAATATGCTATATAAGACTCTCATAAAATTAATGAAGCTTTCCTAAGTTTAAAAGAAAACCTTGAACCCCCTATACCTTCCTCCCTTCCCCCTGGTTTTTATGAGAGAGCTCCCCTATCTACTCACCCACTCCTGCCTCACCACCCTAGCATTCCCCTATTCTGGGGCATCAAGCATGCACGGGATCATGGTCCTCCCCTCTCTCTGATGACAGATAAGGCAATCCTCCAAAGAAGAGGGGAAACATGGAAGCAAGATAACATTTGAAATGTAAATAAATAAAATAACCCATAAAAATTACACAAATAAAAAAGGAAACCTTAAATCTGGAGAAGATTTCTGTTAATGAATACATGCTATACTTAATTAGGCTATGAATATGTTCACACAGAATCAGAAAATTCCATTGTGTATGTGTGTATACAAAATTTTAATATATATTTAATAAATATATGTAATAAATATATTCCTATACTGTAAGATTAATAGGCATGTGGGTACAATTGAACATGGAATCAAGAGACCTTTTTTCCCTATGACCATTTTTACTCAAAGTAGTGAGTTATGAAATGTTTGTGCTTGTAATTGAGGATACTCTTTTGTAAGATTAGCAATTGGTCTCAACCACACAGCTATTACTTCACTGCCTCATATTTTAAAATTTAGGTATCATGAAAAATATAAAATTGTGGTATACACACCAATGTCCCTCCTGTGACCCACTCCAGGTCTTCAGATATAAGAAGTTGTTGGCTCTGTGGGAAACAAGGAAAATATCTTCCTATTTTTAATTTAATCCAATGGAAAATTCCAAATGGTACAAATGTCATACTCTACACACTGATATTCCCTATGATTCACGTTCACCAGTTCTCCAACAGGGTTAGTAAATACCTGGGCTTTCAGCAAGGAAACCATCTAAAAGAGTAAAAGAGATTCATGATTACATATGCATATTAATAAAGGGAAGACAAAATTGAGAATTACCTCTAATTTCTTAATGTCTTTCAGAAAAGACAGCTGTATGAAGTAATCCTGTATAGTAAAATATAATATAGCTCTTTGATAATTGAAAATTTATATACTTCATATTAATGTTTGATGGTAAAATGTGCTAGAAAAAAATGATTACCAGATAACAAGTAACATGGTGGTGAGTCTGTGCATATGTTTGTAAAAAATACTTTTTTTCTTAACTTTGGGGAAGACCCCTCTGTGTTGTTGTTGTTGTTGCTGTTGTTGTTTTTAAGATTTATTTATTATATCTAAGTACACTGGAGCTGTCTTCAGATGCACCGGAAGAGGGCATCAGATCTCATTACAGATGGTTATGAGCCACCATGTGGTTGCTGGGATTTGAACTCAGGACCTTCGAAAGAACAGTCAGTGCTCTTAACCACTGAGCCATCTCTCCAGCCCCCAAAATACTTTTTAAAAAATAAAGCCAGAAAAGAAATTCCTCCCAACACATAATAACCAGAACAACAAATGCACTAAATAAAGATAGAATATTAAAAGCAGTAAGGGAAAAGGATCAAGTAACATATAAAGGCAGGCCTATCAGAATTACACCAGAGTTCTCACCAGAGACTATGAAAGCCAGAAGATTCTGGACAGATGTTATACAGACACTAAGAGAACACAAGTGCCAGACCAGGCTACTATACCCAGCCAAACTTTCAATTACCATAGATGGAGAAACCAAAGTATTCCACGACAAAACCAAATTCACACATTATCTTTCCATGAGTCCAGCCCTTCAAAGGATAATAACAGAAAAAAACCAATAAAAGGACAGAAACCACGCCCTAGAAAAAACAAGAAAGTAATCCTTCAACAAACCTAAAAGAAGACAGCCACAAGAACAGAATGACAACTCGAACAACAAAAATAATAGGAAGCAACAATTACGTTTCCTTAGTATGTAAAAAGACATAGACTAACAGACTGGCTACACAAACACTTGCTGCTTACAGGAAACCCATCTCAGGGAAAAAGACAGACACTACCTCAGAATGAAAGGCTGGAAAACAATTTTGCAAGCAAATGGTCTGAAGAAACAAGCTGGAGTAGCCATTCTAATATCGAATAAAATCGACTTCCAACCCAAAGTTATCAAAAAAGACAAAGAGGGACACTTCATACTCATCAAAGGTAAAATCCTCTAAGAGGAACTCTCAATTCTTAATATCTATGCTCCAAATGCAAGTGCAGCCACATTCATTAAAGAAACTTTAGTAAAGCTCAAAGCACACATTACACCTCACACAATAATAGTGGGAGACTTCAACACACCACTTTCATCAATGGACAGATCATGGAAACAGAAACTAAACAGGGACACAGTGAAACTAAAAAAAGTTATGAAACAAATGGACTTAACAAATATCTACAGAACATTTTATCCTAAAACAAAAGGATATACCTTCTTCTCAAGACCTCACGGGACCTTCTCCAAAATTGACCATATAATTGGTCACAAAACAGGCCTCAACAGATAAAAATTATTGAAATTGTCTCATGCATCCTATCAGACCACCATGGCCTAAGGCTGATCTTCAATAACAACATAAATAATAGAAAGCCAACATTCACGTGGAAACTGAAGTACACTTTTTTCAATGATACTTTGGTCAAGGAAGGAATAAAGAAAGAAATTAAAGAGTTTTTTAGAGTTTAATGAAAATACCCAAACTTAAGGGACACAATGAAAGCATTTCTAAGATGAAAACTCATAGTTCTGAGTGGCTCCAAAAAGAAACTGGAGAGAGCACACACAAGCAGCTTGACAACACACCTAAAAGCTCTAGAACAAAAGGAAGCAAATTCACCCAGGAGGAGTAGGCGGCAGGAAATAATCAAACTCAGGGGAGAAATCAACCAAGTGGAAACAAGAAGAACTATTCAAAGAATCAACCAAACGCGGAGCTGGTTCTTTGTGAAAATCAACAAGATCAATAAACCCTTAGTCAGACTCACTAGAGGGCACAGGGACAGCATCCTAATTAACAAAATCAGAAATGAAAATGGAGACATAACAACAGATCCTGAAGAAATACAAAACAGCATCAGATCCTTCTACAAAGGACTATACTGAAGAAAACTGGAAAACCTGGATGAAATGGACATATTTCTAGACAGATACCAGGTACTAAAGTTAAATCAGGATCAGGTTAATGGTCTGAACAGTCCTCTATCACCTAAAGAAATAGAAGCGGTCATTAATAGTCTCCCAACCAAAACAATCCCAGGACCAGATGGGTTTAGTGCAGAGTTCTATCAGATCTTCAAAGAAGATCTAATTCCAGTTCTTCCCAAACTATTCCACAAAATAGAAGCAGAAGGTACTCTGCCCAATTCATTCTATAAAGCCAAAATTACTCTGATACCTAAACCACAGAAAGACCTAACAAAGATAGAGAACTTCAGAACAATTTCCCTTATGAATATCGATGCAAAAATCCTCAATAAAATTCTCGCTAACCGAATCCAAGAACACATCAAAACAATCATCCAGCCTGACCAAGTAGGTTTCATTTCAGGGATGCAGGGATGGTTTAATATACGGCAATCCATCAACACAATCCACTATATAAACAAACTCAAAGACAAAAACCACATGATCAACTCATTAGATGCTGAGAAAGCATTTGACAAAGTCCAACACCCATTCATGATAAAAGTCTTGGAAAGATCAGGAATTCAAGGCCCATACCTAAATATGATAAAAATCAATCTACAGCAGGCCAGTAGCCAACAGCAAAGTAAATGGCGAAAAACAGGAAGCATTCCCACTAAAATCAGGGACTAGACAAGGCTGCCGACTTTCTCTCTACCTATTCAACATTGTACTTGAAGACCTAGCCAGAACAATTCCACAACAAAAGGAGATCAAGGGAATACAAATTGGAAAGGAAGAAGTCAAAATATCACTTTTGGCAGATGATATGATAGTATATATAAGTGACCCTAAAAATTCTACCAGAGAACTCCTAAAACTGATAAACAGCTTCAGTGAAGTAGCTTCGATATAAAATTAACTCAAACAAGTCAATGGCCTTTCTCTACACAAAGGATAAACAGGATGAGAAAGAAATTAGGGAAACAACACCCTTCTCAATAGTCACAAATAATATAAAATTCCTTGGCGTGACTCTAACTAAGGAAGTGAAAGATCTGTATGATAAGAACTTCAAGTCTTTGAAGAAAGAAATTAAGGAAGATCTCAGAAGGTAGAATGATCTCCCATGCTCATGGATTGGCAGGATCAATATAGTAAAAATGGCTATCTTGCCAAAAGCAATCTACAGATTCATGCAATCCCCATCAAAATTCCAACTCAATTCTTCAATGAATTAGAAAGGGCAATCTGCAAATTCATCTGGAATAACAAAAAACCTAGGACAGCAAAAACTCTTCTCAAGGATAAAAGAACCTCTGTTGGAATCACCATGCCTGACCTAAAGCTGTACTACAGAGCAATTGTTAATAAAAACTGCATGGTACTGGTATAGCGGCAGATAAGTAGACCAATGGAATAGAATTGAAGACAGAAATGATCCCACACACCTAAGGTCACTTGATCTTTGACAAGGGAGCTAAAACCATCCAGTGGAAAAAAGACAGCATTTTCAACAAATGGTGCTGGCACAACTGGCACTTAACCTTTAGAAGAATGAGAATTGATCCATTCCTATCTCCTTGTACTAAGGTCAAATCTAAGTGGATCACGGAACTCCACATAAAACCAGAGACAGTGAAACTTATAGAGGAGAAATTGGGGAAAAGCCTCAAAGATATGGGCACAGGGGAAAAATTCTGAATAGAACAGCAATGGCTTGTGTTCTAAGATAGAGAATCAATAAATGGGATCTCATAGAATTGCAAAGCTTCTGTAAGGCAAAAGACACCGTCAATAAGACAAAAAGGCCACCAACAGATTGGGAAAGGATCTTTACCTATCCGAAATCAGATAGGGGACTAATATCCAATATATATAAAGAACTCAAGTAGGTGGACTCCAAAAATTCAAATAACCCCATTAAAAATGGGGTGCAGATCTTAACCAAGAATTTGCACCTGAGGAATACCGAATGGCTGAGAAGCACCTGAAAAAAATGTTCAGCATCCTTAATCACCAGGGAAATGCAAATCAAAACAACCCTGAGATTCCACCTCACACCAGTCAGAATGGCTAAGATCAAAAATTCAGGCAACAGCAGATGCTGGCAAGGATGTGGAGAAAGAGGAACACTCCTCCATTGTTGGTGGGATTGCAAGCTTGTACAATCACTCTGGAAATCAGTCTTGTGTTTCTCAGAAAATTGGATGTAGTACTACCGGAGGATCCCACAATACCTCTCTTGGGTATATATCCAGAAGATGCCCCAACTGGTAAGAAGGACACATGCTCCACTATGTTCATAGCAGCCTTATTTATAATAGCCAGAAGCTGGAAAGAACCCAGATGCCCCTCAAAGAGGAATGGATACAGAAAATGTGGTACATTTACACAATGGAGTACTACTCAGCTATTAAAAACAATGAATTTATGAAATTCCTAGGCAAATGGATGGACCTGGAGGCCATCATCCTGAGTGAGGTAACCTAATCACAAAACAACTCACATGATATGTACTCACTGATAAGTGGATATTAGCCCAGCTACTTAGAATACCCAAGATATAAGATACAATTTGTGAAACTCATGAAACTCATGAAGAATGAAGAGGAAAGTGTAGACACTTTGCCCTTTCTTAGAATTGGGAACAAAACACCCATGGAAGGAGTTACAGAGTCAAAGTTTGGAGCTGAGATGAAAGGACAGGCCATTTAGAGACGGCCATATCCAGGGATCCATCCCATAATCAGCCTGCAAACGCTGACTCCATTGCATACACTAGCAAGTTTTTGCTGAAAGGACCCTGATATAGCTGTCTCTTGTGAGACTATGCAGGGGCCTAGCAAATACAAAAGTGGATGCTCACAGTTAGCTATTGGATGGATCACAGGGCCCGCAATAGAGGAGCTAGAGAAATTCCCCAAGGAGCTAAAGGGATCTGCAACCCTATACGTGGAACAACAATATGAATTAACTAGTTACACCCCCATCCCCCCCGAGCTCGTGTCTCTAGCTGCATATGTATCAGAAGATGGCCTAGTTGGCCATCAGTGGAAAGAGAGGCCCATTGGTTGTGAAAACTTTATATGCCTCAGTATAGGGGAACACCAGGGCCAAGAAGTGGGAGTGGGTGGTTAGGGGAGTGGGGGGTGTATGGGGGAGTTTTGGGATAGCACTGGAAATGTAAATGAAGAAAATACCTAATTTAAAAAAAAAAGAAGGAAAAAATGAAGCCCTGTATGTGCAAATGAAGGAGAATTGTGAATGTGTGTGAAGATAAAGAATAGTTGTAGGTCTTTCATGAATAGACAGTAAACGTATATGAGATAAACATAAACTTAATAAAATGTACAGTCTTAATCATTTATGGTTTTTTAAGTAATTGTAAAGTTCAATGAGTAACTATTTGTACTGCACATGTACTGATCCCTGAGAAACTTTTCTTTTTTGTTTTGTTTTTTTGTTTTTTGTTTTTTGTTTTTCGAGACAGGGTTTCTCTGTGTAGCCCTGGCTGTCCTGGAACTCACTCTGTAGATCAGGCTGGCCTCAATCTCAGAGATCCTCCTGCCTCTGCCTCCCAAGTGCTGGGATTAAAGGCATGTGCCACCACTGTTTGGCTGAGAAATTATGCATTAAAAATATTCTAGTCTAGTCATCATTTAAGGATTTTATGATAAAACTCTTGGTTCCTATTTTAAATTTTGAACTTATTTATGGAAATCTTGAGACACGTTTTCACAAAACTCACTGCTATCATTAAAACTGTTTAGTCTCCTATTAAACGTTATTTTGTACACAATATTCATTCATGTAAATGATTATTTAGAGAGTTTTGCAATGTAGACCTCTTTCCACTGACAGAATAACCTTTGACAAATGTCCAGTTGTTTCACTGGGTCCATTTAAAAGATCACATTGATATATATAAGCATAATGAAAAGTAAGAAACTTTACCTGCTGACAGTCAGTGAATAATCCTTTGGGTTCTGCTATTTTCTGAGACTCTACTTGTTGAAGTCATGGTAGGTGTGGACCACAACATGGACAACATTATACAGACTGTAACCTTCTTCACTTAGGGCCATGTCACATTTGTGCAATGCTGTCCATTCCGATGTGTTGTTGAATGTAAAATGATCCATTTTATTGCTGTTCTTAGAGACTGAACAATTAAAATAATTCCACTCCAGTATAGACTCAGAAATGTTTACTGGTATTTGTTGGTTTTCATTGTTTGCAAAAAATTCCTAAATTTAGCAATCTCACCTTTGTGGTGTGCAAAAGTGACAGTCCCATGAAGAAATCAAGGCAAAATCTCTTTTAATTGTGATGACATCCCATTGTGAGGTTGTGATCCAAATTCTCCGTGCACTTAAATATTCCCATCTTCTAAAGCTGACTTCTAGAGTTGAGTTCATTTCACCATAAATGATAATAACTTTTGCTGATGATGTCATAATTTGCTTATCATATGTCTTAGCCCTTGTCACATATATGTGCATGTTTTCTGGGATCACATTCACAAAGCTAAACAGATCCCATGTCTTTGCATTTCTTCTGTTGAGTCTGAGAGAAACTGAATACCCTGGTCATCATCTGAGATGACCTGTCCTATCCAAGTCCATTTAAAACGAAGCATCACGGAGACCATGCCATGGGACAAACGTGTGTCCTTGGTGGCTACCTGATGGACATAGGGGAACAGGTCATGGTCACTTAGGTTAGAATTAAATGGTCCAAAGAAAACCTAAAGGATATAGAAGAGATGATAAAACATCTACTGAGGAATATGATTGTCAGGATGTTTGGACTTATATACAAGTAACATTGCTCACCTTTCAGAACTCCTATTAAAGATAGTAAGATTATACTATAAATATCATTCCTATTAGATTGTTGACTATCTCTGATACATCCCACTGTTCTAAAAAACAGTTTGCCTGTTTGCCTACTACATCTATGATCTATTTACTTAATTCTTTATTTCATATAATATAAATAATATATATCTATTTTAAAATATATGTGTGTGTGCATGAGAGTGTTTGTGTGTATGTGTGTTTGTTGTGAGTATGTAGCAACATACTCATCACTCATAAATGCATGCTGTTCAAGTTTTCTTGTAGGCAAATGTAAATGGAATTTAAATGTTGTTAACTCATCCAGTGTTACACATTCTTACATATGGTGTCCTAGAATAAATTGACAGTTTTACAGCTGTTTTCCATGATGGTCCTATAAGATATATGTTTCAATCATCCTCCAATTCACAGATATAATTAAAAACCAAATGATTTTTTTCTTCTAAATATATTTTACCCAGAGTCCCAATTTATCTTCACACAGGCCATCCATGAAGGAGAATAGCAAAGACGTGTTGGGTAAAAGATAAGGATTCTTGTTGATCTCGTCAGTAGCAAAAAACATTACCAGAGAAAACTCGTATCTTCTCGATGCTATTCTAAAACAAGGCATAATGATGATTAAGAACGATGTTTGAAACAAAATTCCAATTGCAGTAAAGTTTGTAATATGAGAAATGCTAAATTTCTGTCTAAATGTCTTGAAATAAACCTCATATATTAGCAATCTTTAGAGGTGAATACAATTCAAGAATTCATAGATATAGGGCACTATGATATGATAAATATTTTGTTCATAAAAGTTAATAAAGATTGTTTTATCTCTGAATGCCATCCTTGAACTAGATTACAGTCCTATTGAGAAAGACTGCTATAAAATAACCTTGAAATTGTATTTCCACAGATACATAAAAAAGCATGACTTAAACCATATAAAATATATAACAGAATCTCCTTAAAATTTTTTAATATTTAAATGCATTTCATGCATCAGGCATTTTAATAATACTGAATATTTTGAGAACCAAATAATACATCAAAATTTTGTTCAACTTTCATGTTCCTGTCCTTTTATACCTTAAAAATATCATTAATGCATATTTAATAATATCCATACCTGTGGATCCTATGTCTACTGTTGAGTACTAAATTGTTTGAAACCATACAAAATATTCTTTGGGATTTAAGCATAGTAAAAGAACATGATTTTGATATTTTCAACTATTAATATTTAACCAAGAGAATAATTACAATAAGATATATTTCACTTAAATTTATTTATCCATTTCAAAATATAAAAAGTGATACAATGTACCATATAACCAGAACATTATCCTGTAGGCTCTTTTACACATCAATTTAATGTTACCTTTTAGTTTGTTGTTACTATGTCAATTTCATAAAAATAGTATCAGATTTCTCTTAACTCCCCAGTCTTCTTAATTCTTTGAGATCCTTTAAGTGATGTCTGAGCATAGAGAACTTCTCTCCACCTGAAATGTGTACATCTGTCCCAGAATAGTTGGCAGTTCATTTGTTACTATTAAGAATGACCTCTAATCAGGAGTAAAAATACCAAACATGCTCATTTGCTGAAATTTGCATTTTTAAATTGAGAGTTTGGAGTTAAGTGTTTTTCTTTCTAAACCAGCAAAGTGTGTTGAAACAGTCATATACTTGTAATTTTAAACCTTATTATGACTTATAAACAGGTCACCAATGAGAATTTCCACAATTTTTCCAATGAGATGTGTGACAATACATAATTTATCAGAAATAAATTCCTATTAACCTAACAGAGAAGTATAAGAATGTGAAGCCACAGCTGGGCATGGTGGCGCACGCCTTTAATCCCAGCACTAGGGAGGCAGGGGCAGGCAGATTTCTGAGTTCGAGGCCAGCCTAGTCTACAAAGTGAGTTCCAGGACACCAGGGCTACACAGAGAAACTCTTGTCTCAAAAACAAAATCAAAAACTAAACAAAAACAGAAACAAAAAACCAACCAACCAAACAAACAAACAAACAAAAAGAATGTGAAGCCACCATCACGATCAAAGTGTACAGAGTGAACTGTAGCTAACAATTGGAAAATGTATTTTTTAAATCCTGAAGATATGAAAATTGAATATGAGATGGGATAAGAATCAGAGGCAGAAAAGCACAGGAAACCTCAGTTCATGAAAGAAAAAAGTCCCAAGGCACATTGTTTAGCTAAAAGCTGAGTGATTTCAACACTCCTTCCCTCATGATCTGCAGCCACAAATGGTGATATCTCACACTTGGGATCTCAGAACTCTGTAGCCACATTGAGAACAACTTCTTATCCACAAGAAGTACATTTATTCCTCTAGATTTTCTCTAATGTTATATTTATTCAATAATTAATAGAAATGTTGACCCTCTATCTGATACTGATAATAAGCCTAAATGTGACTGGGCATTTGCAAAACTGGACCAAAACATTATTCTGGGATCAGCCTATGAAGCCTGGCAGTCTTTTTCCATATTTCATGTCAACTCCAGAATGGCAGGAGGGGCTCATTTACAAACTATTTTACAAAGCAAGTATATGCATATTCACAAGTATACATGTAATGTTATACATTTAATGAGATATAATAGACCTGCACACACACAAATATTTCAGTGTATGAATGTATGCCCAACTGTTGGAGACCAAAATTAGATAACCTTTTTATGAAGGCATTTTGATGCCTGCTCATACAGGAATCATTGGCAGACAATTGAATATAGGTAGTGATGCTGTCTCTTCATAGTGAGCTCTTTCCAAAGTTGAGAATTGTGAATTCAAGGCAGGTGAATAGATACCTTTCTACATATGATATCCACAAAGACTCAACAGATAGAATCCAGTCTCTCTCATTGTCCAGCATTATGAACTGGAGCCCAATATGCTGAAGCTAAACTAAACTGTGACACATTTGAAAGTATTAAAATAGAGATTAATGTTATACTTAATGTTCAGTGGTTCCTAAAGTTACAGGGGAAGAACAGGACAGAACCCCACTGTTTGTGTACACAGCTAAAAATTTCTAATTCATAACACTGAAGCAGGAAGTAAAGTTAATGACTTACGTAAGACTAGAACTGCAATCATATAAAATGTCAGTAAAATTGTCCTCCACTGTAAAAAGGTAAAAACCACAGTCACTTCTCAAATCTCCATGATTGTCCTCACTATTCATTATCCTCCAAAAGCAATCAAACAGCACAAGATGAGAGAAAACTTCAGGAGAAAAAAGGAAATAGTGAAAGCACACAGCTTCTTCATGTCTGCTAGGATCTATGATGGAGCAATTGTGAAATCCTTTTATTCTGCAGACAGAAATCACACACAATTTATACCTATGTGTCTGTTTTAAGACTTGCTGTTTGGAAATCCACTTAATTATATTCTGCATTTCCTTCCCAGTCATCCTGTGTTATAGTCCCTGGATACATCTGGAAATTTTGTCCTTAAGCGCTGTTTCTGAGGTCTGAAAATTTTGATCAAGACATTTCTGAAAACATGTTGTGAAGATCATTTTCTCCATCTTCAGGTGCCATGATTTCATGCATATCCACTGCATATACTCCAGGGACAATCTTCTGAGAAGTTTGGTCCAGACTACGTGTCAACAGCCATATTTATGAACACAATTGGCAATCGTGATAATCGATTTCATCAGAACTTCCATAGTAATACAAAAGTTGAGAAGGTCATAAATGCCCCATGTCATTTGGACTTTGAGTTGAATCATAGGAAATTATGTCTTCCATTTTCTTCTTCTTCTTTTTTTTTAATGGTATTTACTTAGAAGCATTCAGAATGTCAACAAAACAGCTGCAATTTTTTTTTTTGCAATTACAGAGTGGTATTCAGTTAACAGAACAACAATTATCTTCTGCATCAGAGACAACTGAAGATGAAAAAAAAAAACCAAAAATAAAACCGAAAGAAAAAAATAACAAAATACAAAAACCAACCCACTGTCCCCATATATAACTAATTTGTGCTGTGCTTTAAATTTTCGTGCCAATTTACAACCCCCAGACTGTGCCAGGCAAGGTTAGTGGCTATTGAAAATACCACCAGGATAGGGCTATCTAAAGACACATTCGGTAGTGTGTTAACTATACAAAAAAAGACACTGTACAATTTAAAAACAAATCTTACACAGCCTTACATTTCTATTTTTTTCTTTAAAATGAGTGAGTTGTGTACAGGGGGTTAAATGCTTTATAGGCAAGAAAAAAAAAACTGTGCTAGAACCAACTTATTCATCATCTTCTTCAACTTTGACTTCCTCTTCTTCCTCGTCTCCCTCATCCTCCTTCTCATCTTCTTCTTCCTTCTTTTTCTTGCTCTTTTCAGCCTTGACCACCCCCTTATTCGCTGCATCAGATTTTTCCTTTAGCTCTGTAGGCAGCAATATACTTCTTGTACTTCACCTTCAGCTTGGCAGCCTTCTTCCCATAGGGCTGCTTGTCATCCACCACAGTGTTGTTCCACATCTCTCCTAGTTTCTTTGCAACATCACCAATGGATAAGCCAGGATGTTCACCTTTGATTTTGGGGCGCTACTCAGAACAGAACAAGAAGAAGGAGGCCTTTTGGGTGCATTGGGGTCCTTGAACTTCTTTTTGGTCTCCCCATTTGGGGGGAATGTAGGTTTTTATTTTCTTTCATAACAAGACTTGTCAGCCTTTGCCATATCTTCAAATTTCCCCTTTTCTTAAGCAGAAATGGTCTTCCACCTCTCTGAGCACTTCTTGGAGAATTCTGAGAAGTTGACAGAAGCATCCGGGTGCTTCTTCTTGTGCTCCTCCCTGCAGGTTTGCACAAAGAATGCATAGGAGGCCATTTTGCCTCTCGGCTTCTTAGGATCTCCTTTGCCCATGTTTACTTGATTTTGCTCAGCAAGGCACAGAGTTGCCCAGTGCCTGTCTGGCTCTCGCTTGCCCAGGCGCTGTCTCTATGGAGCTCAATTACTGCAATGGCTGTGAGAGCAGGCTTCCATTTTCTAGTGTAGACAAAAACAGTCTCACATGCAACATTGAGCTAGGAGTTGAGCTTTCTCTCTGTTGTTCATATACTATTGTGTGCCAGTCACATTTGCAAAATCTCCTCAAACTTTCTGTGTGTGGGACACAAGTTATGTTACTTCAACTTTCTCTTTTTGCCTTAAGCTTCTGTCACTGACTTGACATGTTGAAAAGAATACAGAGCACATACCACCGTGTCCTTCCTGATTAATAAGGGAAAGCTTTGGGCTTTTTCCCCCTGCAGAATATTCTGTGAGCCTGCAATCTGAAGATAGTCACCACAATACTGGATGAGTATTTAAAAGAAAATTGTGCTTCCATGTTTAACAAATATTATTTTATACTTCCTTCTGGTTCTCTCTCTCTCTCTCTCTCTCTCTCTCTCTCTCTCTCTCTCTCTCCCTCTCTCTCTCTCTCTCTCTCTCTCTCTCTCTCTCTCTCTCTCCTTAGTGTTTTTGAGACAGGGTTTCTCTGTATAGTACTGGCTGGCTGTCCTGGAACTCACTCTGTAGACAAGGCTGGCCTTGAACTCAGAAATTCACTTGCCTCTGCCTCCCAAGTGCTGGGATTAAAGGCATGTGCCACCATACCTGGCTTTGTTGTCTATTTATTTCTTGTTGATATCAGAAATCAGATACCATGTTGGGCTCTGTGAAACATATGATAATTTCTACCTCATATTTATTTTGTAAAATAATGTTAGCAGTTTTCTGGTAGAATATTTAAGTTTCTTATATATACTGTTATATCATCTATGAATAAAGATAATTTGATTCTTCCTTTCCAAATTGTGTATCCTTAATCTTCTATAGTTTTCTTATTTCTCTAGCTAAGATTACAAGTACTATATTGAAATAAGAAAGAGAGAGAGAGGGAAAGAGAGAGGGAGAGAGAGAGAGAGATGGCAGCCTTAATCACTTTTTAATTTGAGATGATGATTATCTAAATTTTTTATTCCATGTTAAATTTGAGAAACTTTCAGATATTGTCCAATTGTTATGCTAATTTTTTCATAATCTTTGTTGATGTGATTGAGATTTAAGCTGTACATTCAGATTATTATATACTGCTATATTCATTGTCCTTTCAGTGTATCATGGCTATCAGTTATTTGTATTCATTTTTTGTAGCAGCTTGCTAAAGTTGCTGTCACTTGTAAGAATATATTTTTGTGGAAGATTAATTATTTTACAACTTTGAAATGCTGTAGATAACATAAAATACGTAGTAGAGAAAGTAACAAATACAACTCCTGGGCCCTCTGGGCCAACCAAAGCTGCCCTGAGCAGACTGCTATCCCATGTGGACCTCCACTCTCCCATCACCTCTCCTCAAACCTAGTCAGACTCCTGAACCATACAGGACCCGAAACATACAGCCTAATGATATCCATCAGAATCCTGCCACGCCAGGAAAATTGAAGTTCACACTCTTCCAAATATCTGCTGCAACAAGAACATCTAGGGATTAAAACCATCCAGTTTGCTAAAGGCCCTCAAAAGAACAAAATCAACAAAAGCCTTGGCAGTATGACACTTCCAAAGCAAATCTACCCCACTACAGCAAGCTCGGACAACCTAGCAAAACTGAAATACAAGAAAATCACCTTAACTACTATCTTACAATAATCATAGAGGCCTTATAATAGGAAATTATAAATTCCTTAAAGAAACACTGGAAATACAATCAAACAATAAAGGTCTTTAAAGAAGAAACAAATAAATTACTTAAAGACATCCAGGAAAATAAAATTAAACAGGTAAAGGAAGCAAATAAAACTGGGCAAGACCTGGAAGTCAAAATAGAAGCAATAAAGAAGACACAAACTGAAGAAATTCTGGAGGCAGAAAACTTAGGGAAGACAACAAGATCAACAGATGCAAGTAGCATGTACAGAATAATGGAGATGGAAGGGAGACATTCAGGCATAAATATACAATACAAGAAATTAATACATCAGTCAAAAATGTTAAATCTAAAAAACTCTTAGCATAAAACATACAGGAAATCTGGGACTCTGTCAAAGGCCTAACCGAAGAGCAACAGAAATAAAAGTACATGAAGACTGTGATAGTTTGTATATGTTGGGCCCAGAGTATGGCAGTATTAGAAGGTATGTCCCAGTTGGAGTAGGTGTGTCTCTGTGGGTGTGGGCTTTATGACCCTTATTCTGACTGTCTAGGAGCCAGTATTCTGCTAGCAGCCTTCAGAGGAAGATGTAGATCTCTCAGCTCCTTCTGCACCATGCCTGCCTGGAAGCTGCCATGTTCCTGCCTTGAAAATACTGGACTGAACCTCTGAAACTAAAAATTGCCTTGGTCATGGTGTTTGATCACAGCAATTGAACCCTAACTAAGACAAGACTCCAAGCTCCAAGGACCAGAACATATTCCCAAAATAATCATAGAAGAAAAGTACCCAACCTAAAGAAAGAGATGCCTAGAAATGTGTGAGAAGCTTATAGAATACCAATTAGACTGGAACAGAAAAGAAAACCCTCCTAATACATAATTATCAAAATACAAAACCTAAAAGAGAAAGAAAGAATATTAAAGGTAGCATGGGTAAAATGCCAAGTAACATACATAGACAGATATATCAGAATTACATCTGACTTGTCAGCATAGACTGTCAAAGTTAGAAGGTCCTGAGCAGATAGCCTTCAACCTCTAAAAAACATAGGTGCCTACATACACTACTATGCCCAGAAAAACTCACAATCAACTTACATGGCAGAAAGAAGACATTTCAATAAAATTCCAAAATCAAACAATATCACTTCATAAATTCTACTCCACAGAAAGTACTAGAACGAAAACTCCAAACCAAGAAACATAACTATATCCAAGAAAACACAGGAAATAAGTAATCCCATATCAGCAAAAGCAAAGAAAGCACTGACAAATACATAAACACACACACACACATACTAAATCATCAATATCAAAATAATGGAAAATTACAATCACTGGTCATTAATATTTCTCAACAACAATGGACTCAATTCCCAAATAAAAAGACATAGGCTAGGAGAATGGATGGAAAAAGAGGATGCATTATTCTGTTGTATATAAGAAACATTCCTTAAAAAAAAAGGGGGGGGGGCTGGTGAGATGGCTCAGTGGGTAAGAGCACCCGACTGCTCTTCCAAAGGTTTGAAGTTCAAATCCCAGCAACCACATGGTGGCTCACAACCATCTGTAACAAGATCTGACGCCCTCTTCTGGAGTGTCTGAAGACAGCTACAGTGTACTTACATATAATAAATAAATAAATCTTAAAAAAAAAAAAAAAGAAACATTCCTCAGGAAGACAATAGACATTTCCTCAGAGTAAAGTGCTAGAAAAAAAGTTGTCTGAGCAAATGAACCCAAAAAGAAAGCTGGGGGTAGTCATTCTTATACCAAACAAACAAAAAACAAAAATAAACACTTTCAAGCAAAATTAATCAAAAGAGACAGGGAAGGACATTTCATACTCATTAAAGGAAAAATCTACCAAGATGATATCTGAGTTATGAACATCTGTACCCCGAACACAAGGGCACTTGACAACTGTAAAAGAAAGACTGTTAGAATGTAAATCAAACCCCACACATTAATAGTAGGGTATATTTCAAGACCCGACCAGCACCAAATGACAGCACATCCAGACTAAAACTAAACACAGAAATAATGAAACTATTGGGCACTGTGAATCAAAAGTACCTAATAGACATGTACAGAAAATTCACCCAAACCCAAGAGGATATACCTTCTTTTCACAAAGCAAATCTCGAAGGTACAAGAAAATTGAAATAATGCCTTGTATCTAATCAGACCACCATGGATTTAAGCTGGACTTCAACAACAGCAACACTGTAAAGCCTACACACTCATGGAAATTGAACAAGTCTCCATTCAATGATCTCTGGGGCAGGGAAGGGAGAGAGAGAGAGAGAGAGAGAGAGAGAGAGAGGGAGGGAGGGAGGGAGGGAGGGAGGGAGGGAGGGAGGGAGGAAGGAAGGAAGGAAGGAAGGAAGGAAGGAAGGAAGGAAGGAAGGAAGGAAGGAAGGAAGGGAAGGACACTTTACACAATACAATAAAAATGAAAGTACAACATAACCCAGTTTCATGGGACACAATGAAATCAGTACAAAGAGGAATGTTCATAGCATAAGTGCCCCCATAAAGAAATTATAAATGCTGAAACCAGCAATTGAAAAGTACACCTGAAATCTCTAGGAAAAAAGGCGCAAGAATATCAACAAGGAGTAGAAGGAAGAAAATAGTGAAAATCAAGGCTGAAATAAATCAGTTCATAACAAAGAAAACAATACAACAAATCAAGGAAACTAAGAGCTGATTCTTTGAGAAAACCAAAAAGATAGACAAACCCTAGCCAAATAAGCAAAGGACAGCGAAACAGAATCCAAATAAACAAAGTCAGTAATGATGAGAGAGACAAAACAAGTCACATTGAGGAAGTTCAAAGAATCATTAGGTCTTACTCCAAAAGCCTATACTCCACAACATTGTAAAATCCTAATGAAATGGGTGATTTTCTAGGCAAATACCAATTGGAAAGTTAAATCAGGGACAGGTAAACTATGTAAACATCTCTATAGCCCCTAAAGAAATAGAAGCAGGTATTGAATGTCTCCTAACAAATAAATCCCAATAGAGAGATGGTTTTAATGGAGAATTCTACCAGACTTTCAAAGAAGAGCTAAAGCCAATACTCTTCAAACTATTCCATAAAATAGAAACAAAAGGAGCACTGCCAAACTCATGCTATGAGGCCACAGCCACTCTGATACCTAAACCACAGAAAGACTCAACAGAAAGAAAACTTTCGATTGATTTCCCTTATTAACATTGATTCAAAATACTCAATAAAACACCTGCAAACCGAATCCAGGAACACATCAAAGATGTCATCCCTCAAGATCAATTAGGCTTCATCAAAGAGATGCTTAGATATTTAATATATGGAAATCCATCGATGTAATCTACCATATAAACAAACTTAAAGGAAAAACTCACATGATTTTTCTCATTAGTTGCTGAAAAGGCCTGGGATTAAATCCATCGCCTCTTCATTTTAACTAGAGAGGGGCTGGAGAGATGGCTCAGTGGTTAAGAACACCGACTGCTCTTCCAAAGGTCCTGAGTTCAAATCCCAGCAACCACATGGTGGCTCACAACCACCCATAATGAGATCTGATGCCCTCTTCTGATGCATCTGAAGACAGCTACAGTGTACTTAGATACAATAATAAATAAAAATCTTAAAAAATATATATTTTAAAGGTACTAGAGAATTCACGGATACAGGGTACATACATACACATAATCACAGCAACATACAATAAGCCAATAGCTAAAAATCAAAGTAAATGGAGAGGAACTTCAAACATTTCCACTAAAATAAGGAACAAGACTGACCTTCCCACTCTATCCCTATCTATCTTTTGAAAATATCACTTGAAATTCTAGCCAGAGAAATAAGACAAGTAAAGAAGATCAAAGAACCAGCTCCTGGTTTGGTTGATCCTTTGTTCAGTTCTTTTAGTTTCTACTTGATTGATTTCAGCCCTGAGTTTGATTATTTCCTGCTGTCTACTCCTCATGGGTGAATTTGCTTCCTTTTGTTCTAGAGCTTTCAGGTGTGTTGTCAATCTGAAGTGTATGCTCTTTCCAGTTTCTTTTTGGCAGCACTCAGAGCTATGTGTTTTCCTCTTAGGACTGCTTTCATTGTGTCCCATAAATTTGGGTATACCCATTTTCATTAAACTCTAAAAAGTCTTTAATTCCTTTCTTTATTTCAGTCATAGTGGTGTACAACGTTCATGCCAGCGTTTGAAAAGCAGAGGCAGGCTATTACAGGATTGAGTCCTACAAAGTGTCTTCAAGACAGCCAGGGCTGTTTAAACTAAGAACCATGTATGAAAAGAATAAAAATAAATTTAAGAATGAAAGAAAGAGAGAGAGAAGAAGAAAGAAAGAAAGAAAAGAAGAAAGAAAGAAAGAAAGAAAGAAAGAAAGAAAGAAAGAAAGAAAGAAGCAGCAGAAGAAAGAAAGAAGGAAAGAGAGAGAGGGAAGGAAGGAAGAAAGGAAGGAAGAAGAGAAAGAAAGAAAGAAGAGAAAGAAAGAAAGAAGAGAAAGAAAGAAAGAAGAGAAAGAGAGAAAAGAAAAAAGAAAGAAAAACAAGCAGACTTAGGAGATAGTATTAGTTGATTGGAGATATAGTTTCTCTATGTATGCAGGCAGGCAGGCAAACAGACATAATTTTTGGTATGCTTTCGTTTGCTTTGGTTTTCAGGAAGTGTTGCCTAGGTCACACAAGCACAGGAAGAAGAAATAAATAAGTAAGAAACACAAATCTGGGAGGGATGGGCTAGCTTGGCCATGGAGACACACACACACACACACACACACACACACACACACACACACACACTAATAAAATCAGGTTGTCAGGCATCTTGGCCAGCAGTGGTGTGTGTGTGTGTGTGTGTGTGTGTGTGTGTGTGTGTGTGTGTGTGTGTGTGTGTGTGTGTGTGTTTGCCTGTCCTTCCGACTGTCTATCTGTGCAGAACTGCATATGGACTTATCACTCAGGGCCACAATTCAGGTTCCAGAGGTGAACTGTGACCTAGAGTGAAGATCCTACAGGGTTATTAATGCCTAAAATCCACAAACATCTATACTAAGTTATTCCACCAATCTGGCCTTAGGGATAGGAACATGTCTTCAGTGTATACTTATCCTGCTTCCATTAGTTGTGGTACTCAACTGTGGCAGGGGGACTTGCCTTGTCTAACATTCATGTCTTAACTTACCAACCCGGAAGTCAGTTGCCCACATACAAGTCTCTTTCTTCCAAGTAAGATGTCAGTTCCCAGGGAGGCCTTGGGAACTTACACATTACTCGTGCACACCCTACTCAAAATAGAAGTCTAATTAAAAGTAGTTTCTGCACTGAATCCGTGCGGGTGTCTCTCTTGTGTTTGGGGGGGGGTCCATCTCCAGGGCAGCTTATGAGAGCAAATGCCATAAAAGCATATACATGGGTGGGTGCAGGAAATGCTCCTTGATGGTCAGTTCGGATCCAAGCCTATTGCAGATAACTATAGAACAAAGGAAGCAGTTCTATTGGCTTCTATCGTGATTGGTTTCTGAGGACACAACCAACGAGAATATGTAATCAATTCGGGCAGTAACGGCAGAAACAAGGTATGAGACAGTGTCCTTATAATAGTAGTTAACAGCACAAAATGTCATGCTTCCAGGTAAGAGATTACCTAGTCCTTAACTAATCTGACATCTAGGCCTTAATAGTTTCCTCAGTCCTTAACATTCCATCCAGGCATTAATATTTTACCTGTACCTTAACAGCCAGTAGCTTTGCCCTCTGAGCCATTGCACATACATGCATGCATGCATGCAATGTATGTATAGTTAGAAGAATATCTTTCTCTGTATTCATTCATTTATCAGAAACAAAGTCTCTCTACATTGTCCAAGAGCATACAAGACAGACTAGGCCGGCCTCTCAAGTAAGTTCTGTCTCTGCCTCTCCCCAGTGCTGCGATCAAAGGCATGAATTGCCACATGCCAAAAAGGAATTTTGTTGTTGTTGTTGTTTTGTTTTGTTTGGTTTGGTTTGGTTTTCCTTTCTTTCATCTTGGAAAGGGTGTGTATGTGTGTGTATATGTGTGTGGGTGTGTATGTATGTGTGTGTGTTTAATTTTTTTGTTCTGTTTGTTCGTCAGCTCATCCTGGGACTTGAGTGAGGGTCTCCCCAGAAATGGCGGTGTTTCACTGCCATCAGCACAGGTGGATATTGGGTGCCATATCAGTGCCCAGGTGAGGCCAAGAGCTGTCAGTTCTAGTTTTTATGGCCAGCTTCCCTCAGCAGAGGGGCACGGTAAGTGGCTTCAGGTCCTAACTGTTCTGTTGGAACTCACTATGAGCATCCGTCTTAGGTCAGGAGCCATCAGCTCTGGGTTGTGTGCACTTAGTTGGCCTCTCTCAGGATGGCACACAGTGAGTCTGCAGACAGAGTTCCTCACAAACATTTGGAGTAGACTCTTAAAGAGACAGGCACTGAGGTGGGCACTGGCAACTAACTGTCTTCTGTCAGAATGTTAGATGTGGACATGTGAGAGAGAGCAGGGTGAGATATTAAAATCCAGTTCACAGGGAATAGAGGCCCAGATCTGCCCCTCACAGTGTCTGCTGTGGGGAACCTGCTGAGGAAGGCACAGGCAGGGGACAGAGAAGCCACAGGTGCCCAGGACTGAGGGGACTCCCATGTGCTGCCACAACCTCTCTCAGGGTTGAGAAACATGTTTATTTCTTCACAGAAAAGCCTGAGAAAAATGGCTCAGGACAGGACCCTGGCAACTCAAGAGGAGAAACCGACCTCAGAGGAGGAATCTGACTCAGAAAATAAATTCACAAAACATTGTGAACATAAAGGGCCTACTGTGGGCATTTAAACAGGAACCAGTCCACAGGAACCCCTGAAAAACATGAAAAGACAGCACAGGGGCCTGCTTGCTCTGTTGCTGGTGTCCCCCGAGCTCAGCCATGGGGTGAATTGTCAGGCTGTGTCCCTGTGAGTGTGGTGGACAATGACTCAGAAGATGAAGATGACTCGTGGGGACCTCTGTTCTCTACATGGCACAGGACGTCTCACAGTCTGTGTAAAATAGCCAGAGCCTGCCTGAGCAAAGATGGATTCTCACTGGGGAGGGACAGAGATGAGGATGTGACTCAGACAGAGAGAGCTGAGAAGTCTGAGACAGGGAGGAGAGAGGTCACCTACAGGATGCTATGGGCACAGGGGCGTGGTAGGTGGGGGGCAGTTGGGAGGAATGGCTCCGCAGAAAATGACCTGCTGGGGACAGCATGCGACGACAGAGACTGCCTACAGCAGGCCAGGATGGAAATATCTCAGTAGCCTGTGGCAGCTCCGTGTAAAAATCAGTTGTTTCCATGTCTTCCAACCTTAGCCCTGGACAGTGCCTATATAGATTTCATTCGTGTGTGACTGCTTTTCAGTTGCCCCTGATGTGCATAATCATTCTATTATACCGACGTGAGTTCTGTGAAACTAGATGTTCCCTGATGTCATAATTCTTAAAAGATTAAAAAACTGAGGCCTGGGGTCCAGTGCAGAGCAGTCCTAATGGTTCGAGTGCTTGCTTGCACTCTCATCTTGGAAACAATGCAATAACTGCACAATGGCAATTCCGGATTCATGCTTGACTTGCAGAGAATGTTTGACAGAAATGATTAGAAAATGAACTACAGCCAACATCGAGACTCCAGGAAAGTAAATAACTTATGAAATGAGTTTTGCATAGCAGTTGAGAGTGGTTCCTGGATGATCAAGTATGGAATATTTAAAATCTTATACTCATAAAACTAAGTCAGAGCACAGGGACTCTCGGGGGAGTCACTGTGTGCAGTGTGCTGAGGTGGAAAGCCAGTGGAACCACTGAGTTAAGGGTTGACTTGATTCCCTCTGGCTGATGCTTGGCAGATTTGCCTGCATCCTTTATCATTAGAGCTTAACAGGAAAATGCAAGCTGACCTCAGAGCCTTGAGCTCTTAAGTAAATAAGTTAAAATTTAAAGTTTCAACAATGATAAGTTTGCAATTATTATTACTTTGGCCAGAAGTCTGGGAATAGAGAAGGTGGAAACTTTGGGGAACAATTGTAATTCTTGATTCTTTGTGGGATTCTCTTATTCTTTTGAATTTGATTTGCCAATGAATATACAGTGCCCTTTTTTCTATCTGCTTTTGGAGTGTCAATAAAAGACTGGGGCAAGAAGGTGAGAGAGCCTGAGAAGAGCAGGTGGAGAGTGAGTGAGTGAAGGAAGAATGCATGCGGAGTGTGTGTGTGTGTGTGTGTGTGTGTGTGTGTGTGTGTGTGTGGTGCGTATGAGGCATGTGTTGAGGCATGTGTGAGGCGTGTGTGGTGTGTGTGTGTGTGTGAGGCTAGTGTGAGGCATGTAAGACATGTGTGAGGCGTGTGTGTGAGGCCTGTGAGGTATGTGTGTGAGGCGTGTGTGAAGCTAGTGTGAGGCATGTGAAACATATGTGAGACGTGTTTGTGAGGCTCGTGTGAGGAGCATGTGAGGCGTGTGTGTGAAAAGCACACAGGAGAAAGCAGAGCGCTCAGCCTTGAGCTGTGAGCAAGCGAGCGAGGAGTGCAGAGAGTGAGAGAGAAACTCTAAGCCTTGAAAAACCGCCTGTCAGCTTGCATACAAAAAAAGCAGTCTGTGTCTGTTTATTACGTGCCTCCCAGATAGCCCCACTTCCAGGTGAGAACTCCGATCCCGAGCCGAGGCTAGACTCCTCCGCTGTTCAGGATCACGAGTCTGGCTCCAGGTTAGAAATTCATTTCACAGCCTCTTAGAGATCCTCGGTCTTTGTTTTCTCTCTGTGGACACCGGAAGTCATTTATAAAACGAGGAAGAAACTTTATTTCCAGGTTTCCGCGAGACAGAGGTTGAACTTTATTAATTATCAACAACAATAATTAAAATAAAAGCTGTGACGCGGTTTCTGCTTCCGGCCCTCCACCACAGTTTGGCGCGGGGAATGGGGAGGAGTTTGGTGGGGGCTGCGGCGCTCACTCGCGGCTTCCCAGGAAAACGTGAGTTTTATTTCCCATCTCTTCTAAAGTTTAAGTAAAATCTTCATTTCTTCCAAAAAGAAAAATCGTTGAGACAAGACTTTAAACCCGCCTCCGGCGAGTGAGCATGCGCAGATTCCCTATCTGTTCCTGTCCCCTCAGGCGGCCATGACGCCAAAAGGTCAAATGTAAGAACTGAGAACAGGTAGCTTAGCGGTTAAGGGCACAAACGGTTCTCCCAAAGGTCATGAGTTGGAATTCCAGCAGGTGCTGTCATATTTTGTACCTTCTTTTGGTGGCTGGACAGATGACTCCGTGTCATGGAATCTGGCTCCCTCTTGTGGCCTTCAGGTGTAAAAGCAGGCAGTACTCTGTATACTTAATAAATAAATAAATCTTTAAAAGAAAGAAAGAAAATTCCTTATGGAAGTTTCTTATAGATTTGGGAGTGATGACTGGATGAGCGATCCTGCTTCCATTTCTCCTTCCAGGCGTCTTCAAGAGCTGAGGGTCTGCTCTCAGGGCCACTCAGAGGGAGACAGAGACGCTGCATTTATAGGATTGGAAGGGAAGCAAGGACAGGCGCTGTAATGGGAAGAGCTCATCACTAGTGGGCAACCTTCCCGGGATGGGAACTGGAAGTAGCAGCGCCACACCAGCGCTGCCAGCACTGCCGCAACTAGGATCATGGGGGTCCAGGTGCAGGGACAGAGCACTCGTGTACGTTTGCGCGTGTGGCAGGGCGGGGGTTGGTGGGACAGGCAGGGAGGCAGGGCGGAACGGCGAGGACGGCGACCCTGAGAGCTCAGCAGGATCCCAGCAAAAGGCATAGCCATTTGGAGAGCATAGGAGTCATGCGGGGTCACACCCATGGCTGTGTCCTCCCTCGGGTCTGTCCTGCCAGTGCCAGGGCTCTCCGTTCAACACCCTCCCACCTCTCTCTTCCCCCTGGGGCTTGGGTCACACAGCTGTCTTGGGGGCGGGGCGAGGGGGCAGGGCTGGAGGGTGGCCAGAGTTCACCCAAGGTTTCCTGGATGGCATGGTGATCCCGGTCCCTGGCAGCTGTAACCAATAGCCACCTATGTGATCCCTTACCTATACTTGGACCCCAACTTTAGACCTGACCCTGACATCATATGTAAACCCCAACCTTTGACCCCATCATGACCTCTATATAGCTCTGTGACCAGGATGACACTGTCCTATAACCCTGACAAGACCCAAAACTGACTGGCTAAGGGTATTTGTATTTGTTTCTATCTATTACAGAAGGAAAGATATCTGATGGTGGCTGATCAAGACCCTGATTTTTATCAATAGCAGAATATCATTAAGAGTGATTTTACTGCTATGTGGCCTTTCAAAACATAAATATATGCAATTTTACACAGTCTTTACAATTTTTGTTTAAAAATATAAATGTATATGCAAATTTGTGCACATTCAGTAAGAATTAATGAAATAAGAGGCCATGTGCATTTTAGGAGTGCAGGGAGTGGGACAAAGGGTGTTTTGGAGACAGGAAATATAAAAAAAGGAGCAATTGAATGACAATGTCAAAAATAAACTACCAAATAATATTTAAAAAATAAAGCAGCAAACAGTATTTTGAGATAAAAATGACACTGACCTTCAACACCTGACGTAAAGAACAATGTGTGTGTTTTATGTGCATGTTTGTGTGTGTGATATTAAACTGAAATAATCTTTAGTCTCATATTTTGATAAAATTTATGAAGAGACCCTTCATCTAGAGTGATTTATATGTCCATAGAATTCACTGACCTCACTGTGGTGAAGGTCTTGTGGGAGACATTTCCATTAGTGATTTTTCTCACTTAATGAAACACAGTCATTTCATAAGGAAACGGTCTTTTCACATACATTTACAAAGCCTTATTTTGCAGGCACAATCTGAATCTCAATGTCCTTTCCATAGAATGTTCCCGTCTTTGTATGTTATCTGGTATTCTTAGCATCTCCCTAGTACATTGGAAAGCTATCCCAAAGTGCAGCGCTTCTGTGCTATCATATGCATTACTGTCACGGTGCTTCTCACTCTGCTAACATTCATTCTTCTTTCTCTTTTCAAATCAGTGCCTTTTATTGCTTCAGGAAGCTATGAGATTCCAAATCCCAACAGAGGCAATTTACCATTTAGGTGATGTCTTAGATTCTGTTGCAGTAAAATCCACCATAGCCAAAGAAACATGTGAGAAAAGTGTTTATTTACTTATGTACCTTGGTCACAGTATATTGAGTGAAGCCAAGGCTTTATACTCTACACAAAGGATAAACTGGATGAGAAAGAAATTAGGGGAACAACACCCTTCACAATAGGCACAAATAATATGAAATACCTTGGTGTGACTCTAACTAAGGAAGTGAAAGATCTGTATGATAAGAACTTCAAGTCTCTGAAGAAAGAAATCAAAGAAGATCTCAGAAGATGGAAAGATCTCCCATGCTCATGGATTGGCAGGATCCATATAGTAAAAATGGCTATCATGCCAAAATTAATCTGAGATTCATGCAATCCCCATTAAAATTCCAACTCAATTCTTCACAGAGTTAGAAAAGGCAATTTGCAAATTCATCTGGAATAACAAAAAAAATCTAGGATAGCAAAAGCTATTCCCAAAGAAAAAAGAACCTCTGGTGGAATCACCATGCCTGACCTCAAGCTGTACTACAGAGCAATTGTGATAAAACCTGAATGGTACTGGTACAACGACAGACAGGTAGACAAATGCAATAGAATTGAAGACCCAGAAAGGAACCCAGGCACCTATGGTCACTTCATCTTTGACAAGGGAGCTAAAACCATGACATCATATGCTGACGAGGATGTGGAGAAAAAGGAGCACTCCTCCTTTACTGGTAGGATTGCAAGCTTGTAAAACCACTCTGGAAGTCAGTCTGGTGGTTCCTCAGAAAATTGGACATAGTACTACCTGAAGATCTAGCAATACCTCTCCTGGGCATATACCCAGAAGATGTTCCAACTTGTAATAAGGACACATGCTCCACTATGTTCATAGCGGCCTTACTTATAATAGCCAGTAGTGGAAAGAACCCAGATGTCCCTCAATACAGGAATGGATACAAAAAAATGTGGTACTTTTACACAATGGAGTACTACTCAGCTATTAAAAGAATGAATTTATGAAATTCTTAGGCAATTGGGTATCTGGATGATATCATCCTGAGTGAGGTAACCCAATCACAAAAAGAACACACATGATATACACTCACTGATAAGTGGATATTAGCCCAGAAGCATAGAATACCCAAGATACAGTTTGCAAAACACATGAAACTCAAGAAGAAAGTAGACCAAAGTGTAGATAGTTTGTTCCTTCTTAGAAGGGGAAACAAGCAGGGCAGTGGTGGCGCACACCTTTAATCCCAGCACTTGGGAGACAGAGGCATGTGGATTTCTGAGTTTCAAGGCCAGCCTGGTCTACCTTGTGAGTTCCAGGACATCCAGGGCTATACAGAGGAACCCTGTCCAAAAAGAAAAGGGTGGGGACAAAATACCCATGGAAGGAGTTACAGAGACAAAGTTTGGAGCTGAGATTGAAGGATGGACCATACAAAGACTGCCCCACCGGGGGATCCATCCCATAAACAACCACCAAACCCAGACACTACTGCATATGCCAGCAAGATTTTGCTGACAGGACCTGGCTATAGCTGTCTCTTGTGAGGCTATGCCAGTGCCTGGCAAGCACACAAGTGGATGCCCACAGTCATCTATTGAATGAAACACACGCCCCCTCCTCCAGTGAAGGATCTAGAGAAACTACCCAAGGAGCTAAAGGGGTCTGCAACCCTATAGGAGGAACAACAATATCAACTAACCAGTAACCCCAGAGCTCATGTCTCTAGCTTCATATGTAGCAGAAGATGGCCTAGTTGGCCATCAATGGGAGGAGAGGCCCTTTGTCTTGCAAAGATTATATGCCCTAGTACAGGGGAATGACAAGGCCAGGAAGCAGCAGTGGGTGGTTTGGGGAGCAGGGCTGGGGAGGGTATAGGGGACTTTCTCAGAGGAAACTAGGAAAGGGGATAGCATTTGAAATGTAAAGGAAGAAAATATCTAATAAATTTTTTTAAAAAAGAAAAAAAAAGAAGGAAGAATCCAACCCAAGGTTAATGATACACATGAAAACAGAGATAGTAAATAATAAGTAATAATAAATAGTAAATAATGTTGTATTAGCTGCAAAAAAGGGAAAGCACACACACACACACACACAGACACACCTCAACACGACCACCAGCAGCAAGAACAATAACAACATACAAGGAGTTAGCCATCACTGCTCATTGATATTGATAACAATGACCTCAGTTCACCAATAAAATGACACAGGCGAACAGAATGGATGCTAACACATAATCTATCCTTCTATTGTATACAAATAATATAACACACCATCAAGAATAGGCATTACTTCAAGGGAAAGGGTGGAAAAAAAGACATTCCAAGAAAATGGACCAAAGAAGCAAGCTGGTACAGCCATTTACAAATACAGCAAAATAGATTTTAACCAAAAGAATTGGAGAAAGATGGTATATATTCCTCAAAGGGGGAAAAAAAAACACTTTAGGTACCCTGAACTCACATCAGGATCTGGTGGGCATGGTGGTCTTCCTGTAATTGCAGCCTAGGAAAGTAAAGACAGGTAAAACACAAAGGAAGCTGATCAGTAAAACAGGCGACTCTGGACAGTTCTGGCTTTGATTAAGAGACCCTGACTCACTGAAGAAAGTACAAATGGGAGCAAGGATAATTCTTGACATCAACCTTAGGCCTCCACGTGCACATGAATCCATACCCATGTGTGCCCCCAAGGGCTCATATCTATGCAAACATGCACACCCATACACACATCACACACACACACACACACACACACACACACACACACACACACACACAATCACACACACACACACACACACAGGCGAAAGCTCTACTGTACCTTATGAATGACACCTGAGGTTATCCTCTGGCCTTCACATGTACATAACCTCAGCTGGGATACAGATAGTTAACATTCCTGAGGAAATAAGCAAGTATTGGACAGAGTAAGGAAGAAAGCACTGTTTTTCGTATGTTCCCTGGTGGTACACTTAATATTTAGCTGTTTCTAACAAATTATTTCAAATGCTATTTTCTGGTTAGCTCATTACTGTGAGCAAATACAAGAGAAAAATAACTTAGTGGAAGCAAGCATTGGTCTTGGAGGATTTCATCTGTGGTTAGTTGTCTTCATTGGTCATGAGGCAGAATAGCCTTGCAGGATCACGTTGGTGGAGCAAAACAGCTCACTTCAAGATTATCAGAGAGAGAAGTGATCAGGGTCCCAATGTCTACTCTGAGGGCGTGTTTCCAGTGACTTCTCTTTCTCTTTCTACATCCTAAATATTCCACCACCACCCAATAGTACCACTGTCTGGCAACCAAGCATTTTGCAAATGGCCTTTGGGAGACATTTGCTCTGATGCTAACAAATACCTAAAAATGTGAGAAACAAGAGTATATATTTGATATATTCTAGAGAGCTTGAGAGTGCTGTTCGTGTCCACTGCATACATAAGAAGCTTGTCCCAATCGATGAGCCCAGAGCAAAAGTCACACTTTGCCTATCACATACCAAGGCCATACATCCCATCATCCCAGGTGAGAAAATGCCTGTCTATCAATCTGAACTCAAGGATTCTGACTCTGGCAGTTCTATGCTTTTTTTTTCCCATCACCCTGCTCAAGCTTGTCTTTTCAGTGGGAACCTTCTATGAGCTCCCACCTATGCTGAGATCCCTGGGCAGAAGGGATCTAAAACATCTCACCCCTGACACAGGATAGAATACTCACTCTTACCTGTCATGCAGGAAAATGCTAGTCACAGGTAGAGGGACTGAGCAAGATGATTCTACCCTGCTAAACAAGAGAGAAGAAAGAAAAAGATGGGGAGGGAGACAAGGACTAACTGATAAGGGCTAACTAGATCACGTTTTTAATATATTTGAAAATCACATTTATTTGTGTGTGTGTGTGTGTGTGTGTGTGTGTGTGTGTGTAGAGTGAGAGAGAGAGAGTTAGTTTCTGTACTTTCTGTTTCCTAAACCTAATGTATCCTGCAAGCAATGTTTTTCAACCTGTACTGAATTTGTCACCTCATGATGTGTACCCACCCCTTTGCCTTGCTAAACTCCTGAACCCTGTGGTGACCCCCCTTCCATATGATGTATTCCTGCACTTATCTACCACTTAGGCAGCCTTGAGGCCCAAGTCCCCTATTCTGTTCAGGTGCTAACAGCCAACTATCTCAACAGCTGTTTTCCATCAACCCTAACCCATCCCCATAAAGGGGACCTCAAAAGCCAGTAAGGGGCTGTTCTTTGAAACTCCAACTTAGCAGGAGGCAATCAGTTGTCTGGTCAGTTCCTTGGGCACAGCTTGCTTTAAGCAGAAAGTTATGAGAATGTTTTTTTTTTCCCCCCTCAGGTCTGACAGTACTATACTCCCAGAGCTATCTCATTGGCCACATATCCTGTATGGTTGGTTGGTTGGTTGGCTGGTTTGGTTGGAGACAGGGCCTCCATATGCAGCTGTGGAACATACTATGTAAACCAAGCTGGGCTTCAAACTCACAGAGATCTGCTTGCCCCTGTCTCCCAAGCAATGGAATTAGAGGTTTGTGCCACCATGCCTGGCTTTCACTGGATCCTAATATTCTTTTATTTTAAGTAAATTATTTATTTATTTACATTCCAAATGTTGCCCCCCTTTCTGGTTCCCCTCCCCAAGTTCTTCAACCCATCCCTCCTGGGTCCTTTTTTTCTTTTTTTTTTAAGATTTATTTATTGCTATATGTAAGTTCACTGTAGCTGTCTTCAGACACACCAGAAGAGGTCGTCAGATCTCATTATGTATGGTTTTGAGCCACCATGTGGTTGCTGGGACTTGAACTCAGAATCTTCGGGAGAGCAGTCGGGTCTCTTCACCGCTGAGCCATCTCTCCAGCCCTGGGTCCTATTTTTTAAAGGTGAATTCTATGATATATGAATTCTACATCAATGAAATAGTTTAAAATTATAAAGGCTTTACATGCTGTCTTAGTCAGGGTTTCTATTCTTGCACAAACATCATGACCAAGAAGCAAGTTGGGGAGGAAAGGGTTTATTCGGCTTACACTTCCATACTGCTGTTCATCACCAAGGAAGTCAGGACTGGAACTCAAGCAGGTCAGGAAGCAGGAGCTGATGCAGAGGCCATGGAGGGACATTCTTTACTGGCTTGCCTCACCTGGCTTGCTCAGCCTGCATTCTTATAGAACCAAGACTACCAGCCCAGAGATGGCACCACCCACAAGGGGCCTTTCCCCCTTGATCACTAATTGAGAAAATGCCTTACAGTTGGATCTCATGGAGGCATTTCCTCAACTGAAGCTCCTTTCTCTGTGATAACTCCAGCTGTGTCAAGTTGACACAAAACTAGCCAGTACATATGCCAATATGAAAATGCCTTGAGGATGTTATTATTTGACTAAAAATCAATATGCGACTCAACATTTGTATCTAATCTTAATATAAAAGAATCAAGTCCTGGGTTCTATAAGAAAGCAGACTGAAAAAGCCAAAGAAATCGCTGCAGTGAACCAGGCTCCTCCACCACCTCTGCATCAGCTGCTGCCTCCAGCTTCCTGCCCTACTTGAGTTCCTGCCCTCACTGCTTTTGATGGCGAACTCTTTTAAGGAACTTTAATGAAATAAACCCTTTCTTCTCCAAGGTGCTTTTGGTCATGGTGTTTCTTCACAGCAATAGTAACTCTAAGACACATATATTTTCCATCTTTTTTTTTTTTTTTTAAAGATTTATTTATTTATTATATGTAAGTACACTGTAGCTGTCTTCAGATACACCAGAAGAGGGCATCAGATCTCATTACGGGTGGTTGTGAGCCACCATGTGGTTGCTGGGATTTGAACTTCAGACCTTCGGAAGAGCAGTCGGGTGCTCTTACCCACTGAGCCATCTCACCAGCCCCCATCATTTTTTTTTTTAGACTGTATTTTTCTGTGTTACAGAGCCCTGGCTGTCCTGGAAGCTCTGTAGACCAGGCTAGCCTTAAACTCATAGAAATCTGCCTGCCCCTACCTTATGAGTGCTGGGATTAAAGGCACGTGCACTACTACCCTGATATATTTTACATCTTTAAGTTTCATATTGGGCATATGGAGGTTATAGAACAACTCTCTTCTGCTAACTTGTATGATCTACAGATCAAACTTGGGTTATTAGGCTTGCCTTTTAGCTCCTTTATCCACTAACCATCTTGCCAGACCACTCTATATTTCATAAAAACAGTGATAAAGGCCTAAACTAAAGTAATTATGATAGAGAAAAAACTCTAGGGGTCAAGACTCTCAGGATCTAGGCATAGTGGCATACACCCTTAATCCCAACACTCAGGAGGCAGAGGCAAGTGGATCTTTGTTAGTTCAAAACCAGCCAGAGCTACATAGAGAGATTGCTTCTCAATACTTTTAGGAGGTAAAGTTCTACAAATCAGTTCCATTTTCTGATGCTTCCAAAATTTATGAGGGCTGAAGAGAATGCTTAGCCAGTATCAATACTTGTTACTATTTTAGATCAGATTCAGTTCCTAGGACCCATGTAGTGACTCACCATCACCTACAACCACAGTTCTAAGAGGTCTGACGTCTTCTGTTGACCTCTGCAGGCACCAGACATGCACATATTACATATATATGCAGGCAAAACACATACAGACAATAAATTAAAAAAAAAAAACTTAAAGAAGTATTTTACGATATCTATAATTTCTTACCCTTCTATTGATGGAGTTGGGAGAATCAATTGCATGTTTGTTTGGTTGGTTGGTTGATTGATTGATTGATTGATTGTTTTCTAATACAAGGTTTCTCTGTGTAGCTCTGGTTGTCCTGGAACTCACTCAGTAGTCCAGGCTGACTTCAAACTCAGAGATCCCACTTGCCTCTGCCTCCTCTACTGGAATTAAAGGCATGCATCACCATTGTACAGATACTAAATGATTCTGTTCTCTACTTCTTTACTGGTTGGTGCTTATTGAGAGCATCTGGGGACATTTTTGATAGAAGCAGTGAAAGAAAAATGGACCCCCAGTGAGGATTCTGTGTCCTAAATAACATACTCCAAGACTGACAGTTGATGCCAGCTGGGAGCTCAGTCATACTGTATGTCTCTAAAGAATTTTAACCCTGCTTGGCTTGGTGGGTGGGTTCCAAAAGGAAGGATGACCCAATAATGAACATTCTAGAAAACTCCTCTAAAATCTACAAAGTGCATTACAACATAGCCTCAGAAGTCAAAAATCAGTAGTTCTGCTACATTTTGTTAATGGAATGGTCAGGGAAATCCCAGCATCAGGGGTTGGGTAATAAATTCTACCTCAGTAAGAGATGACGATTTGGAGCAATACTTAGATTTTTCACAGAGCTTCAACAACTGGAACAGAAGTGATAGAATTAGGACTTTAAGGTCACCCTCAATCTGCAATATAAAAACTCAATGGGCTGAAGAGACAGGAGTCCTGCTCTGAGGGACAAAAGCAATATGTGTGCTTTTCAGATAAGTTTAGACTCAGGACCACAGAGGTGAAGCTTCAGAGTTAAAAATACTTGTCAGGATCAGGGGAAATATCACACTAAAGGCATAAGCATGTTATTAGACCATTTACTAGCTCACCATTCACTGTCATTTCTGCCTAGGGCAATTTCCTCACAAACAATATCATGGTTTTCTGCCTGATTTCCTGCAAGCACCCTCTCATGTATTATTTTCTCAGATAGCAAAGATGGCCTAAATGGATTTTAAACATAAAATAGTAGCCAGGCATGGTAGGCCACATCTGTATCCGCAGTGATTGGAAGACAGGATGAGCCGCATAGCAAGTTGTAGGCCAGTGTATTAGTCAGGGTTCTCTGGAGAAACAGAACTGATAGAGTGACTTGATAAATAAATGGAATCTATTAGAGTGCCTTACAGATTATAATGTCCAGCTAATCCAACAATGGTTGTCTCCCAATGAAAAGATAAAGAATCCAGTAATTGTTCAGTCCATGAGGCTGATGTCTCAGCTGGTATTCTTTAGAAGCCAGAATTCCAAAGAAGGAGGCCATAATGTCAGTGAAAGAATGAACTTGCCAAGAAGAGTGAGGGCAAGCAGGCAAAGATCAAGTTTCCTTTTTCCACATTCTTTATAGGCTGCCACCAGAAGATGTGGCCCAGGTTTAAAGGTGGATCTTCTCAAAAAGACCTGAATTTAGGGTGAGTCTTCACACTTCAACTGATTAATCAAGAAAAGTCTTTCACAGGTGTACTCAGTCACTTGGATTTTAGTTAATTCTAGATGTAGTCAACTTGACAATCAAAAATACCAGCCTGAGCTACATGACATTCTATCTCAAAATAAAGGATATAAAATAGAGACAGATGTATCTCTCAATGGGTAGAGGTGTTTGCTGCCAAGCTGACAACCTGAACTTGACTCCCAGGACCCACGTGATAGAAGGAAAAAAAAATCAACTAATATGAATTGTCCTCTGACCTCCATACATATGGACACATTAATTAATTAAAATGCACTAACATATTTAAAAAATTAAAAAGTAGTAATTACATCAGCACACAACTACCATATTTTAACAGAAAAAAATTATAAATTAGTAATTAGAGGAAAGTTCCACCTTAATATTTTGTACCATCATTCTAGACAACTGTTTAGTCAAAAAAGAGATTTAAAAGAAAAATCCTTGGGACTGGGTAGATAAGATAGCTCAGTGATAAACAGTGAGTATTGCTCTTCCAGAGGACCCAAGTTCAGTTCCCAGCTTCCATATGAGGCAGTTCACAATCACCTGTAACTCCAGCCCTAGGGGATCTGACACCTTTAGCCTCTATCAGCACCTGCCTGCATAGATGTGCACATAATTACACACACTATTAATAAGTATTTAAAATAAATATTTTAATAACGAAAACTCATCTGCGTGTAGTAACACACCTCTTTAATCCCAGCCCTCAAGAGGCAGAGGTGGGCCAACCTGGTCTACATAGCACGTTCCCATCCAGAATTCCATAGAAAGATTCTATCTCCAAAAAGAAAAAGAACGAAAAGAAGAGAAGTGAAGGGGGGAAGGGAGAAGGGGGAGAAGAAGGGAAAGGGAGAAGGGGGCAAAGAAGGGGAAAAGGAAGGGGGAGCTCCCTGGATGACTTACAGCAAATGCCAAACAACAGATGTTGAGGTTTCTTCGGTTGCTGTGTTTTATAATAGTAAATACTGCCCCCCAAGGTCTGGTTGCCCACAGGGACAAGGAAGTCTTAACATACACCAAGTGATGCTATGTAACCTTGCTCTTTAATTTAAACCTATTGGTTGAATAAAGATGCCTGCAGCCTATAGTTGGGCAAAAAAGAGAGGTAGCTGGAGTTTCAATTCCTGGGCTATGGGTCTGAGGAGGACCACAAGGAGAGAGAAGATGGATTGAGAAGATGCCATGGAGTAGGTGAATCATAGAAATGTGGCTGTAAGAGCCCAGATGTAACATGGCAAGTCAAATCTCGAGGGCATTGATAGGGAAGTAGATTATAGCTTAGAAGGTAGATGTCTGCCCAGCTCTAGTGCTGTCTAAGACTTATTATAAATACAAAGGTTTTGTATCTTAATCTGGTGACTGAATCGCCTAAGGTAGGGTAGAAAACCCTAATTGGGATTAAGTAATAAGCCCAATAAATGGGCATAAATACTAAACTATCACCAAGGCCCCTGAGGCCTCTGGTCTGCTTACTATATCACTCGTCCAACAACCAATAGAAAATTGAACTAAATTTTGAGAACGTGAGAGTGAAAGAAAAAGCAAACTGAAACTTAGAGGAAGCTCTAAAGAGCCCCAAATCATCATAGCAGTTCTCAGCCTTCCTAATGCCACAACCCTTTAATACAGTTCCTGGTGCTGTGGTGACTCCCAACCAGAAGATTACTTCATTGCTACTCCAAAACTGTAGTTTTGCTAATTATGATTCATCATGTAAATATCTGATAAGCAGGACATCTGAGATGCACCCATAAAAGGGTCCCAATCCACAGGTTGAGAACCACTGCACTAGAGGAGCCAGGAAACTTAAACGCACAGGGTTGTTCCTTCAAATGATGGGATGCATAGCCCCAGCCTGATGTTAAAGAGCATCTTGTTCTTTCCACGGATGAGTTTAGGATTTAACATGTCCTTGAGGCTATGTTTCCTTTAGGGAAAATGCTTTTGAGCAACAGAAGCAGCACTATCCTTATAGAGTAAAGAAAACCAGGGCTGGAAAGATGGCTCAGCAGTTAAGGACACTGACTGCTCTTCCAGAGGAGCCAGGCTCAAATCCCAGCACCCCCAGGGCAACTCACAACTGTCTGTAACTCCAAGATCTTACATTCTCACACAAGGCAAAACACCAATGCACATAAAATGAAAGTTAATTAACTAGTTAATGTGAAAAATTAAAGTTAGCATAGTTAAATGTAGCATGGTATGTGGGAATTTATGTGGTTGTATAAACCCCCATTTTTACTTTTAAATTTTGTGATTTAAGTATTTGAAATGTGCCATTCTGAAATAACTTTACTCTGTGGATTTTAAAGAATTCTAGTAATATGATCACTATTCCACAATTTGCAATATTCCTTTAAACTGTGCTAGAATAAGCAGGACCCACTATCAGTTTTCAGTTGTAAGAAGAGTTCTAGAAAGAAAATAGAGTATAATAAATGACTAATGAGACCCAAGATTGTTTTAGCCCTGAAGCCAAGAATCAACAATCATATTAGAAAAAAGTATTAACTATTACATGAACATATTTGAAATGTCCAATTTCTGACTGTTTTATTTTAACCCTTGAGAATTAATTCCACAAGAAGAGGGCAGTGGTGTGAAAGAACAAGAAGTGAAGAAGTTCATGAGATTTTTGAGTGGCCTGGAAAGTATTGGTGGTGAGGAGGCAAGCACATCAACTGGAGCATTAGTGGATGTTAAGGTACCTGCCAGATAAGAATGAACATACTGAGTTAGGAAAACTTGAGGTCATTGTCTTACAGACACCTGAAACTAGAGAAATAATTGTGGAATAACATTAGTAGTGGGGTTGGGTTTAAGTCCTACAGTTTCTAAAACAACAGCTTGAGTACAATATGCAGAACCAGCTAAAATATTCAGTGGCTGAGAAACAGCTAATAAAACCGGATTGTTTAGCTGGGTAGTGGTAGTGCATGTCGGTAATCCTAGCACTCAGGAGGCAGAGGAAGGGGGATCTCTGAGTTCCAGGCCAGCCTAGTCTACAGAATGAGACCCAGGACTGCCATAGCTACACAGAGAAACCTGTCTCAAAAAATTTTTTTTTGACTGAATGGGCTGGAGAGATGGTTCAGTGGTTAAGAGTACTGACTGCACTTCCAGAGGTCCTGAGTTCAATTCCCAGCAACCACATGGTTGATCACAACCATCTGTAATGGACATCTGATGCTCTCTTCTTCTGTGTCTGAAGATAGTGACAGTGTACTCACACTATATGAAATAAATGTGGCTGGAGCGAGTGGGGCTGAAAAAAATTTTTTTAAAAATCTGGCTGACTACAGTTGGAACTGTTGAGCTATACACCAGGGGTGAATAGAATCTTTTTGGTGGAGGATATGAAATTTATATATAAAACATAAGCTTCTTGCCCTTTTTGAAGACACATCTGTAAAAGCATAGAAAGCAGTCTCTATAAAATTTTTAGATATACTTTTAGACAATTCCTATGGGGTATTTTAAGGTATCTTCAAAATACCTAAAAATGAGTTTTTTAAGGATAATGATTATTTATAGATCCCAAGTAACGTGCTAAAGCTACCTGCCAATGATTATCATCATGGAGCAAATAACCAACCTGCATTTTTTTAAATAGCACAACCATTTCTATAGGCTCTTTCCCTGTAAGATATGCCCTGCCCATCATTATCAAATCTATAATTTCTTGTAATCAAGGACTTGTGGTTCAGTTCAGCGAATTATGACATTATAAATTTCTCTAACACCATTACCCTGTTGATATGTAATTCCTCTGATGAGGGGGAAAGATAAAAAAATTGATGAAGAAGTAGGGGAGTAATTCTATGAGCTACCCCTGTAGCAGAAGCATTATTCAATATACCAATAATTTTCTCTGTTTCAAGGGATTTTTTATGGAGTATTGTGAGGAGCGGGTGTGGCAGCAGTCCCAAGATGGCACCTGGGACTGCAGCTAAGTCTTATGACTTGCACCTGACTTCCTCATACACCTGAAAATAAGCCATGACCATCATGAGAGCTGTGCAGGTGCACCATGATGCTGGCGGTGTAAACAAGTCCATATTTGGTGGAGATGTGCCCCTGCCGCCCTGATTGGCTAAAGCTGTGTGCCTGGTGAGATGGCGTGGCCTGCCGTGAGTGCATGGGGATTGAGAGTATATAAGAGTGAGAAGCCCGAGTGGTTTCCGGTGTGACCTTGTCATAAACAACATCAGCACAGGCTTAAGCCTGAGTCTGGCGCCAACCCCTCCCCAGTGGGTGCATGCAAATTAGGTGCTGGCAGACTGACCAATCTCAGGAGGACACGAAGCCTTTCCCTGTGCTCAGGTGCATATAAGCAGACCTCCCTGGGTGCCCAGAGTCCCAGTAGCAGCATCAAGGCATTCCTGCAATAAAGGCTGTTGAGAAGAATCCGACCATGTTGTGTCTTCCTTGCCAGCCTAGGTGGGCGCAACAGAGTATAACCAAGTATATTTAGTTAGGGTTTTACTGCTGTGAACAGAAACCATGACCAAGGCAACTCTTATAAGAACAACATTTAATTGGGGCTGTCTTACAGGTTCAGAGGCTGAGGGTTCAGGGTTAGCTGCTATGCCTTATAATAGGAGCAGAGTGACGGAGTCCTGCAGCATAAGTACCAAGCCTCTAAAGGCAGTGTTGTCCCTTTCCAGATGTTAGTGGCTTCTCTATCTAGTAATGGGGATTGATTCTGAAGCAAATTGATACTGAAGTCAGAAGGCAAGAGAACTCTGAGTTCTATTATGTAAGGAGAACTAGTCTTAAAAGGAAATGTAATATTGAGTCAAAATGCATGACCACTTTAAAGCTCTTACTGTATTATATATGTGTGTGTGTGCATGTGTGCACACACACACAGAAGCCATAGCACATGTGTAAAGACCTGGGGGACATCTTAAAGGAGTTGGTTCTGTCCTTTTACCATATGGGTCTTAGGGGTTGAATTTAGGTTGTCAAGCTTGGACCACCCACAAGGGGCCCTCCCACCTTGATCACTGTAACCTCTAACAAGCCTGAAGCAGGCTGAGCCAGACCTTGACTTTGCTGCCACTAAGGAGATTACGTGGGGGTGGCACCTTCCTCCCTAGATTACTCTATAGTTCAGCCACTGTAGCTGTTCCTCTTCAAGATACTGCTACCTGCTGATAGGCCCCCCGGAGCTATTCATGAGACTGTGCCCTATCCTGCATGTCATCACCTGCAGCTGGTTCCAGGCTCCATGAATGAATTGGTGGGAATAGGCCTCCTCCCTCCTTTATAAAGTGTGTCCACCATTAAGCATGTGAACCTTGAGCAGACTAGCATGCCTTGGTTCCATTTTTTCTCTACCCGCCTAGGTTCCCTCTTTTCTTTCAGCTCCAGGTTGCCTCCAGGCTAGAACCCAAACATATGAGCCACTGGCAAGCTCACAACAGATCACAGGTTGAGAAAATGCCTTATAGCTGGATCTCATGGAGGCATTTCCCCAACTGAAGTTCCTTTTTCTGTGGTAACTCCAGCATGTGGCAAGTCGACACACAAAAGTAGCCAGTACAATACTCAATGCAAATTTATCAAAAGTTTCATTTATATATGTGTAGACAATAAGGTAAATTGAAGCCCCTTTACCTGTTTAGTTTATTTCTCTGCCCCCACCTTTTCATGGGACAAGCAATGGCTTGTTAGGCAGCTCACATAGTCTTCAAATCCTCCTGCTTCATCCTCCCAAGTACTGGGATTAGAGTCATATGTCAAAATGCCTGAACTGAAAAGCCCCTGATTCTCCTCTCATGGCTGCTGCGGCTGCTGTTCTTTCTTCTCTCTCTTCTTTCTTCTTCTCTTTCTTCTTTTTCTTCTCTTTCTTCTTCTTCTTCTTCTTCTTCTTCTTCTTCTTCTTCTTCGTCGTCGTCGTTGTCTTCTTCTTCTTCTCCTTCTCCTCCTCCTCCTCCTCCTCCTCCTCCTCTTCCTCCTCCTTCTTCTTCTTCTTCCTCCTCCTCTTCCTCCTCCTCTTCCCTCTTCCTACTCCCCCTTCTCCCCCTCTTCTTCTTGTTCTTCCTCCTTCTCCCTCCTCCTCCTTCCCCCTCCCCCTTCTTCTTCTCTGTCTCTGTGCCTTTCTCTCAACTTTCTTCCCCATGCCCTATATAAACTCTATTCTATACAAAAAAAAAGCCCCTACAATGAGGGAAGATGGATAATAAACAAGGAACAAAATACCATGGAAGGAGTTACAGAGACAAAGTGTAGAGCAGAGACTGATGGAAAGGCCATCCAGAAACTGCCCCCCATGGGGATCCATCCCATATACAGTCACCAAACCCAGACACTATTTTGGATGCCAACAAGTGCTTGCTGACAGACGCCTGATATAGCTGTCTTCTGAGGAGCTCTACCAGTGCCTGACAAATAAAGAGGTGAATGCTCTCAGCCAACCATTGGACTGAGCACAGGGTCACCAATAGAGGAACTAGAGTAAGGATCCATGGAACCGAAGGAGTTTGCAGCCCCATAGGAGGAACAACAATATGAACCAACCAGAGCTCCCGGGGACTAAAGCACCAACCAAAGAGTACACACGGCTCCAGATGCATATGTAGCAGATGACAGCCTTGTCACTCATCAGTGGGAGAGGCCCTTAGTCCTGTAAAGGCTTGATGCCCCAGTGTAAGGGAATGCCAGAGCCAGGAAGTGGGACTGGTTGGGTTGGTGAGCAGGGAGAGGGGTGACTAGGGAGAGAGGTGAGAGGAGGGGGGTGTGTTTGGAGGGCAAATCCGGAAAGGGGATAGCATTTGACATGTAAATAAAGAAAATATCTAATAAAAAATAGAAAGTTACACTTAATTTTAAAAATGTCATGATATTTTAAAGAATGCTGGTGGGCTGGAAGCAGAAACTGCGTCACAGCTTTTTAAAATATTATTATTATTGATAATTAATAAATTTTAACCTCTGTCTCGCTGAAACATGGAAATAAAGTTTATTCCTCGGTTTATAAATGACTTCCGGTGGGCACAGAGAGAAAACAAAGACCAAGGACCTCTCAGAGGCCCTGAAATGAATTTCTAACCTGGAGCCAGACTCGTGATCCTGAACAGCAGTGGAGTCTAGCCTCGGCTCGGGAAAGGAGTTCTCACCTGGAAGTGGGGCTATCTGGGAGGCACATAATAAACAGACACAGACTGCTTTTTTGGGTGCAAGCTGACAGGTGGTTTTTCAAGGCTTAGAGTTTCTCTCTCACTCTCTGCACTGCTCGCTCGCTTGCTCACAGCTCAAGGCTGCGCGCTCTGCTTTCTCCTGTGTGCTTTTCACACATGTGCCTCACACATGCCTCACACACAAGCCTCACACATGTCTCACATGCCTCACACTAGCCTCACACACACACCACACATTCCTCACACACACACCTCTCATGCCTCACACATGCCTCACACACAGGCCTCACATTAGCCTCAAACACACACCACACATGCCTCAACACATGCCTCATACGCACCACACACACACACACACACACAGACACACACACTCCACATGCATTCTTCTTTCACTCACTCACTCTCCACCTGCTCTTCTCAGGCTCTCTTGCCTTCTTCTTGCCCCAGTCTTTTATTGACACTCCAAAAGCACGTAGAAAAAAAGACACTGTATATTCATTGGCAAATCAAATTCAAAAGAATAAGAGAATCCCACAAAGAATCAAGAATTACAATTGTTTCCCAATGTTTCCACCTTCCCTATTCCCAGGCTTCTGGCCAAAGTAATAATAATTGCAAACTTATCATTGTTGAAACTTTAAATTTTAACTTATTATACTTAAGAGCTCAAAGCTCTGAGGTCAGCTTCCATTTTCCTGTTAAGCTCTAATGATAAACGACCCAGGCAAATCTGCCAAGCATCAGCCAGAAAGAATCAAGTCAACCCTTAACTCAGTGGTTCCACTGGCTTTCCACCTCAGCATACTGCACACAGTGACTCTCCCGAGAGTCCCTGTGCTCTGAATTAGTTTTACAAGTATAAGATTTTAAATACTCTTTACTTGCTCATCTAGGAACCACTCTCAACTGCTGTGCAAAACTCATTTCATAAGTTATTTCCTTTCCCAGAATTCTGATGTTGGCTCTAGTTCATTTTCTATTCATTCCTGTCAAACGTTCTCTGCAAGTCAAGCATGAATCCGGAATTGCCACTGTGCAGTTATTGCATTGTCTCCAAGATGAGAGTGCAAGCATGCACCCGGGCCAGTAGGATTGCTCTGCACTGGGCCCCAGGCCTGTTTTTAATCTTTTAAGAATTGTGACATCAGGGAACATCGAGTTTCACAGAACTCATGTCAGGTATAATAGAATGATTATGCACATCAGGGGCAACTGAAAAGCAGTCACACACGAATGAAATCTATACAGGCACTGTCCAGGACTAAGGTTGGAAGACATCGGAACAAATGATTTTTAAAGGGAACTACCACAGGCTCCTGAGATGTTTCCATCCTGGCCTGCTGCAGGCAGTCTCTGTCATGGCATGCTGTCCCCAGCAGGTCATTTTCTTCTGAGCCATCCCTCCCAACTATGCCCCCCACACACACATGCCCCCATGCCCATAGCATCCTGTAGGTGACCTCTCTCCTCCGTGTCTCAGAATTCTCAGCTCTCTCTGTCTGTATCACATCCTCATCTCTGTCCCTCCCCAGTGAGAATCCATCTCTGCTCAGACAGGCTCTGGCTATTTTACACAGACTGTGAGGCTACTCTAAGCCGTGAGTAGTTACCTACTCTGAGCCGAGTAGAGGACAGAGGTTACCACGAGTCATCTTCATCTTCTGAGTCATTGTCCACACTCATAGGGACACAGCCTGACAATTCACCCCATGGCTGAGCTCGGGGGATATCAGCAGCAGAGCAAGCAGGCCGCTGTGCTGTTGAAAGACCTCTGAAGGGAGCCCCTCATTCAACTCTCCGGATAATAGCAGAGCTCCAAGGACTCACGAGAGACCAAACTTGATGCAAACCACAGGAGGCTTTATTCGGGGAAAGCCAAAGCTCTGAGGACAACTTGTATCCCACACAGGGGTAGAGGAGTTGACCCCAAGGGGAAAGGGATTCCGGTTTTTATAGGCCCTCAGGGGAGAAAGGAGAAGGAGGGAATAGGGGGTTTCTGATCTAAACAATATCTATTCTCAAAAAATGGATATGGGAGGGGTACAAGGAAAGAGTCTGGTGCAGGTGCAGCAACTCCGGATTGGCCCCAGCTATGGTTGCTGGGGAGATTTTCCGACTCTATCCCAGCAACCAATATCACAAATACCTGGCAGTGAGGTGCAGCAGTGGGTCACACCTGGGTTCAAGGAACGGTCAGAACATTGGCAGACACACAGGTTCGAGGTATGGCCAGAGCATTGTGCACCTCTATTTTTCTAAATCAATGGAGCTACTTCTAATAAAAATGAAATCTGTTTTGCCAATTTCAGGTCTTCTGTGACCTTTTACAATCTGTCAGGATCTTTTACTGCCTTTTCAAGTTTTTCAGGGGGTCCTGTGGACTGGCTCCTCTTTAAATGCCCACAGTAGGCCCTTTATGTTCACAATGTTTTGTGAATTTATTTTCTGAGTCAGATTCCTCCTCTGAGGTTGGTTTCTCCTCTTGATTCGCCAGGGTCCTGTCCTGAGCCACTTTTCTCAGGCTTTTCTGTGGAGAAATAAACATGTTTCTCAACCCTGAGAGAGGTTGTGGCAGCACATGGGAGTCCCCTCAGTCCTAGGCACCTGTGGCTTCTCTGTCCCCTGCCTGTGCCTTCCTCAGCAAGTTCCACACAGCAGAGGCTGTAAGGGGCAGGTCTGGGCCTCCATTCTCTGTGAACAGGGTTTTAATATTTCACCCTGCTCTATCTCTCACATGTCCACATCGAACATTCTGACAGAAGACAGTTAGTTGCCAGTGCCCACCTCAGTGCCTGTCTCTTTAAGAGTCTGCTCCATAATGTTTGTGAGGAACTCTGTCTGCAGACTCACTGTGTGCCATCCTTCGAGAGAACCACTAAGTACACACAACCCAGAGCTGATGGCTCCTGACCTAAGACAGGTGCTCCTGGTGGATTTCAACAGAACAGTTAGGACCTGAAGCCACTTACCATGCCCCTCTGCTGATGGAAGCTGGCCATAAAAACCAGAGCTGACAGCTCCTGGCCTCACCTGGGCACTGATTTGGCACCTAATATCCACCTGTGCTAATGGCAGTGAAAGACCCCCCCCATTTCTGGGGAGACCCTCACTCAAGTCCTGGAATGAGCCGATGCCCAATAACTGGAGAGAAACCCTTCTTGATGCAACAACGCATGAGGTTTATTCGAATATTATCAGCATGCTGAGACTGGGCTTGTGACCCACACAGGAGCAGAGGAGATAGACCCCCAGCAGTTGCAGTCAAGGTTTTTAAAGAATGAACCATAAAGTGAGGGAAGGATAGGATAAGCTTCGTAAAAATGGGGATGGTGAATTACAGCTCATCTCTCATTGAAAGTGAGGGGAAGGATAGATCACAGAGGCTGGGGAATTTGAATAAACATTCTGGGTCCCTTACACAATGGGTCAGATGCCTAGGTGGGTCACCCATCTCAGCTTTCTTTCTGGCTGAAGGCAGAAAGAACAAAGAACTCCAAGCTGGGCTTCATTTCTAGGGAGTCTAAGAAACCCAATGAGTTGGGGTCTTACAGCAGCAGGCAACATCAACTGTTTCTCACTCACCAAGGGTCTGAGAAACACAGTCCACCACAGCTGTCTGTGTGAATGACAGGCGATATTGGTGGAACAGGGGGAACTGAGAGTCAGACTCCATTTTTAAAGGCTTTTAAATCTAAGCCAGGGTGTTCGTTGTCTGATTTCAAGCCCTGGGTGTTCTAAACTCATGAGACAAATGCAGTGTCTCACCTCTGAAAGTTCTCCCAGGTCAGGCAGGGCATAAATCACAGTGAGAATGAAGCCTGCCCCAGGGCATCAAGGCTGACTTTCCAAAAGACAGGACACAGAGGTGACATTTGTGTGTTTAAAGCAGACAAAGGTTCCTGGGGGTGGGGGGGTGGGGGCGGCGGGGGTGGGGGGGTAGGTGGGGGTGATCCCCAGGCTGATCTGAGAGCAGGAAGGCAGGCAAGGCTTTGTCATGTAAAACGTTGCTAGGTTACCTGGGTAAGAAGAGGAAGGAGCTGTTGTTAGGGAATTAAACTAAGTCTTATCTCTACTTCTAGGCTGAAAGCCTAGCTAGAACTTGAATGTGTGCAATAGGGAAAAGACAATTTCTAAGCTGAAATCATGGCAAAAATCGTAAAATTGTAAAATTATTTCTGCATGAGAAGCAAGGAAAGCGAAACTTGAGAGCACAGGCTGTAGGGACCAGGGAGTCCCTAGACTTAAGAACCTCCGATGTCTCTGGGTAAAGGCCCTGCTACTCTCAGGGTCACAATCCCATGAAGATGTGGGAGTGGCTCATCAGAAGACTGGGCTAAACTTAGCTATGGTGTTTATTATTATTTATTATTATTATTTTGAGAAAACAAACCTGGTGATCTTTATCACACTCCTGTAGACCATATAAAGTTAGAGGAGAGAACCGGCTCAGAGTCGTCCCATGATTGACACATGAAAGTTCACTGAGAGCCAAGGCTAGCCCATTAAGATGGACCAGCAAGGTCCAGGGATTTGCCTGTCTCTGCCTCCCCAGGACTGAGTTTGCAAGCATAGGTCCTCAGGCTTTGGAAGCCATCATTGGCTGACCCTTATCTCCCAGCCCAGGTGTCTGGTCTTTAGCTAAGCTCTCCAAAAGAGAGGACACCCAAGTCTGTCTTCATTGAACCACCTGTCCCATACCTGCTTGAGTTACTGTGGGATCTAGGACCTACGGGCTCTGCACAGAGGTGTCAGCCAGTGTCCACTGGAGTTGGAGGGGTGGAAATGTAGCTGGTTTATGCCACCTGTAGTTTCTTTAGATTCCCTGTGGGCTTCAGTGGAGACAAGGGTTTGGTTTTGTATAATCCAAAATAAATTCAAGACCACCTAGCCCTTTTTCCCTCTGAAGGGACTTTCCAAAAGATACTAGCAGGCCAAGTGCAGAGCCAGATAAGGAAGCAGGCCGACTAAACAATGCTGAGAAAAACCGTAAGGGCAGGTGGAGTGAGGGACTAGGCCAAAGGTAGTCACTCTATTCAAACCAACCAATGCCTGAAAGGGTTACTTGCTATACCAATTAGAATAAGCCAGTTAGACCTGTTGCCTAAACCTGCCCCTTCCAAGGAATAAAAAGTGTGTTCTTTGTTTGTTTGGGGCCTTTTCTCTTGCCTGTGTGTTGAAGGGTGTTCCCCAACGTGTTGGATCAATTAAAAAAACCTCTTGTGGTTTGCAACAATGTCTGTTTGTGGTCTTTGTGAAAGAGGGTCTTTTGGTGGACTCCTACAGTTTCTGTTTTACTGTCACACACCCCATGCATCTCAAGAGCAAAATAAAACAATGTCCGATGGTGTGGACGGCTCTGGGTGACACAGGGACAAAGCTGCCCACCCAGCAAAAGATCCCGACCCTGAGATACAGATGCTCAGATCTGCCTCCTTTATGTCTTTGGACACTAAAGGATTCTCTAACTTTGTGTCCATTTAAGTATGTGTTGAGTACAGTGACATGCAAAGGCTTTAACACATTTATTACAATCATAGGGCTTCTTTCCACTATGTGCTTATTCATGTATTTGGAGATGACTGTGATATGCAAAGGCTTTATCACATTTATTTTTTTCATAAGGTTTCTCTCCTGTACATTTTCTTTTATGTATTCGGGGATGACTGTGTTCTGGAAAGGGTTTACCTCATTCATAACATTCATGCAGTTTCTCTACAGTATGTGCTTGTATATGTGTAAAGAACTATGACATGAAATGATGTTACCACATTGATAACATTCATGAGGTTTCTCTCTTGTATGTATTCTCTTATGTTGTTGCAGATAACTGCAAGAGGAAAAGGGTTTACAACACTGATTACATTCAGAGGGTTTCTCTCCTGTATCTGTTTCTTTTTTTTTAATTCTTTTTATAATACTGGAGACTACAGGCATTTAAACCTTGGACCTTTCTCAATACATGGGGGTCTTGATACAACTTAAAAAAAAAAATACTGGAGACTACAAAGTTGTAAAAGGTCTTTACACATTGATTACATTCATGACATTTCTTTCCAGTATGGGATCTCTTATGTTTTGAAGACTACTGAGATATGCAAAAGCTTTAGCACATTGATTACATTCATAAAGTTTCTCTCCTATATGGGTTCTTTTATGTTTTTAAAGACAAGAACTTTGTGAAAAGGCTTTTACCACATTGGTTATATTCATAAGGTCTCTCTGCAGAATGTCTTCTTTTGTCTTTGGAGACGTCTCCCTTGTGAATAGGTTCTACACATTGATTGCGTTCTTAAGGTTTCTCTCCAGTATGTGTTGTTTGATAGCTTTGGAGCTCAGTGTGATCTGCAAAGGCTTTAGCACATTGATCACATTCATAAGGTTTCTCTCCAGAATGTCTTCTTTTATGACATTGGAGATGACTGGGAAATGAAAAGGCTTTACCACATTGAGTACATTCATAGGGTTTCTCTCCTCTGTGACTTCTTACATGCCTGCAATGATAGCCAGCACATGTGGAATCTTTACTACATTTATTACCCTATTCAATCGTTTTGTCAGTATGAATTAACTTTACAATTTGGTCTAATGGTAAAGAAGAATCAGATCATTGGGTTGTATCACTTCATATGGTCATAGTTTTCTCCCTCATAATGGGTTGTTTTCCATCTTTCAAGATACCTGTGATGGTTATTACATGACTGACATTCATAACATTCTTTCTTTCTTTTCTTTTTTTTTGAGACAGGGTTTCTCTGTAGAGCCCTGGCTGTCTTGGAACTCACTCTGTAGACCAGGCTGACCTTGAACTCAGAAATCTGCCTACCTCTGCCTCCCAAGTGCTGGAATTACAGGCATGTGCTACCACTGCCCGGCTCAACATCCTTTCTTATATGGGATTTTTTATATGATGTATTCTACCAATTTGAAGAAAAATGGAACAACTCAAAGATTTATAGCACTAACTACATTCATAATTTTTCCTGTAATGTAAATTATACCACATTTGCCTGTTGCTTGTTAACCAGGACAAACAAAAGAATATCCAAATTCCTAGTACCCATAAATATGTTCTAGAGTGTGAGTTTGGGGATGTTCCCAGTAAAATTAGAAAATCAAATAATTGCAAACTTCTATCATATTCAGAATGTCTCCAAAAGGCAGAATACTACATATTATCTCATTATTCTGTGATAGGAAAAAGGTACATTGCTTCTTTCAATATTCCTGTGCTTACATGGCTTTTATCCATTGGAACACATGATACACCTATTAAAAGAAGAATAAGAAATGAAAAGTTTCTACATTGCATTCACACTGTTTGACTTTTTGTTCCTCAGACATGTAGTATATGAATTAAGTTTTCTCCAATGACAACACTCTTGAATCTCATAAACTGCACTCTAAACAAACTTATTGGTATCACTACAAGAATATGATTATCACCAAGTTTACCATGGACTATTTGCTTATTAGAAGGTTTTGGATATATACTCATCACTATTGAATGTGCAATATCTAAGTATTATGAGTGTATACACATTGGTAGATCCACAGTATAGCTCTAATGGAGCTACAAATCAAATAAAGTTTATCTCTTAAGGCAATGTTATGTTGTCTTTTCTTTTTAAAGGAGGAATGCTTTGATAGAAAAATCAGATAACTGACATTGAGGTACAAGATTTTGTAAGAATACTACAATCATAGTTACACTTAAAGGACTGATATTTTATACTCCTTTTCTTTTCTTCTTCTTTTTTTTTTTTTTTTTTTTTTTTGAGACAGGGTTTCTCTGTGTACCCCTGGTTGTCCTGGAACTCACTGTGTAGACCAGGCTGGTCTTGAACTCAGAAATCCGTCATTTTAATCACCATGTCTTTTTAGAAGAAACATAAAGTTTAAGGTTTACCTGTGTTGCTTCTTCCTCCCAAGTGCTGGGATTAAAGGTGTCCTCCACTACTGCCCGGCACTCTTGCTTTTCTTTAGAGCTTCCAGAACATATTAAAATTTCCTCAGAGCCATATGCGTATCAGAGTGCACATGAAGATTACCTTTCATGTCTTCTCAAACTTTGACAATGTCCTTCAATATGATAGTCTTCCCAAGTGTGGCCTAAAAGACAGAACCAGAAAATAAATGATGCAGTATTAGAAATTAGGCAAAATTCAAGGTACTGTGAATTTTCACAGCACTGGACATGATTTATTCAGCTTAATCTTCCTTCTTCTCAATTGAAATATCAGATTATCATCCCTGGCCAAGAGACATTTGTTCGCAGTATTTTGGAAAGCAAAAGAAAATTCATAGTCATACCTATAACAGTGAGGTCCAAGTAGGTTTCCTGCATCACATCTTTGTAGAGACTCTTCTAGGAAGGATCCAGCAAATTCTACTCTTCCCTAGTAAAGTTCACATGCACAGCATCATAAGTCACTGCATCCTACAATATCCCATACATGTGTACATCACCCAAAGCATGATACTGACATCACGGTAAAGTAGATGCATGCTTCCTAGGCAACATAATCACATAGTTCAGGTGTAACCTACACTCATTTCCTGACACAGAAGTTATATTGCAATCACCATATCATTTTAGAAGAAAGATAAATTTTAAGGTTTACCTGTGTTGCTTCTGAAGCCTTTGAATAGGATATAGCGTTGCAAAAAAAAAAAAAAAAAGCCAAATGAGAGGGAGATGCAGGGGGAAACAGATCAACAGTATCAAGCACACATACTAGAAATTGTATGAACAACTACTAACTACAAAATTAATAGACAAACTGAGTGTATTTGATCATGTCTTTAATCCTAGAGTCACAGACAGGTGTATGTCATTGAGCTGGATGCCAGTGTGGTCTATACAACTAGTTCCAACAGGAAAAGTTATATATTAAGATCCTCATTCCACTGCAAATATCAACCAAGGAAACAAAAGTGATAGAACTCACAGTTCTTTGCTGAAGCTAATACAATTATAAATTCACTACAGTCCTGTATTCAGCTTCCAGAAACATGAAGTATACCAGTTTAAACTACAACATTAATAACATTTTACTAAAAGGGAATGCATGTTTAAACAGTTACAAATGGACAGGTGAAAATAGGAGTAATACAAATATTGATCATAAATAAGCAACATAGGGCAGGAGAAATAGTTCAACAGTGGAAGACTCTTGCTGGTCTTCCTCATAATGGTGGTCAATTTCTAGCACATGCATTGGGATCAACAACTACCCATTACATGAAGATCAGGAGTTCTGAGGTCATCTTTTGATAATCCTAAAGATGAGGAACATATGATAATCATATCCATGCACACTGGCCAAATACTCCAATTTATTCAACAATTTTAGAACAAACAAAAGAATTAGGCACAATGCCATCCAATGACTCTGAAGCCTTGGGTAGCATTGATGTTATGAGCATATGCCATCCTTAGAAATAGAATATAACCTATATATTTGGCCAAATTTCAAAATTAAAGATGTGGATGAAAAGCTGCACAAAACTATATGCTTATTGCACAAAACTATGTCAGCTGGCTTATGTGGTTTCTATACCTACTATCAGGACAGGAAGACCTTCACAGAGAAATTTTGTTTTAAAAAACAAAAACAAAAATTTAATAAAATTAAAACTATAACACCAGCAGGCATGCAAAATGGCTTAGGATTGAATAGCAAATGTGGCTACTGTATCTTATGTGATTTTTTGAGTCCAAATGGTGAATGTATGGGAGCATGAGAAGAATGCTGAAGGATCAGTTTGAACCACGACACAGTAGACACACAGAACAAAATTTGTCCTGTCTAAAAGAAATGCACTGGCAAAGTTACAGGAGTGTCCCTTGGGGACACACAGAAATTGAGCCACTGACCAAATAGGATACACAGGCTGGACTAAGGCCCCTGACATGTATGTAGCAGATGTGCAGCTCAGTCTTCATGAGGGTCCTCCAATAACTGTAGCACTGGCTGGCCATAAAGCTGCTGCCTATCTTTGGAATCTGTTCCCTTAATGGACTGCCATGTCTGGCCTCAGTGGGAGAGGATGCTGTGTGTGGGAATGGAGAACCCCAGGTGGTCCACACACCCTGAAAGGAGAAACAAAGGAGATAAGGGGGAAGACAATACTCCTGTTCAACCATAAGCCATGCCCTACAATAGATTAAGTACTCTGTCCAAAGACCTACCCCACTATCTGTTACTGCAGATCCTAATATCAGTTGCCCTTACCACTGGAACAGAATACCAGTGGAAGTTTCCTCCCCCATGTACATGCCATCTATAGATAGATACCATAGACAGTCTGTATCTGCCCTTCCTTTCCTGCTTCATCCCTGTGTCTGGACCCCCCACTTGGCCAGACACCACCTGTTCAATCACATTCCATGCCTGACAAGAGACAAGGTAGGCTTTCCATAGATCTACCACACTATTTGTAAAGCCAGATGCAGTTTTCACAGTTGCCCCTAGCACTGTGCTAAACACCAGAGACAGCTTAACCTCTCTCCTGACTATGTCTCCTTGTGGATTGCTAAGATCATCTCTTCCTGCCTGCCTCTTCTCCCAGCTTTCAACATTAGCAAGCATTCCCTCTTGAACATACCCACCAAAGAGGTTAGTAAAAGAGGCAACACTCAGACAACACTCTCTACAAATCCAGATATCAAACAGTAACCCAGGAATAAACACCCTGCCCCCAAACAAGACGAACCCAGAAACCAATACCTAGACCAATAATTACCTCATATCAGCTACACACCAGCCTAAGTATATAATATATAACAGCCAGGAAAATATGTCACCAAGAAATCCAAGCTATCCTACCACAGCAGGTACTGAGAAATTAAAACATGCAACAGATATGGTGCAAAAGAGGTTGTTTAGGGGAAGGGGGAGGGGTGAGAACCTGGGGAAGGGATAGAGAAACACAAGAAACCTGCACACAGGTACACAGTCAGGGAGCAGAGAGAGAGCCAGGAGGTTAGAAAAAGAGAACAGAGAGGGGCCATGTGCAGAGAACAGACAGGGAACAAAAACATAGAGCTGCTGTAGCTGGTGGTCTATGTATATAAAGTACACCTGACAACAGACACAGGTGATGGGGGCAGGAAATGGCATTAGCAGTTGCTAAGTCCCTAAGAGCAGGCCATTGAAACTGCCTGTACACTGACAACTACAGAGGCAAGGCTCACCCACAGAATAGGAAAGGAAGAGAGGATCTTAGGCATTAAAAATGAACAGAAAAAACTGATATATCAGTAAAAAGTATGGTTTCTAAACGTTTAATGGTAATAAACAACAGGACTTCTGCAAAATATGAGATGGCAAGAACTACAAATGATTAAATAAAAGAATGATATCAGCTCAAAAGTCTAGAAAATATTTTCAATAAAATCATAAAGGAAAGGTTTTTGAACTAACGAAGGGGATACCTCTTAAGATACAAGAATCACCCACAATACCAAATAGATTGGGAAAAAGTACCTTTGCCACATAATAATCAAAACACTAAATATAACAAGAATTATAAAAAAACTGCAACGGAAAAAAATTAATAAAAACTGAACAGACCAAAACCAAATAACGCATGAGAGCAGACCTATTAGGTTTATACCTGTCTTCTCAATGTCTAATGTAAAAGACAAAAGGGTTTGAACACATGTGGTGCAGACTCAAAGAAACCAGCCTTGTTTCTTTTTTTTTTTTTTTTTTTTTTTTTTTTTTTTGGTTTTTCGAGACAGGGTTTCTCTGTATAGCCCTGGCTGTCTTTTTTTTTTTTTTTTTTTTTTTTTTTTTTTTTTTTTTTTGGTTTTTTGAGACAGGGTTTCTCTGTATAGCCCTGGCTGTCCTGGAACTCACTTTGTAGACCAGGCTGGCCTCGAACTCAGAAATCCGCCTGCCTCTGCCTCCCGAGTGCTGGGATTAAAGGCGTGCGCCACCACGCCCGGCCACCAGCCTTGTTTCTACAAGCCTATGGTCAAAACGTTTGGGCAGATTCAGAATCAGCCATGATAGGGAAGTTATTCAGAGGTCACTGCCTGATCTAGCAAATGAGGAGCAACACAAGGGACCTCACATATGGCTTATACTTGCCATCCCAGAGAGGACCCACCACCCAGCTCCCATTGCTACCTGCTCCTCTGAATTGTGGGCAGTGACCCTGTGTCTCAACTTCAGAACTTCGCTGAGGTCCCCTTACAGCACCCAACACCTGAGTTCAGAGCAGGACACAGAGAGCCATTCAAGTCTGCACAGCCATAGAGAACTTGCAGAAAGGCACCTGGAAGATCCCGCCTTCTTGTCTCACTGGCAGGTCTTCCAGGAGGCGTTTATTGGCCAATGAATCTTACCCTGCCTCAAGGCTAAAGTATGCTTCCAGTCCAGGGCCTGACCTTTTCCGGATTTGAGCCCTGGTTTGCACTCCATTACCATTTGTCCTTGCCCTCCAAGGGAATACTCACCCACTCTACCCTGTGGGAAAACTCACCAGACCAGTTTAGGCTATTCAGCTGCCTGCTCCTCCCTCTGTGAGCAATGATCCTGCACTTACCAGGGCCTGACTTCAGACCTTACCTGAGCTTTCCTGAGCTTACTTGCCCTCTTCTTCCTGAAATCAAGGTGGATGGCTTACATAGCCCATTACTCCTGTGCAGTGTATGTATCAATCTGACCCACTGAGTGGAAGGATGCCTAGGCAATTAACATTAAAGAGGGATTTTTAGGAAATGAGAGTTTAGATTTGTGGCTTCGTGCTGGGCTCAGGAAAACCACAGCACCCTTTCACCAATGATAGGCATTAAATAACCCTGGGAGAAAAGCCAGAAACATAAGGGAAACACTGTTGTGCCCTCTTAATAGACAGCACATCTTCATCAGTGGCGAAATAGAGAAAAACCACAGTTGGATTAGTACAGGTTCTCTAGATAAACATATCTCAAATATAGAATGAATCTCTCTATGTAGATAGAAAGGAAATTTAATAGAATGTCCCAATAAAGGCTCTCAGCCAACAGAAATTAGAAAAATCAAGGACTGGTTGATTTCCTGCTGCGGGTTATTATAGCTGATGTACCAGAATTCTAAAGAAATAAGTACTTTTTAATGCTAGTTAGAAAAATCACACAAGCAAATCACCTTTGTTTTATAAAAAAGAATGGCACGTATAAAAAAAGTGAAAGAACTACCCTGTTCAATGTCTTTCATATATGCGGGATGCCAAAAGAATCTATTGCCTAGATTAAAGGTGGATCTGAACATCTGAAAAGATCAAGATTAAGCAAGAGTTTCTCAATTCAAAGGTATAATTAAGAAATATTATATATTAAGAGATATCCCCCACAGTAAGCAGGACTGGAGTTAGGATTAGGCGATCAGAGGGTTATGGTTAGGATTAGGATAAGGGTGGTTAGGATTAGGGTTAGGGTAGTTAGGAAATTAAGGTGTGAGGTTTAAGATAGGGTTAAAGGTTTAGGATAAATCAGGGGTAGGCTCAGGGGTAGGCTTGAGGTGGCCACTATTATTCTTATATCCCATTGAATCTCTAGGATCTCTATTACATAAAGAAGAAATATCAGGGTTAGGGTTAGACTCAGAGTTAGGGCAAAGAATTTTCTGTGCTATGTAAAATTGGCTTCTCTCTTTTCTCTCATCTGCCTTCCTAGTCCTCTTTTTCATAGTATCAACATCTTCTTTCCTGCCACAACAAAAGTGGCAAGTGGGTTATCCAAGAACCTGGAATTCCCTGATGGGAAATATTTTTATTTTACCATGGGGCCCATAGAACAAAAAACCACTACTGCTTTGGTTGTTCTAAAGTTTAACCATGGCGATCCCCATAAGATGGAAGCAATTGTGGGACTTGGTGCCCCTCTTTGGTAATTATATCATAAATAAATATGATATGTCTTCACCAAAGCTTTTGTTAATATAACCACATGGTACAAGATAAAATGGTGGCCAACATTATTCTTGATGGACCCACTGAATCAATAGTATCCCTATTACACAAAGAAGAAATATCAGGCCTACAAGGTATTCATTTTATATCTTAATGATTTGTTTTGGTCTTATTCTGATAGCTTCTACCTTACATATTTAATGGCTTCCCATAAGAACCTAAAAGTTTTTCCACCTATATACCTCCAAAAGTATACAAAGTATAACAAAGGAAGGGAAGACTTTGATATTCACAGAACGGAATAGATAATCAAAGTATAAGTTGCCAAGAACCAGAGAGACAGCTGCCAGCAAAGAACATTTATGCCATCCTATGCTGTGTCTCACTGTCAGTTATTTCTCTAGATAATTTTCCTCTGAGGAAAAAAAAAATGCCCTCAGTACTCTTCTACTCTAGACTTGTCTGGTTTACTTTCTGCCCAAACTAAAACTATGCTTATTAAAGAACTCTATGTGAAGTTCTCACTTGACAATGAAAATTCTAAAAAAGGAATCCCAGACAAGCAATAAACACAAATTCATAGCTTATAAAAATGTGGCCTTTTATCAATTATGTATAACATATACACATGCAATCATAGTTTGTCATTCATACTATGTATGTAATAGCAAATTCATTACAAGTAAAGTTAGCTTAACCTAAATTTATTTTACTCATAATAAATTGAACGTAAAAATTACTATGAAAAGGCAAATATAAATTTAATCAGTGAATATAAAATGATAATATGGGGGGGCTGGTGAGATGGCTCAGTGGGTAAGAGCACCCGACTGCTCTTCCGAAGGTCTGGAGTTCAAATCCCAGCAACCACATGGTGGCTCACAACCACCCATAATGAGATCTGATGCCCTCTTCTGGTGTATCTGAAGACAGCTACAGTGTACTTACATATAATAAATAAATCTTTAAAAAAAAATGATAATATGGGCCTAAATCTTTCTTTGGAATAGGTAACATGAGGATATATATTTAAATGTTAACGTCTATTATTAAGGATGTGATCATACAAATCTGGTCACAATGTTATGTCATTGAACCCTATCCCAATTCTAGTATACAACATGGTCTCTATCCCTTAAGGTTCTGAGTTAATCTTTTTTTTTTTTTTTTTTTTTTTGAGACAGGGTTTCTCTGTGTAGCCCTGGCTGGCCGTGAACTCAGAAATCTGCCTGCATCTGCCTCCCAAGTGCTGGGATTAAAGGAGTGTGCCACCACCACCGGCCTGAATTACTTTTAAAGAGTTTACCACAACTAGACCAGGAGATGTTATTCATAGTGGACATTGTCCTCACTTATATAAGAATAACATATCTATTCTTTTAAATATGATAAATACATATTTGAATTTTCATATGGACATGAACATGAAGATGATTTAAAAGATATTTTTATCCAGTAAAGCCTCATTAAAAACAAATAAATGCATAATGATTAAAAGGTCCAACACATCCCAGTGTGTGAATATACAGGAGAAGTCTTACAAAGGTCAAAGCATGGCAAAAATTATTCCTGAATACACCCAAAGTGTACTTTACCAAGCTAACTTCAGGAATACACGTGTTGAGTCATCAAACATAAACAGTCATCAAAATGGAAACACCAGAGGACCTTGCAAACATAAAAACTGTATAAACTGTTTAAATTTGTGTTCTATCACTGGTCTACATCAAGGAATCCACATAGGAAAGAAAGAGCACAATGGTATAGTGCTTGATAAAGTTTTTAACTCTACACAAATACTCAGGCTGAAACAAACCAATAGTGGAAAGAAACCTTACAAATGTAGTGAACGTGCCAGATGTTTCACCAAGAAATGCAAGCTTAGACAACATCAGAGAATCCATACAGGAGAGAAACCTTACAGATGTAGTGAATGTGACAAATGCTTTTTTCACAAATACAGTCTTAATATTCATCAGAGAATTCATACTGGAGAGAAACCTTATAAATGTAGTGAGTGTGACAAATGCTGTAACAACAAACACAGTCCTAGTAGTCATCAGATAATTCATACAAGAAAGAAGCCTTACAAATGTAGTAAATGTGACAAATGCTTCACTCACAAATATGATCTTATGATTCATTAGAGAATTCATACAGGAGAGAAACCTCATGAGAAAAGATTTTTACCTGAAAATTAGTTCTAAGAAAATATCTAGAAATTTATAGTGAGGAAAGGGTGGGGGTGGGGGGATGGGTAATTTCTACTGGAAAACATGTGGCATGTATTTTACTAAAGTGGAATTCTTTGCAACACTTGAGGCTCCACACTGGAGTTTATTATGAATATCAGGAACTTGTGAAAGCATTTAAGTAGTGTTCAAGTCTTAGAAACTAAGAAGCATTTATGCTCGAGAAACTCTGAAAATGTGACAATGAAGGGAAAATTTCAAATTGTTCACTGTCAAATATTTCATAATGAAGATAAAGTAGAAAAGCCAGAAGAATGTGTAACTCTTTGTTGGAGACTGAAAGAATCCATTGCAGAAGAAATCTGATTATGATGGATAATACACCCCTCAAAATAGAGAGTGACACCAATAGCATTCTTTATGTTTAATTTAAATGAAGATACTCAGACAAATCATATTTTTTATTTATTTTTTTTTTGGTTTTTCGAGACAGGGTTTCTCTGTATAGCCCTGGCTGTCCTGGAACTCACTTTGTAGACCAGGCTGGACTGGAACTCAGAAATCCATCTGCCTCTGCCTCCCTAAGTTCTGGGATTAAAGGCGTGCGCCACTACACCGGGCCCATATTTTTTAAAAGTGGGATTGATAAACTAAACCACCAAAATGGAATGCTCTTCATGCCAGTATCCTACAGATACACAGATTGCCCTGAGTGTCAAGTATTCATAATCTGTATCATATGCTGGTTTCAAGTGTCAGGATAGGAACTGTCTTTGAGTCCCTTGGCATCTGGTAACCAACCCCTTCCTCATAGTCCTGGATGTAACTGCAATAAATTTCATTGGTTGAACAAGTTGTAATGGGTTGTTTTCATTTTCAACTTGGGACAGGTAGATGAATATGCGTGTTGCATCTCTGTAGAAAACGGCTCTCATACAACAAGCTGAACCCATTACTGATTTCTCCATACTTGTAACATAAAATTAATACTAGACCAGTATTTTTCAACCTGTCCATAGTAACTTGTTTGGAGGTATTCTGAATGTCTAACTGGTTACATAAGACCATAGGAAAACATGTATTTCTTAGGAGTGACACATTCCTTTGTCTCTAGGTGAATCCACCTACATTAGTATACTTTGAATTTTATGAGTGCTGTAGCATTAGGACTGTGAGACCCACTATACATGAATGCACTTGTGTTAACTAAAAGAAGGGAGACTGTGTTCAATGCTCCTGCCTTACTGCCATAGTCTGGGGGATAAGGTTGCTTTCTACCTTGAATTCCAAGAAGAGTGAGAGAAAGTTCTACCAAGAACAAATGAAACTATGGCATCAAGGTTGTCAGTGACAGACAAAATCCACTGGACTGTGTCATTATGTGGCTCTTAACTCATATAATACCAAGTGATTCAACTCAACTTAAGTAACCCTCAGAACAATGCTACCCATAGGCATATATTACAGACCAGTGTGGGAGCTTCCTGTTGTAGCTTAACATTCCACTTTATATACCACAAGGAATGCATTAGATTTTAGTTCGTTTTGTTAAATAATTTACAGAATGGTAATATAATATCACATACATCTGAGAACATGTCCTGAAACAAGATTAAATAACTTGTTTTACCTAGGTATTATATTAATCTTAACTTCAGGTTTTTCAATTAAGTATAACTTTTTATTTTTTATTAGATATTTTCTTTATTTACATGTCAAATGCTTTCCCTTTTCCTCATTTGCCCTCCAAACACACCCCTATCCCCTCACCCCTCTCCCTGCTCACCAACCCAACCACTCCCACTTCCTGGCTCTGGCATTCCCCTACACTGGGGCATCAAGCCTTTACAGGACCAAGGGCCTCTCCCACTGATGTGCTACAAGGCCATCGTCTGCTACATATGCATCTGGAGCCATGTGTATTCTTTGGTTGGTGCTTTAGTCCCTGGGAGCTCTGAGGATACTGGTTGGTTCATATTGTTGTTCCTCCTGTGGGGCTGCAAACCCCTTTGGCTCCATGGGTCCTTACTCTAGTTCCTCTATTGGTGACCCTGTCCTCAGTCCAATGGTTGGCTGAGAGCATCCACCTCTTTATTTGTCAGACACTGGTAGAGCTCCACAGAAGACAGCTATATTAGGCCCCTGTCAGCAAGCACTTGTTGGCATCCAAAAATAGTGTCTGGATTTGGTGACTGTATATGGGATGGATCCCCATGTGGGGTAGTTTCTGGATGGCCTTTCCATCAGTCTCTGCTCTACACTTTGTCTCTGTAAGTCCTTCCATGGGTATTTTGTTCCTTGTTTATTATCCATCTGTCCTCACTGTAGGGGCTTTTTTTTTTTTTTTAGTATAGAATGGAGTTTATTCAGAGCATGGGGAAGGGAGATGAAAGAAAGGCAGATGGACAGAGAAGAAGATTGAGGAGGTGGGGAGGAAAACGAGGAGGGAGGAGGAAGAAGAACAAGAATAAGAGGAGGAGCCAGGCGTGGTGGAACAGGCCTTTAATCCCAGCAGTCAGGAGGCAAGAGGCAGGTGGATTTCTGAGTTCGAGGCCATCCTGGTCTACAAAGTGAGTTCCAGGACAGCCAGGGATACACAGAGAAACCCTGTCTCAAAAAAAAAAAAAAAAAAAAAGAATAAGAGGAGGAGAAGGGGGAGGAGGAGGGAGCAGGAGAAAGAAGAAGAGGAAGAAGAGGAGGAAGAAGAAGAGGAAGAAGAAGAAGAGGGAGAAGAGGAATAAGAGGAAGAAGGAGAAGGAGAAGGAGAAGGAGAAGGAGAAGGAGAAGGAGAAGGAGAAGGAGAAGGAGAAGGAGAAGGAGAAGGAGAAGGAGAAGGAGAAGAAAGAACAACAGCAGCCATGAGGAGAGAATCAGGGGCTTTTCAGTTCAGGAATTTTGACACATGACTCTAATCCCAGCACTTGGGAGGATGAAGCAGGAGGATTTGAAGACTATGTGAGCTGCCTAGCAAGCCATTGCTTGTCCCATGAAAAGGTGGGGGCAGAGAAATAAACTAAACAGTTAAAGGGGCTTCAGTTTACCTTATTGTCTATATATATATATAAATAAATGAAAGTTTTCATAAATTTGCATTGAGTATTGTACTGGCTACTTTTGTGTGTCGACTTTCCACAAGCTGGAGTTACCACAGAAAAAGGAGCTTCAGTTGGGGAAATGCCTCCATGAGATCCAGCTATAAGGCATTTTCTCAACTAGTGATCTGTTGCGAGCTGGCCAGCGGCTCACATGTCTGGGTTCAAGCCTGGGAGGCAACCTGGAGCTGAAAGAAAAGAGGGAACCTAGGCGGGTAGAGAAATAATGGAACGAAGGCATGCTAGTCTGCTCAAAGTTCACATGTTTAATGGCAGATATGCTTTATAAAGGAGGGGGGAGGCCCATTCTTGCCAATTCATTCTTGGAGCCTGGAACCAGCTGCAGGTGATGGTCTGCAGGATAGGGCATAGTCTCTGGAATAGTTCAGGGGGGCCTCTCAGCAGGTAGCAGTATCTGGAAGAGGAACAGCTACAGTGACTGAACAATAGAGTAATCTTGGGAGGGAGGCTCCACCCTAATTAATCTCCTTAGTGGCAGCAAAGTCAAGACCTGGCTCAGCCTGCTTCAGGCTTGTTGAAGGTTATAGTAATCAAGGTGGGAGGGCCCCTTGTGGGTGGTCCAAGCTTGACAACCTAAATTCAACCCCTAAGACCCATATGGTAAAAGGACAGAACCAACTCCTTTAAGATGTCCCCAGACCTTTACACATGTGCTATGGCTTCTGTGTGTGTGTGCACACATGTACACACACATATATATAATACAGTAAGAGCTTTAAAATGGTCATGCATTTTGACTCAATATTACATTTCATTTTAAGACTAGCTCTCCTTACATAATAGAACTCAGAGTTCTCTTGCCTTCTGACTTCAGTATTAATTTGCTTCAGAATCAATCTCCATTACTAGATAGAGAAGCCACTAACATCTGGAAAGGGACAACACTGCCTTTAAAGGCTTGGTACTTATGCTGCAGGACTCCTTCACTCTGCTCCTATTATAAGGCATAACAGCTAACCCTGAACCCTCAGCCTCTGAACCTGTAAGACAGCCCCAATTAAATGTTGTTCTTATAAGAGTTGCCTTGGTCATGGTTTCTGTTCAGAGCAGTAAAACCCTAACTAAAGATACTTGGTTGTACTCCATAAAAAACCCCTTGAAACAGAGAAAATTATTGATATATTAAATAATGCTTCTGCTAAAGGGGGTAGCTCATAGAATTACTCCCCTACTTCTTCATCATTTGTTTATCTTTCCCCCTCATCACAGGAATTACATATCAACAGGGTAATGGTGTTATAGAAATTTATAATGTCATAATTCGCTGAACTGAACCACAACTCCTTATTTACAAGAAATTATAGATTTGATAATGATGGGCAGGGCATATCTTAAGCCACTTACTGGTAAAGAGCCTACAGAAATGGCTGTGCTATTAAATAAAATGCAGGTTGGTTATTTGCTCCATGATGATAATAATTGGCAGGTAGCATTAGCATGTTACTTGGGATCTATAAATAATCATTATCCTAAAAAATCCCCTTTTTGGGTATTTTGATGATACCTTAAAATACCCCATGTGAATTGCCTAAAATTATATCTAAAAATCCTATAGAGACTTCTTTCTATGCTTTTACAGATGTCTCTTCAAAAATGGCAAGAAGCTTATGTTTTACATATAAATTTCATATCCTCCATCAAAAAGATTGTATTCACCCCTGGTTGTATAGCTCAACAGTTCCAACTGTAGTCAGCCAGATTTAAAAAAAAATTTTTTTCAGCTCTACTCGCTCCAGCCATATTTATTTCATATAGTGTGAGTACACTGTCACTATCTTCAGGCACAGCAGAAGAGAGCATCAGATGCCCATTACAGATGGTTGTGAACCACCATGTGGTTGCTGGGAATTGAACTAAGGGCCTCTGGAAGACCAGTCGGTACTCTTAACCGCCGAGCCATCTCTCCAGCCCATTCAGCCAGATTTTTTTTTTTTTTTGAGACAAGTCTCTCTGTGTAGCTCTGGCAGTCTTGGGTCTCATTCTGTAGACTAGGCTGGCCTGGAACTCAGAGATCCCCCTTCCTCTGCCTCTTGAGTGCTAGGATTACCAACGTGCACCACCACTGCCCAGCTAACCAATCCGGTTTTATTAGCTGATTCTCAGCCACTGAATATTTTAGCTAGTTCTGCATATTGTACTCAAGCTGTTGTTTTAGAAACTGTAAGACTTAAACCCAACCCCACTACTAATGTTATTCCATAATGATTTCTCTAGCTTCAGATGTCTGTAAGACAATGACCTCAAGTTTTCCTAACTCAGTATGTTCATTCTTATCTGGCAGGTACCTTAACATCCACTAATGCTCCAGTTGATGTGCTTGCCTCCTCACCACCAATACTTTCCAGGCCACTCAAAAATCTCATGAACTTCTTCACTTCTTGTTCTTTCACACCACTGCCCTCTTCTTGTGGAATTAATTCTCAAGGGTTAAATTACAACAGTCAGAAATTGGACATTTCAAATATGTTCATGTAATGGTTAATACTTTTTCTAATATGATTGTTGCTTCTTGGCTTCAGGGCTAAAACACTCCTGGGTCTCATTAGTCATTTATTATACTCTATTTTCTTTCTAGAACTCTTCTTACAACTGATAACTGATAGTGGGTCCTGCTTATACTAGCAAAAGTTCGAAGGAGTTTTGCAAATTGTGGAATAGTGATTGTATTACTAGAATTCTTATAATCCACAGGGTAAAGTTATTCCAGAATGACACATTTCAAATACTTAAAACACAAAATTTAAAAGTAAAAATGGGGGTTTATACAGCCACCTAAATTCCCACATACCATGCTACATTTAACTATGCTAACTTTAATTTTTCACATTAACTAGTTAATTAACTTTCATTTTATGTGCATTGGTGTTTTGCCTCATGTATGTTTGTGTGAGGATGTAAGATCTTGGAGTTACAGACAGCTGTGAGTTGCCCTGGGGGCGCTGGGATTTGAGCTTGGCTCCTCTGGAAGAGCAGTCAGTGTCCTTAACTGCTGAGCCATCTTTCCAGCCCTGGTTTTCTTTACTCTATAAAGATAGTGCTGCTTCTGTTGCTCAAAAGCATTTTCCCTAAAGGAAACATAGCCTCAAGGATATGTTAAATCCTAAACTCATCCGTGGAAGGAACCAGATGCTCTTTAACATCAGGCTGGGGCTATGCATCCCATCGTTTGAAGGAACAAACCCTGTGCGTTTAAGTTTCCTGGCTCCTCTAGTGCAGTGGTTCTCAACCTGTGGATTGGGACCCTTTTATGGGTGCATCTCAGATGTCCTGCTTATCAGATATTTACATGATGATTCATAATTAGCAAAACTACAGTTTTGGAGTAGCAATGAAATAATCTTATGGTTGGGAGTCACCACAGCACCAGGAACTGTATTAAAGGGTTGTGGCATTAGGAAGGCTGAGAACTGCTATGATGATTTGGGGCTCTTTAGAGCTTCCTCTAAGTTTCAGTTTGCTTTTTCTTTCACTCTCACGTTCTCAAAATACAGTGCAATTATCTATTGGTTGTTGGATGAGTGATATAGTAAGCAGACCAGAGGCCTCAGGGGCCTTGGTGATAGTTTAGTATTTATGCCCATTTATTGGGCTTATTACTTAATCCCAATTAGGGTTTTCTACCCTACCTTAGGCGATTCAGTCCCCAGATTAAGATACAAAACCTTTGTATTTATAATAAGTCTTAGACAGCACTAGAGCTGGGCAGACATCTACCCTCTAAGCTATAATCTACTTTCCTATCAATGACCTCGAGATTTGACTTGCCATGTTACATCTGGGCTCTTACAGCCACATTTCTAAGATTCACCTACTCCATGGCATCTTCTCAATCCATCTTCTCTTTGCCTGTGGTCCTCCTCAGACCCATAGCCCAGGAATTGAAACTCCACTTAACTCTCTTTTTTGCCCAACTATAGGTTATAGGCATCTTTATTCAACCAAGAGGTTTAAATTAAAGAGAAGGTTACATAGCATCACTTGGTGTATGTTAAGATTTCCTTGTCCTTGTGGGCAACCAGACCTTGGGGGGCAGTATTTACTATTATAAAACACAGCAACCGATGAAACCTCAACACCTGTTGTTTGGCATTTGCTGTAAATCATCCAGGGAGCTAGGGTTGACCCCTAGGGTTTTTTCTCCATCATAATTACCTTAGTTTAGACCTTTATCACTATTTTTATGAAATATAGAGTGGTCTGTTTAGTGGATAAAGGTGCTAAAAGGCAGACCTGATAACCCGAGTTTGTTCTGTAGATCATACAAGTTAGCAGAAGAGAGTTGTCCTATAACCTCCATATGCCCAATATGTAACTTAAAGATATAAAATGTATCAGGGTGGTGGTGCACATGCCTTTAATCCCAGCACTCAGAAGGTAGGGGCAGGCAGATTTCTATGAGTTTAAGGCTAGCCTGGTCTACAGAGCTTCCAGGACAGCCAGGGCTCTGTTACACAGAAAAATGCTGTCTTAAAAAAAGATGGAAAATATATGTGTCTTAGAGTTACTATTGCTGTGAAGAAACACCATGACCAAAAGCACCTTGGAGAAGAAAGGGTTTATTTCATTAAAGTTCCTTAAAAGAGTTCACCATCAAAAGCAGTGAGGGCAGGAACTCAAGTAGGGCAGGAAGCTGGAGGCAGCAGCTGATGCAGAGGTGGTGGAGGAGCCTGGTTCACTGCAGCGATTTCTTTGGCTTTTTCAGTCTGCTTTCTTATAGAACCTAGGACTTCATCCTTTTATATTAAGTTTAGATACAAATGTTGAGTCGGATATTGAGTTTTAGTCAAATAATAACATCCTCAAGGCCTTTCTTATTGGCATGTAAAGCCTTTATAATTTTAAACTATTTCACTGATGTAGAATTCATATATCATAGACTTCATCTTTAATGAATAGGACCCAGGAGGGATGGGGTGAAGAACTTGGGGAGGGGAACCAGAAAGGGGGGCAACATTTGGAATGTAACTAAATAAAATAATTTAATAAAAATAAAATAAAAATAGGATCCAGGGAAAGTCAGACATGGTAGCACAAACTTTTAATTCCATTGCTTGGGAGACAGGGGCAAGCAGATCTCTGTGAGTTTGAAGCCCAGGTTGGTTTACATAGTATGTTCCACAGCTGCATATGGAGGCCCTGTCTCCAACCAAACCAGCCAACCAACCAACCAACCATACAGGATATGTGGCCAATGAGATAGCTCTGGGAGTAGAGTACTGTCAGACCTGAGGAAAAAAACATTCTCATAACTTTCTGCTTAAAGCAAGCTGTGCCCCAGGAACTGACCAGACAACTGATTGCCTCCCGCTAAGTTGGAGTTTCAAAGAACAGCCCCTTACTGGCTTTTGAAGTCCCCTTTATGGGGATGGGTTAGGGTTGATAGAAAACAGCTGTTGAGATAGTTGGCTGTTAGCACCTGAACAGAATAGGGGACTTGGGCCTCAAGGCTGCCTAAGTGGTAGATAAGTGCAGGAATACATCATATGGAAGGGGGGTCACCACAGGGTTCAGGAGTTTAGCAAGGCAAAGGGGTGGGTACACATCATGAGGTGACAAATTCAGTATAGGTTGAAAAACATTGCTTGCAGGATACATTAGGTTTAGGAAACAGAAAGTACAGAAACTAACTCTCTCTCTCTCTCTCTCTCTCTCTCTCTCTCTCTCTCTCTCTCTCTCTCCCTCTCTCTCTCTCTCCCCACACATACACACACACACACACACACACACACACACACACACACACACAAATAAATGTAATTTTCAAATATATTAAAAACATGATCTAGTTAGGCTTTATCAGTTAGTCCTTGTCTCCCTCCCATTTTTTTTCTTTCTTTTCTCTTGTTTAGCAGGGTAGAATCATCTTGCTCAGTCCCTCTACCTGTGACTAGCATTTTCCTGCATGACAGGTAAGAGTGAGTATTCTATCCTGTGTCAGGGGTGAGATGTTTTAGATCCCTTCTGCCCAGGGATCTCAGCATAGGTGGGAGCTCATAGAAGGTTCCCACTGAAAAGACAAGCTTGAGCAGGGTGATGGGAAAAAAAAAGCATAGAACTGCCAGAGTCAGAATCCTTGAGTTCAGATTGATAGACAGGCATTTTCTCACCTGGGATGATGGGATGTATGGCCTTGGTATGTGATAGGCAAAGTGTGACTATTGCTCTGGGCTCATCGATTGGGACAAGCTTCTTATGTATGCAGTGGACACGAACAGCACTCTCAAGCTCTCTAGAATATCTCAAACATATACTCTTGTTTCTCACATTTTTAGGTATTTGTTAGCATCATAGCAAATGTCTCCCAAAGGCCATTTGCAAAATGCTTGGTTGCCAGACAGTGGTACTAGTGGGTGGTGGTGGAATCTTTAGGATGTAGAAAGAGAAAGAGAAGTCACTGGAAACACGCCCTCAGAGTAGATATTGGGACCCTGATCACTTCTCTCTCTGATAATCTCGAGGTGAGCTGTTTTGTGCCACCAACGTGATCCTGCAAGGCTATTCTGCCTCATGACCAATGAAGACAACTAACCACAGGTGAAATCCTCCAAGACCAATGCTTGCTTCCACTAAGTTATTTTTCTCTTGTATTTGCTCATAGTAATGAGCTAACCAGAAAATAGCACTTGAAATAATTTGTTAGAAACAGCTAAATATTAAGTATACCACCAGGGAACATATGAAAAGCAGTGCTTTCTTCCTTACTCTGTCCAATACTTGCTTATTTCCTCAGGAATGTTAACTATCTGTATCCCAGCTGAGGTTATGTACATGTGAAGGCCAGAGGATAACCTCAGGTGTCATTCATAAGGTACAGTAGAGCTTTCTCCTTTGTGTGTGTATGTGTGATGTGTGTATGGGTGTGCATGTTTGCATAGATATGAGCACTTGGGGGCACACATAGGTATGGATTCATGTGCACCTGGAGGCCTAAGGTTGATGTCAAGAATTATCCTTGCTCCCATTTGTACTTTCTTCAGTGAGCCAGGGTCTCTTAGTCAAAGCCAGAACTGGCCAGAATGGCCTGTTTTACTGATCAGCTTCCTTTGTGTTTTACCTGTCTTTACTTTCCTAGGCTGCAATTACAGGAAGACCACCATGCCCACCAGATACTGATGTGAGTTCTGGGTACCTAAAGTCTGGTCTTCACACTAGTGCAGAAAGTGTCCACTCACCCCACTGAGTCACCTCCCCAGACCCTTTCATGCCCTACCCCTTCTCACTTCCTTTCTGAGACAGAAACTGTCATTGGCCTGAAACTAAATAGCCAGGCTGGTTGGACAGTAATCTTTAAGGATCTGTCTCTTTCTGCCTCTCCAGCACTTATATTACCACATACCCCTCCCCATCTAGTAGTTTTGTTGAGGTAGTTGTTGTTTAAAGCAAGAGTTCTGAGGATAAAAACTTTGCTGACTAAATCACCTATCAGCCCCTCAGTTTTTGATTAAATTAGTGGGTTATATTTAAAATAGCAGTGTATTTCACCACTCAGCATCAATTTCCCCAAGCAGAGGTTTTGTTAGTTTGGATATCCTGTGCTTTGTATGAAAATATCTTTCATCCTGTGGGAACAGGGATCCAGGAAGGAGTGCAGAAGGCAGAGTTGCTATCATGGGATACAGACTCAGGAGACAAACACTGAGGTGCATATCTGTTGTATTGTGTAGTAGCATCAGGCATTTTTATACAGCCTTTGGACCAATGGGGAATCCATAAGAGCTCTGGGGTAGTCAACCATTCCACTATCACCATAGGGAGGCTAACACCAGACAGGACTTCTGTGCAGATGGGGAAAGCAGCCACCGCTGTGTTCCAGGCCCAATCTGAGGCTCACTAATTTGCAAGGATCCTCTATCTTTTGTCAGGGACATGGGCACTCATACTGTCAGAGCAGTATGGAAGTCTCCTCTAACTGTCTACCAGGCCCTACCCAGGGGCCACAGCACCCACACCATCCATCCTACCACAATTTCTGACTTAATCTGTCGTCTGACTAAAAAGATTATCTAGCTGGGTGATAGTAGTGCATGCCTTTTATCCCAGCACTCAGGAGGCAGAGGCAAGCATGTCTGTGAGTTAGAGGTCAGCCTGGTCTGCAAAGCGAGTTCTAGGAAAGCTGGGGTTACACAGAGAAACCCTGTCATGACAAAAAAAAAACATCATTCCATAATGAATATCCTAACACTGATTATGAATTCTTAATGAATGCTTTTCATAGATATCCATGTCACAGCTTCTAAAATCACTTTTTTCCAGTTTTTTTTTTTTAAGACAGGATTTCTTGTCTAATGCTGGCTGCTGGCTGTCCTGGACTCATTTTGTACACCAGGCTACCTCAAACTCACAGAGGTCCTCTTGTCTCTGCCTCCCCAGGAATTAAAGGCATGTGTCATGACACCTGGCTTCAAATCACTTTTACTGCTTGTAAAAGGGAAGGTTCTGAGTTTTCTAAGAGGATCCCTATGAAGTGGTAGAGGCAGAGGCAGGACTCACTTGAAAGGCCTGCCTGGACTATCTAATATGTTTTGGAACCATGTAGAGAGACTTTGCCTCTCATAAATGAATAAATAAATATAGAAAAACATATTCATCCATCTATACATGCATGTGCATGCGGTGGCTCAGAGGGCAAAGCTGCTGGCAGTTAAGGTCTAGGTCAAATAGTAAGACCTAGATGGAATGTGAAGGCCTAGGTCAGATTAGTTAAGGACTAGGTAACTCTTACCTGGTTACTCTGCCATTTTCTGCGGTTACTAATATTACAAGGACACTTTGTCATATGATGCTTCTGCAGTTATTCCCAGAGTTGATTACCTATTCTGTTGGGTTCTGCTTCCTCAGAAGACCAATCACAATAGAAGCTGGTCAAACTGCTTCCTTTGTTCTATAGTTACCCTGAATAAGCTTTGGACTGGAACAGACCACCCAGCAGCATTTCCTGCACCCACCTATGTATACGCTTTTATGGCTTATGCTCTTATAAGCTGCCCTGGAATGGATGCCAACATAAGAGAGAAACCTGCACCGATTTGATGGGTTCTAGTAAAGTGTAAGTTCCAAGACTTTCCCAGGAACTGACATCCTACTTGGCATGTGGGCATGTGCATGTGGAGATGTGCATGTGGGCAACTGACTTCCTGGTTGGCAAGTTGAGACATGAATGTTAGACAAGGCAAGTCCCCCTGTCACAGTCAAATACACCAACTAATGGGAGAAGCATAATACCATAAGTTACAATAGACTTAACATATAAACTCACAAAGTACTGTGAGAATATTGATTCAGGGGTTGGGAATAAGCAATATATATTCCCTCTTTCTAAGTTATCAATGGTACCACATTTTAAAATTGTCAAAGAACACCCTAGGATAAAAGTGAAATTACAGCAAATTGACAAAGTTTTTCTTATGAGACTGTAGATATCCTGCAATTGGTACATTAACAATGCTTTATTCAGTACATCTGAAGAAAAATTGCATTACCTAAGTAGTTATTCCCCTTCCAAATTGTACAAATATTGGCCAGCCATGTCCCTTATTTTGTAGAGTTTTAGTGAAGTTTAAAAGTTCTGCTGTGATTATTTTAATTCAACAGAGCTGAAAGTATGAAAATGGTTGTTGTTTAATTTAGATGATAAAACACCAGCCTTTTGCTGATCTTCCAATCTTTGCATATTCATTTGTTTTCAATGAGGCCTTACTGGATATAAATATTGTTTAAATTATTAAAGTGTTTATGTCTGAATAATCATTCATATGTGTATATTCCATCTTCAAAAGAACAGATATGTTATTTTTATATGAGTGAAGATAGTGTCCAGTATGAATATTATTTCCTGGTCTAACAGAACTAAACTCTTTAAAACTAATTTAGAATCTACAAGTAAGCTAGGATTGGGATAGGGTTAAAAAAATATCACTGTGACTAGATCTGAAAGCTTACAAATACCATGTCCTTAAAAGTAGACATTAGGGCTGGTGAGATGGCTCAGTGGGTTAGAGCACCCGACTGCTCTTCCGAAGGTCCAGAGTTCAAATCCCAGCAACCACATGGTGGCTCACAACCATCCGTAACAAGATCTGACCCCCTCTTCTGAGTGTCTGAAGACAGCTACAATGTACTTACATATAATAAATAAATCTTTAAAAAAAAAAAAAAGTAGACATTAAAATTTAAATATATATTCTCATGTTAGCTATTCCAAAGAAAGATTCAGACCAATATTATCACTTAAAATTTATTTTACCTTTGGGGATTTATTCATTAAATATATTTTGTTTATTCATATTACTTTTAAATTTAGTTTATTATGAGTTAAATTAACTTTGGCCAAGTTAACCAGTTACATTACTTGTAATTTGTTTGCTATTAATTACATGATGTGAATGACACACCATGAGTATATTCTAAAACATGTGAATATGTGTATATTAATAAAAAGCAAATAATAAACCATAATTTTGTGTGTATTGCTTGTCTGAGATTCCTTTGTCATAATTTTGATTGTCATGTGAAAACTTAACATGCAGATCTTTAAGAAGTATATTTTTTGTTTGGGTAGAAAGTAAATCAGACATGTCTAGAGCCAAAGAATACTGAAGGGCATTTTATTTCATAGGAAAATTAGCTCTGTAAATAACTGACAGTGAGTCCCAGAAGAGGGTAGCACAAATGGTCATTGCTGGTAGCAGTCTGACTGGCTTTTGAAACTTATTCTTTGATTATCTGTTTGGTTTTGTGATTATCAAAGTCTTTGCTTCCTTTGTTAGGATGCTACTTTTGTAATTATATGGCTGGAAAAACCTTAAGGTTCATTTGAGAAGCCATTAAGTATGGAAGGTAGAATCTATAAGAATAAGAACAAAACAAAACATTAAGATATAGTAGGCCTAATATTTCTTCTTTGTATAATGGATACTACTGATTCAGTTGTACCATCAAGAATCATGTTGTCCACCATTTTGTCTTGAACCATATGGTTATATTAACTAAATCTGTGGTGAACACATGGCCTATGCTGTATTTATGAAATCATTATCAAAGAAGGGCTACAAGTTCCATGATTGCTTCCATCTTATGAGGATCCCCAAGTGAAACTTAGATCAACCAATGCAGTAGTGGTTTTCTGTTCTATGTGAATTGGGCCCCTTGGTAAAGTAAAGAAATTTCCCATCAGGAAGTTTCAGATTCTTGGATAACCTACTTTCCACTTTCCTGTGGGCAGGAAAATAGATGATGATATTATGAAAAAGAGGACTAGGGAGGCAGATGAGAGAAGAGATAGAAGCTGATTTCACATAGCACAGCAAATCCATTGCCCTAACTTTGAGCCTAGTCCTAACCATGATATTTCTTCTTTGTGTAACAGGATACTATTGACTCAGTAGAACCATCAAGAATAATGATGGCCACCTTAGCCCTAACCCTGAGCCTAACCCTGGGACTTACCCCCAACCTCTTACTCTATCTTAAACCTCAACCCTTATTTTCCTAACTACCCTAACCCTAATCCTAACAACCCTTATCCTAATCCTTACCATAACCCTGTAATCGCCTAATCCTGATTCTAACCCTGCTTACTGTGGGGGATATTTCTTAATTATACCTTTTGAGGTGAGAAACCCTTTCTTAATCTTGATCTTTTGAGATGTTCAGATCCATCTTTAATCTAGGCTATAATTATTCTTGGCAATCTACATACATAAAAAAAACATTGAATAGGGTAGTTGTTTTGTTTTTTGTACTTGCCCTACTTTTTTACAAAACAAAAGTGACTTGTTTGTTTGTACTTTTAAAACTGGCATTAGTCAGTACTTATTTCTTTAAAATTCTGGTACATACAGAATATCAGCTGTAATATCCTATAACTTGAAATCAACCAGTCCTTGATTTTGTAATTTCCCTTGGCCAACAGCCTTTATTCAGACATTATATTAAATAATTTTTTGACATACATTGAGAGATCATTCTCTCTATGACTTGAGATGTTTACCTAGAGATCCTGTGATAATCCAACTTTGGCTTTTCTCCACATTGCCACTGATGAAGATGTTGGCTAATAGTAGTGCTCAACAGTGCTTCCCTTTTGTTTCCTGCTGTTCTCCCAGCATGCATTGATACTTATCATCTGGTGAAAAGGACCTGCAATTTCCCTGAGACAAGATGAAGTCATGAACAAGCCCGTTGCATTCTAAAATTCCTTTTTAATGTCAATAACCTGGGCACCCTTCCATTCCTGGGTCAGATTGATACCTACAATGCAACTAGAGTAATGGGCTATTCAAGCTACTCATCTTGATTTCAGGAAAAAGTAGGCAAGTGCTATGAGGAATGTTCAGGCAAGGTCTGAAGTAAGGATCATTGCTCACAGAGGGGAGAAGCTGGCAGCAGAATAGCCTGAGCTGGAATGGTGGATTCTTCCCCCAGGGAAAGCACGAATGCTAATGAGCTGAAAAGGGCTCCCGAGATCTGGAAAAAGTCCAGCCTTCGACAGGAAGCACACATTAACATTGAGGCGGGGTAAGACTCACTGGCCAATCAAGGTCTCCAGGGAGACATGCCAGTCAGACAAAGAGGCGGGATCTTCCGGGTGACTTTCTAAAAGATCGCTGTGGCTGTGCAGGCTTGAATGGTTCTCTGTGTCCTGCTCTGAGATCTGCTGTTGGGTGCATTGAGGGGACCTCAGGAAGCTCTGAGATTTAGACATGGTGAGCACAGGATCACTGCCCACAATGGGTAGGGGCAGGTTGTTGAGCCGTGGGAGATGGGGTGGTGGGTCCTCTCTGGGGCTGCATGGGAAGCATCATCCAAATATGACCACCTGTGAGGTCTCAGGCAGTGACCTCTGAATAACTTCATTATCATAGCTGATTCTGAATCTGTCCAAAACATTTGGACCAGTTGCTTTCTTGTAGAAACATGGGTGGTTTCTTTGACTCTGCAGCACAAAACGGTCCAAACACTGTTGTCTTTTCTAGTAGACATTGAGAAGACAGATATGAAGCTAATAGGTCTGCTTCCATACGTTACTTGTTTTTGTTTTGTTTAGCTTTTAGTTTCTTTCTGTTGCAGTTTTTCATATTTCTTTGCTTTATATGTTTAGAGTTTTGACAGTTTGTGGCACAAAGACTTTTTTGGTCCAATATGTTTGCTATTTTGGATGCTAATTTGTACTTTAATAGGTATTTTCTTCTTTAGAAAATTTTTCATTTATGATTTCACTGAAAATATTTTCTAGACCTTTGAGCTGATATTCTTCTTCTATTCCAATAATTTCTACTTTTCACCTTCTCATATGTTGCAGAATTCCTGGTTATTTAGTGCCAGGAAACATCTGGAATCCATATTTTTTGACCAATTTATCATTGTTTTCTATTCATCTTTAATGCCTGAGAGTCTCTCTTCCCTTCCTGGCCCATGGGTGAACCTTGCCTCTGTGGTTGTCAGTGTACAGCAAATTCAATGGCTTTCTCTTAGGGAATTAGCAAATGCTTAAGTCGTTACCTTTCTCCATCACCTGCTGCTTTTGTCAGGTGTGCTTTATATACATGAACCACAGCTACAGCAGCTCTGTGCTTTGTTCCCTGTCTCTGTTCTCTGCACATGCTTGCCCCTCCCTCTATTTCCCTACCCTTGTGGCTGTCTCTCTCTGCTCTGTCTGTGTGCCTTTCTAAAGCTCTTTTGTGCACAGCTATACCTTCCCCCATGTTTTCACTCCTTTCCCTTCCCCCAAACAACCATTTCTCCACTGTATCTATTGCATGTTTTAATTTCTAGGGCCTGCTGTGTTAGGATAGCTTGGATTTCTTGTTGATATATTTTCCTGGCTATTATTCATTATATTCATTTGCTGGTGTCTAGGCCTCTGTATTTGAGGTGATTTGGTTTCTGGGTTTGTGCTGTTTGGGTGGTAGTTTTATACCTGGGTTACTGGTTGATATATAGATTTATTTATTTATTTATTTTTGGTTTTCAGAAACAGGGTTTCTCTGTGTAGCCCTGCCTGTCCTGTAATTCACTCTGTAGGCCAGGTTGGCCTTGAACTCAGAATACCGCCTGCCTCTGCCTCCTAAGTGCTGGGAATAAATGTGTGTGCCACCATGCCCAGCTGATACCCGGATTCTCACAGTGTTGACTGAGGGTTGCTTCTTTGATGGACCTGTTTGGAGGTATGTTCAAGGGGGAATGCTTACTAATGTTGGAAGATGGAAAAAGAGGCAGGCAGAAAGAGATGATCTTAGCAACCCACAAGGAGACATAGTCAGGAGAGAGATTAAGCTGCCTTTGCTGTTTGGTAAAGTGCTAGGGACAACTGTGAAAATTACATCTGGGATAGCACATAGTGTGGTAGATCTATGGAAGCTTACCTGGTGTCCTTTCAGACATGGCATGTGGTTGAACAGTATGTGTCTGCCCAAGTGGGGGCTGAGACAGAAGGATGAGGCAGGAAAGGAAGGGTAGGTGGGGATTATTTGTGGTAGCTATAGGAGGCATGCACAGGGGGAGAGGAAACTTCTACTGGTATTTTGTCCAGTGGTAAGGGCAACTGATATTAGGGTCTAGAGTAACAGATAGTGGGGTAGGTCTTTGGACAAATTACCTAGTCTACTGGCAGGCATGGCTTGCGGTTGAACAGGAGTATTTTCCAATAATAATGGGCTCAGGCACAAGGGTGAGTTGTAAAGCTCAACCAAATGCGTTTTTGAGAGTGCACATAGAACACCTGAGCAAACATCCTATGAACAGCCAGTGACGGTAGAGCAGCAGGGTCAAGCTACATATAGATAACTAATACAACGTGCAGGGGAAAAAAATGTTAGCTTAGCCATCATGGTTGTCAGATAGTTTTTGCCTCATGTTTGGTTCCTGCAGATTATGCCAGATATACAGTTTTCAAAATACTAGGTTGCTGACCTGTATGGAAATTCCCCAGCCTTGCTGTAACTACAATATATATCCAGCACCTCTAGACTTGGTCTCTTATTTTGGACCTGATACCAGGTTGACTGGTGTCAGACCCTGTTACTGAGCCCATAATACAAAACCTTGTGTGTTTGCATTGCAATAAGATCCTTGGTTGTCATTGAGGTTCCTGTGACTTGGGTATAATATCTTGGTGCGTTGACTGAAACTCAAAGACCTCTAGGACTCAGAACAGAGGTGTTGAAAGGCCAGCTGTTAGAATGTGTCATTGTTGTTCTTTGTATCAATGGCTTGTCTGTCACATTTGCATCCGTGTGTCTTGTTTTTCCTATTTTTCTTGATTATTCTTGGAGGGAGATGACTAAAGTGAACTTGGAACCATGGTACAGTGGGTGCACTGGAGAGTTGTAGCCACAGGGCCTTGGAAGATGTTCCATAGTCTGGTATAGAGGATGGTGTGCCCTTGGTCTTAAGTGCTTGGAGAGTTAGAGCAGACTTGAAACCCTGCTTCATGACTCACAGCTGCCATCCTTTCTTCATCTTTTCTTATGTACACATGTATGAATCTGCTGGATAGCCTTTACTGACACCTTGTGACTTTCCCTCATATGTGTGGTACTTTATTATTCTGTGACTGAGAGAGAGGAAATAAGATTTTTTTCCATCCTATTGATTTAGTGACTAAATCATCATCTGGGGTTAAATCCTTCTTCCTAAGAGGACCTACACCCACTAGATTGCCCATTATAGAGAGCTCTTCGAGACCCAATCCAGGGCAAAATCAGGCTCTCCCTATCCTGTTTTACAGGGTGGAAAGGACAAAGACCTCATTTTCCCCCTCCTGATCAACCCTGTTCCCAGTCCATATTTGACGGTAGTTTTGGACTCTGAACTGTTATTAGAGGGAAAGTTGTTCTTCATCCATTGCAACAAAGTTAACATATCTCATTAGACGAGCAGTGTTATTTCTAGGCTTGTGCAATGTGCTTCTCTGTTCACCTTCCAGCTGCTTTAGCCACCTCTTTGGTAGCACTAGCCGGGGAACGCGGGGTTAAAGATACCTCACACCAGAGCAGCAAAGCCTCTGAACTCCTCACTCCAGGGTCCTTCCCTGCTCTAATCCATTGACCTACCCATTTTTCCTCGCTCAGCCACAACTCCACCTCTGTCTTGTAGTGACAGGGGCTCCTGAAATTGATATGGGTAGCACATTTGTTTTGGGTTTTTACAATTTCCTCAGTTATTATTGTCTCCATGTCATAATTGTCTTCGGTTCTCAACATTTCAGAGCTACAAACATAGTAAGGAACCTCAATTGAAGGTGTGCCCTCATCAGAATGGCTGGTTGCTATGTCTGTGAGAGATAGTGTTGATGATATTTTGGGAAGGCTTTTCTACTTAGGGAGGCAATATTCTTAAGCAAGTGGGCCTGGGCTGGATGAGAGCTAGCTGAGCATGGGACAGTGACCAAGTAAGAGGACAAGCCAAGAAACAGTGTTCTTCATTATTTTCCTTCATATTCTAGCTCCAGTTTCTATTCTAACTTTCCAGAATGGTGGACAGTGATCTGACTGAATCACGTACAACAACCATCTACTGCCTGAGATGCTTTTGCTTGCAGGAGTCTATTCAGCAGCAGAGTAGCAAGTTAGAACGACAACAACAAAAATTGGTATAAAAAGGTGATTTTGCTGCTGGACAGCATCTATGTTCTCTTTTGGAGGAATGTGGAAAATATCAAAAATTGAGATGTCAAAAGTCATAGAAAGCTGTAGATGGAGCTTAACGGTTGTAGTCATAGAACCTGAACGATTCCAGTGTTAGCAGTAATGCAACCAGAGGAAGTGGAGGTCACAGCATGTCAGTGGAAAATCGACTCTGTAAAAACTTTAGCTAGAGGTCATTTGTGTAACATTTTAGCCAAAAATATTTCTTACTAAGTTTTTTCTATGAGATATTGAGTAGGGAAAAGTTTAAAAATAATTGCCTGATTTGTATATTTTTATTCTATTTATATGTATTTGTTCACTTTTCCCATTTATATATTTATTCAAAATACATTCCAATTGCAACCCCCTCCCCTTTCCACATTACACAGTCCCTCATCCTTAACTCCTTTTCATCTACCCAGGGAGAGTGGGGACCACCTGAGTATCCCCGCAACATGACAAGTCAGGTCTCTGCTACTGAGGTCAGACAAGGCAGCCAAGTTAGACTGAAGAGACTAACAGGTTGGACAGACAGACAATACCATAAGGGACATCCCCCCACTCTATTTGTTCCAGGACCCATGTGAACACTGAAGCACATTTACTACATATATGGTGGGGCCTTGGCCCACCCTGTGTTTGCTCTTTGGCTGGTGGGTCACTCTCTGAGAATCTCCTAGTGTACCTGATAGTTGACTCGCTGGATCTTCTAATAGACTTCCTGTTCCTTTGCAGGCCCTCAATCCTTTCCCCCAACTCTTCCAAATGACTCCCTAAGCCCTGTCCAATGATAGGCTGTGAGTCTCTGCATCTCTCAGTCAGGTGCTGGATGGAGACTCTCAGAGGACAGTTATGCTAAGCTACTGTCTGCAAGTATAACAAAGGACCATCACTAATGTCAGGATATGAGCTTGCCCATGGGATGGGTCTCAAGTTGGTCAGGGTTATCATTTGTCCATTCCCTCAGTCTCTGCTCCATCTTTGTGCCTGCATTTCTTTAGACAGGACCAATTTTGGGAGCAAATGTATTTGGTTCATATACTGTGCTTAATTCTCCACTAGGGGTCCTTCCTGGTAGCAAGAGGGTCCATAACTCTCTGCCATGCATCTCAACTAAGATCACCCCCATATTATCCTTGATGACCTCTCATTCCTGGTCTCTGGCACAACCTAAAGATTCCCCACCCTTCCATACCCCTCCCCGTCAAGGTGCAGAATTCCATTCATATTCCTGACCCCCTGACCATCTCTTGTCTCTCACAACACCTGTTCCTGGCCACTCGCCCTTCCCCTTACTTATCCACTCTCCCATCCAGTTCTCTCTCTTTCTACCATCTGCCTCCTTCCCCTTTTGAATGAGATTCAACAATGCTCATTAGGGCTTTTCTTCTTGTTTAGCTTCTTTGGTTCTATGGAATATAGTGTGGATATCCTGTACTTTATGATTAATGTTCACTTGTAAGTGAGTACATATATTCATGTCATTTTGTTTCTGGGTTGCCTCACTCAGGATGATAGTTTCTACCTGTATCCATTGGCCTGGAAAATTCATGATGTCCTTGTTTTTAATAGCTTATTAGTATTCCATTTTGTAAATAAACCACATTTTCTGTATACGTATTTCGGTTGAGGGACATCTGGATTCTTTGCAGTTTCTAGTTGTTACAAATAAAATGGGATATGTCTCTATTTGGGCAAGTTTTCATTGGCCATTCCCTCAGTCTCTGATCCAGCTTTGCCTCTGCATTTCTCTTTGAGAGGAAAAATGCTGTTCTTTGTGTCTACAGCGTTGTGGTTTAAACTGATCCATAATTTTCATAATTCAAATTTTTAGCAAAATTTTATTAATGTTACAGTTTAAACCGGTGTACCTCATGTTTCTGCAAGATGAATACAGAACTGCAGTTAATGTATAATTCTTTGTAGGAACTCCAGTGCAGAACTATGGGTTCTTTCTATCATTTCTGTTTCCTTGGGTGATATTTGCAGGGGGAGTGAGAGTCTTACTATGTAACTTTTGCTGTCCTGGAATCGGTTTCATAGATGATGCAGGCCTCCAGCTTGAGGAAATACACCTTCCTGTGCCTCTGGATTAAAGTCACGAGCAAATACCCCCATCTTGTCCAATATTTTTGTAGTTAGTAATTGTTCATACAGCTTCTCAGATGTGGGCTTGGTACTGTTGATCTGTATCCCCTTGCAATCTCCCTCTCAATTGGCATTTCCCTTGCAAGGCTATCTCCTAGGCAAAAGGTTCAACAGCAACATATGTGAACATTATAATTCAATTTCCTTCTAAAAAGGCATGGTTATTAGAGTACAACTTCTATGTCAGGTAATAACTAGTGATGTTATTATCATGCTTTGTGTTGTACACGTTTCTGGGATATTTTAGGATGCAGTGACTTTTGACGATGTGCATGTGAACTTCACTAAAGAAGAATGGAATTTGCTGGATCCTTCCCAGATGAATCTCTACAAAGATGTTATGTTGGACACCTACTGGAACCTTACTTCTATAGGTAAGACTGTGAATTTTCTTTTGCTTTTCAAATTAAGCGAACAAATGTGTTTTGGTTATTGATGATCTTCTGTTATTTAAATTGAGAACAAGTAAGATTGAATTGAATAAATCAGGTTCACAGCTGTGAAAATTTACAGTAACTTAAATTATTCCTAATTTCTAATAATATATCATTCATTTTCTGTTGCTGTATTTTAGGCTACAAATGTGAAGACCATCATATTGAAGAACCATGTCAAAGTTCTCGAGGACATACAAGGTAATTTTCATGTGCAAGCTGATACAAATATGTCTGTGAGGAAATTGTAGTAAGTTTTGGAAGTTCTAAAGAAAAGCAAGAGTGTCAAATATCAATCCATTACCTGTAGCTATGATTATGATATTCTCGAAAGTGTGTGTACCTCAGAGTCTATTATCTGATTTGTGGTTCCAAGGCATTCGTCTAAGAATGGAAACAAGGAAACAATGCCTTCAGAGATCCCTTTATTTGATTTGTAGCTCCATTAAACCTATGCTATGGAACTACACTCTGTATAGTCTCATAATATTTAAATGTTGCACATTGAATAGTGATGTGTGTGTATATATATATATTACCTTCTAGGAAGCGAGTATTTCAAGGTAAAGTTGGTGATACTTATATTCTTGCAGACTCATTCCTAACTTTATAGAGGTCAGTTTATGAGAGTCAAGAATCTTGAGTGGAGAAACCTTAATCCATATATAGCATGTCTACAAAGAACAAAATGTCAACTGTTGTGAATACAATGTGGAAAACTTTCATTTGTTCTTCTTTTAATGGGTATATCAAGGGACAAATGGACAAAACCATGAGAGTCTATGAACATTGAAAATAGCAACACACCTCTTTCCAGAACAATGAGAAGATATGTAGTTTTCTGACTTTGTTAGACTTTCTGAACGTGATAGGAGTTTTTGATTAATTGGTTTTCTTACTTTACTGAAAACATCTTCAAAGTCACACCGAGGAAAAAATGTGGAAATTCATCTGTTTGTCCTGCTTCACAGTGCTAATGTGCTGTGATTCACACTACAGGGAAATTATGAATGCTATCGCTTGTAAAAAGCTCTGCATTGTTTCATTGTTCTTAAGGTATGGGAAATACGTCATATAGAAATGTCATATAGAAAAAGGTTGTTTTATATATATATATATATATATATATATATATATATATATATATATGTATATATGAGCCATTTTATAAATGCTCTTACCATCACAGCTGTTTTCAAAGAGGCAAAACAACCTATAGAGAGGGAGAACACCATGAACATGCAAAGTGATAAAAACTTAAGATCTGATAATTCTTTATTATTAGACCAACCTGTAAAATTAATCAATATAGATGAAATGATCGATAAAGGTAATGAGTGTGTTAAAGCTTTCACATGTACCGATTATCATTCCAGGCATGTAAGAAGTCATAGTTGGAAGAAACTCTATGAATGTAATCAATGTGGTAAAGCCTTTTCCTCTCACAGTAGTCTCAGATATCATAAAAGAACCCATACTGGAGAGAAACCTCATGAATGTAATCATTGTGGTAAAGCCTTTGCAAGACCTGCTCATCTCCAAAGACATAAAAGAACCCATACTGGAGAGAAACCTTATGAATGTAATCAATGTGGGAAAGCCTTTTCCTCTCACAGTAATCTCAGATATCATAAAAGAACCCATACTGGAGAGAAACCTTATGAATGTAATCAATGTGGTAAAGCCTTTGCAAGACCCGCTGATCTCCAATGTCATAAAAGGACCCATACTGGAGAGAAACCTTATGAATGTAATCAATGTGGTAAAGCCTTTTCTTGTCAGGGTGGTCTCAGAAATCATAAAAGAACCCATACTGGAGAAAAACCTTATAAATGTAATCATTGTAGTAAAGCCTTTGCAAGGCTCAGTCATCTCCAATGTCATAAAAGAACCCATACTGGAGAGAAACCTTATGAATGTAATCAATGTAGTAAAGCCTTTGCAAGACCCGCTCATCTCCAACATCATAAAAGAACCCATACTGGAGAGAAACCTTATGAATGTAATCAATGTGGGAAAGGCTTTGCAAGGCTCAGTCATCTCCAATGTCATAAAAGAACCCATACCTGAGAGAAACCTTATGAATGTAATCATTGTGGTAAAGCCTTTGCAAGACCTGCTCATCTCCAACATCATAAAAGAACCCATACTAGAGAGAAACCTTATGAATGTAATCATTGTGGGGAAGCCTTTTCCTGTCACAATAGTCTTAGATATCATAAAAGAACCCATACTGGACAGAAACCTTATGAATGTAATCAATGTGGTAAAGCCTTTTCCTGTCACAGTGGTCTCAGATATCATAAAAGTACCCATACTGGAGAAAAACCTTATGAATGTAATCAGTGTGGTAAAGCCTTTGCTACATCCACTCATCTCCAATGTCATAAAAGAACCCATACTGGAGAGTAATCTTAGGATAATTATCAATGTGGAAAGACTATTCACAAGGGAGAAGTCAACAAAGACATAAAAAAACACATAGTGGAGAGAAATCTTAATGTAACCAATGTGGTAAAAGCCTTTTCACAAAGTAATTATCTCAAAAAGACAAAAGAACCAACCCATTTTGGAGAGTAACCTTATGAATGTAAGCAATGTGATAATGAAGTCTTTGCAGTTTTCACTAGTCTCCAAAAAATAAAAGATACCATACTGGACAAAAACCTCATGAATATAATCAATGTGGGACACACTTCAGAACTTTGTAATCTCCATTATTTTAAAAGTACACATACAGGAGAGAAACCTTATGAATGTAGTCAGCGGTGTAAAGCATTTCAAGTCACAGTCATCTGCAATGACATAAGAGATCACATGCAAGAGAGAAACCTCATGAATGTTGTCAATGCAGTAAAGCCTTTGCATGTCTTAATTCTTCACATGTATACAAAGTGAAGCACACTGGGGAGAACCCTCATTATTGTAATCACTGTGGTAAAAACCTTGGCAATTTACTGTCATCTGCAACTACATAAAGAACACATTCCAAAAAGTAACTCTTTCCATTTTTTCAGAGTACTAATCCCTTGTGTGACACAGTCATCATCCCATACATAAAAGAACACATATGGCAGAAAACCTGCATGAATATAATGAATAAGGTAAACCCTTTTGAGGCCACAGTCATCTCCAAACATACAAAAAACTGTGCAGGAGAGAAACCTTAAGAAGGTAATTGATGTGAGAAAACCTTTGCATATCACAGTCATCTCCAAGTACATTAATGAGCACATAGTTGAGAGAAGCCCTGTGATTGTAATGAATGTGTTAAAGCCTTTGCATGTCATTGTACACTCCAAACACTTAAAGGAACACAGGTTTTACAGACACCTTATAAATGCAGTGAATGTGAAAAAGACTATGAATATCACGATAGTTTCCAAAGACGTAAAAGAACACATAATTGATGGAAATCTTGTGTGTAGGCTCTCCCAGCCTGAAGCAGGCTGATCCAGACTTTGACCTTGCTGCCACTGAGAATTAGACCACCTGGGGTGGACCCTTGCTCCCTAGATCACTATATTGTTCAGCCACTGCCACTGTTCTTCAAGACTTTGCAACCTGCTGAAAGGCCCCTGAGATATTCCAAAGACTACACCCAGACCTGCAAGTCATCACCTGCAGCTGGTTCCAAGCACCAAGAATGGTTTGATGGGAATGGGCCTCTTCCCCTTTATAAGCACATTTGCTATTAAACATTTGAGCTTTGATCAGAAACCTTGACTTAGCTCCATTATTTCTCTTGACTGTCTAGTTCTCTCTCTTTCAGCTCCAGTCTGCCTCCCAGGTGTACCCCGTTTCTTGTGAGCCTCAGGTCGGCTCCCAACACTTGTGAATGTAGTCAAGTTGGAAAATCCTTTAAATGCCACAGTAGTCTCTGAATACATACAGGAACACATACTAGAGAGAAACCTTATCAATATAACCAATATGGTAAAGCCTTGCATGTCCTAATCATATTTAAATGTATGAAAGTATTTATAGAAAATATAAACTGTGTTAATTTGAATATGCTTGGCCATAAGCAGTGGCACTATTAGTAGGTGTGTCTTGCAGGAATAGATCTTACTTTTTTGAAGGAAGTGAATTACTGGGGTTGTGGTGTTTGGAGCTTTGGGCAGTACAAAACAGCCCCACCTACTGTTTGGCTGGAAGATAGTCTCTTCCTGCCTGCCTTCTCATGAAGATGCAGAATTCTCAGCTCCTTCTTTAGCATCATGGCTGCCTTCATGCTGCCATGCTTCCTGCTATAATGGTAATAAATTAAATATTTGAAACTGTAAGCCAGGCCCAATTAAATATTTACCTTTAAACATTTCCTTGGTCACAATTTGTCTTCTGAGCAATGGAAATTCTTTCTAAGACTGAAGTTAGTACCCCAGAATTAAGTATTACTATGATAGGCCTGGCCATGTTTTTGTTTGGAGCAATGTGGAATTTTAGACTTTGGATTTGTACATGTATTAAGTTGAATTTAATTGGACATGCAAGGAGAAATGTGGAACACATAGGTACTGGAGAGTGATTTGAACTCTGTATATGTTTTTATAATGTTTTGCTTAAGAATATTTTTGCTTTTTGACCTTGTCTTAAGAGTGATGTATTGACAAAGAAGTAAAAGGAAAGCCAGTATAGCCTTTGTCCTGTGTTTACTCTCATGATGACTGTTTTGATCAAGCATAATCTTAGAATGGAAAAATGTAGAATATAAGGTTCAATAAGAAAAGGCTCGCTGGGTGTGGTGGTGCACACCTTTACTCCCAGCACTCGGGAGGCACAGGCAAGCAGATTTCTTAGTTCAAGGCCAGCCTGGTCTACAAAGTGAGTTCCAGGACAGCCAGGGCTATACAGATAAACCCTGTCTCAAAGAAAAAAGAAGGAAAGAAAGAAAGAAAGAAAGGAAAGAAAGAAAGAAGGAAGGAAGGAAGGAAGGAAGGAAAGAAGGAAAGAAGGAAAGAAGGAAAGAAGGAAAGAAGGAAAGAAGGAAAGAAGGAAAGAAGGAAAGGAAGAAAGACTCACCAGGATGTTGAATGTACCTAAATCTTGTGATGAAAGATATTACATGGCATTAAGGGAAAGGTGATGTTAAGGCAAGATTCCATCCAGCTAAACTTATGGATTTGCAGTTTTAGGAAGGAGAACTGTATCACATTAGGAATGATTGTTACCTGGTTATTCTTTTCATGTGGACATAAGGAGATATAAATATTTTTCAAATTAACAAGGGATGGACTGTGATTCCTGTTCTGAGTTTTCAATTTAACATCTAGATGGAAATTCCTAGGTTCAGGCATGGTGGTACATGCTGTTAATCCCAGGAGATTAGAGTCAAATAGATATCTGGTTCAAGGCATCCTGCTGCAGAATTTTAGGTGAAGAAAAGCTTAGGTCCAGGCATGGTTTTTCCATGCTTTTTATCCCAGCATTCAATAAACAGGGATACACAGATCTCTGAATTCAAGGTAAATCTACTGAGCAAGTTCCAGGACAGCCAAGCTTAGGCAGTGTGAAGTTGTTGAAAATTTGAAAGCTGGTGATCATGTAATAGAAAGGCCCCAAGCAGCTTTTTCCCCGTGGCTCTGGCTTTAGAGGCAAGTGTAGAAGGGACTACTGAGACAATTGATGTTGGTTAGCTGTAGATAAAAAATTAGGGGTGGTGAAGAAGAAACCAGCATCACTGAGGTAGAACCTTCTGGTAAGTGTTTTCAGGAAGGACAAAGATGCTGTGTTCCAGAGATACCCAAAGTTGTACCTTGTGATGCTTCTGGACTTGGTCATGTGTGAGAAATACCCAGGTGGTGTTAGTTTCAAGGCATGAAGGGGTCATGTAGAGCAGCTAAGACATGGCGTAATGAAGAGAGTATTTGAGAGGAAAGCAGTGCACCCCTGTTACAGCAGGAAAACCCAGCATATTGAAGGTGTCAGTCCCATGGGATGAGCAGAAAGAACAGCAACAGCAGTAGAGTGAAGTCAACCAGAACCTAGGGTGCTATAGGGAAAAGAGCTGGAGAAGTGACCCACTTTCTTTTGAGGAGTGCAAAAGATCATGTGTAGATCCCAGCCAGTGGAACATGAAGATGTAATATTGTAGTTACCTTGGAGACCCCAAGATTTTGAGATGCTAGAGCTATGGGATACCTGCTCAGGAAAACTGCTTTCCTGAAATAAGTCCAGCCAAAGAGAAAGAATTTTGCTGGAGTGAAATAAGCTCAAAGGTGTTGAAGAACTGAACATCACTTGAAATCAGACACGGATATGCAGAATTTGGAGATTGGCCTTCTTTTGGTCCAGTATTTCCTCACATTGCTATTTAGGAATAAAAAAGTAGTCGGGGAGTGGTGATACACACCTTTAATCCCAGCACTTGGGAGGCAAAGACAGGCGGATTTGTGAGTTCGAGGCCAGCTTGGTTTACAGAGTTAGTTCCATGATAGCCAAGGTTACAGAGAAACCCTGTCTCGAAAACAAAACAAACAAAAACAAAACAAAACATAAAGAATGGCAAAGTATATCTTGTGAATTTGGAGGTATACAATGATATAATGTGCTATTTGTTTTTGAAAATGTAGGGGATTACAGTTAGGTGATTGGATGAATCTCAGATGATGAACTTTGGACTTTATTAGTGAGACTGCTATAGATGATGAGTCCTTTTGAAGTTGAATATCATATATTTTGTATTATACTATGTTAAAGTGTGGTCCCCATATACCCACGTTTTTGAACAATCAAATGCAGGCCAGCAAGTGGAATGTAGTATCTTGAATACGGTTGACCCAGGGAGTAGCATTGTCAGAAGGTGTGGCCTTGTTGTAGGAAGTGCATCACTGTTAGGTTTGGCTTTGAAGTTCCATCCAGCGCTGAAGAGACCCTCCTGTGTGATCCCTAGAAGACAGTCTCTTCCTTGCTGCCTGTGGATCAAGGTGCAGAACTCTCAGCTCCTTCTTCAGCATTATGTTTACCTGCATGCCTACCATGCTTCCTGCTATGATGAAAATGGACTAAACCTCTAAAAGTGTAAGCCAGCCCCAATTAAGTGTTTGCTTTTACAAGAGTTGCCTTGGTCATGAAATGTATTCCTAGCAATGGAAATTCTAAGACACAAACCCTGTGAGTGTAGTTAATATAGTGAAGCCATTGCACATTTCTGTAGTCTTCTTCATCATATAAGAATTTGTACTGGCAAGAAACTGTGGATGCATTAGTATGGTGAAACTTTTGCACACCTCTATAGTTTTCATCATTATGGAACTATTAATACTGGAGAGAAATTCTATGAATATCAGCAATGTGATAAAGCCTTTATGGTATGGGGTGACTGAGGTCCAACACAACTCAAACACAGGACAATGCAAATGATAATAATTTATTATAATCAAGTCACTACTCATCAATCAGGGCCATAAATATACTCAGAAGCTTAGCTGAAATACCCCAGCCCAACCTTGAGTCAGAAAGTTATATAGCTTCCAAACCTTCAGGTTATATAAAACTATATAAGCTTCAGGTTTGAAACCACAACATCCTGTGCCAAGTTACAACTACATCCCTCCCCCCACCCCAATCATGATTTTTCTCTGTTGTTACTTTATGTCAAATGATACAAGATGTAGATTTTATGGTCTACCGTATCATAGCCATTTGTTCTTTTGTGGTTAGGAACGGGCACTATGTTTTGAGGAATAAAACACAAGTAACAGAAATTATACTTAGGAACAGTCATCATTTAGGTGGGAACAAAACATGAATAGTGAAACCTGGCCGGATATTGTTAAGTACACAGGTCACTAGGACTTGGGACTTGAACTTAGTTTCAACCTCAGGTTAAATGGAGAGTGATAAGAAAAAGGCAGTCCTTAGGACTAGTTTCTTTTGCTCTTTCCTGACATTTAGACATCATAGTTCTCTTCAAATACATAACAGAATACATATTGGAGAAAAATCTTTTTTTTTTAAAGATTTATTTATTTATTATGTGTAAGTACACTGTAGCTGTCTTCAGAAACACCAGAAGAGGGCATCAGATCTCATTACGGGTGGTTGTGAGCCACCATGTGGTTGCTGGGATTTGAACTTTGGACCTTCGGAAGAGCAGTCGGGTGCTCTTACCCGCTGAGCCATCTCACCAGCCCCGGGAAAAATCTTAAATGTAATCAATGTGATTAAAAACTGTTCACAACACAGTTATCTATGAACATAAAAGAATACATAGTGGAGAGAAAACCTAGGGATAAGCAATGTGTTAAAGCCTTTGTACATAGAAGTAAGCTGAGAAACCATGAGAAAAAGTCATAATGCAGAGAAAACACATAAACGCAGTCAATATGTTAAGGTTTTGCATTTTTTGGTATCTTTAAACAAGAGTAAACTCTTTAGTATATAATCAGTATATTAAAGCTATTACATATCACAGTAGTCTTAGATGACCTTTAATAATACCAAAAGTAATCTGTGACTACAAAGACCTTGGTAAGATTTTAGCCTACACACTTTTATTGAGTTCCTCAAGATTATTATTTGAAGAAAATATGACAAGCATCAACAATCAATTCATACATTATGATATCTCTTTATTTTGTTTGCACTTGTAAACTCATTTGCACATTCGATGTCTACTGCTTTTTCTTTTTCTTTTTTAGTTAATCCTGTACCCCACAAGTTTGCTGAAAGTGTTTGTCAGCTCTAGGAATTGCCTGTGGGAAGTTTTGGTTCACTTATGCATACTATCACTTCATTTGTAAATAAAGATAATTTTACTTCCTCCTTTATAATTTATATTACCTACATCTCCTTCAGTTTTATTACTCTAGCTAAACTTTTAGATAATATTTTGAATAGATATGGAGAGAATGGACCACCTTAACTTTTTGGGGGATTAGTGGAATTAATTTGAATGTCTCTCCATTTAATTTAATGTTTTCTCTAAGCTTGCTGTAAGGTAACATTATTATGTTTAGGTATGTCCCTTGTATCCTTAATAACTCCAAGAATTTTATCATAAAGTGATGTTGGAGATTGTCAGAGAATTATTTACCATCTAGTGAGATGGTCACTTTTTTTTCACTTTAAGTACATTATGTTGAAACATTCCTGCATCTATTTAATGAAGCATACCTCATTGATCATGGTGGATGTTCTTTTGATAATTTTTCTATTTTCTTTCTTTTTTATTTGTTTTGCTTTATAAAGTGTTTTTGTGTCAGTCACTTTAAGGAAAGTTGGTCTGAAATTCTCTTTTGTTGCTGAGTCTTTATTGACTGGATATTTGAGTTAACATGGGTTCACAAAATAAATCAGCCAAAGTTTCTTCTCTTTCAATATTGTTGAATACTTTGAGGAGTATCCTCCTTCTCCTTGAAAGTCTGCTAGGATTCTACCCCAAAACTCATGGCCCTGAGGTATTTTTGGTGGCAGATTTGTAATGACTTCTCTTTTTCTAGGTTTTTAGGTCCGTTTAAGTTACTTATCTTAGTTTGATTTAATTTGATAAGTGGAACCTATTGAGTAAATTATCCATCTCTTAGAATTTCCAATGCAGTGGAGTACATGCTTTTTAAAACTATGTCTTTGTCCTTCTCTGGAATTCTTCATTGTCTTTTATTTTGTCCCCATTTTCATTTTAGATTTCGTTAATTTGGATATTCTCTATTTTTTAATGTTTTTGTCTATCTTGTCTAATAAAAGGCTCAAAGGCCATCTCCATGTTTCATTAATTCTTTGTAGTCTTCTCTTTTTATTTTATTGATTTCATCCCCAATTTGATAATTTCCTGATGTCTACTCCCTTTTTTCATTGCTCCTTCACTTCTTTCTGTTCTAGACTTTAACGAGTGCTGTTAAATTGCCAGTATGAGAGCTCTCCATTTTTTTTTCATGCAGGCATTTTGTTCTATGAACGTTTATCTTAGCACCACTTTCATTTTCTTTGTGTTCCATAAGATTGTGCATGTTGCTCAATTGTCGTCCTTTTCATTGAATTCTACAGAGTCTCTAATTTTTCCTTTATTTCTGTCTTAACATTTCTTTCATTCAGTAGTGAGGTGTGCAGCCTCCCTGAGTTTGTAAGCTTTGTGTTCTCTTTGGTTTTTTGATATCTAGTTGTAATCCATGGTGGCCTGATAAGATACAGTTGTTATTTCAGTTTTCTTGTATGCCTAGAGAATTGCAATGTGTCTGAATATGTGGTCAGTTTATAAATAAGTTTCATGAGGTGCTGAGCAGAAGGTATATTTTCTTATATTTTAGTTGAACATTTTCTAAATATCAGCTGAATTCATATTCATGTCTTCAGTCAGCTGGAGTATTTCTCTGTTTAGTTTTGGTCTGAAGAATTTGTCAATTGGTGGAAGTTGGGTATTAAAATTTCCTAGTATAAATGTATGACAGTCCTTATGTGATTTTAACTGTTTCTTTTACAAAGGTTGGTGATCATATGTTCAAGGCATAGATGTTAAAAATTTAAATGTCATCTATGGTGATTTTTTCCCATTTGAGGAATATATAGTATCTTTCTCCAATTCTTTTGGTTACTTTTTGGTTAAAATCTATTTTGCTGTATTTGTAAATGGCTGTACGTGCTTGCTTCTTTGGTCCATTTTCTTGGAATGTCTTTTTTCCACCCTTTACCTTGAAGTAATGCCTATCCTTGATGTTGAGCTATATTATTTGTATACAATAGAAGGATAGATTATGTGTTAGCATCCATTCTGTTCGCCTGTGTATTTTATTGGTGAACTGAGGTCATTGTTATCAATACCAATGAGGAGTGATGGCTAACTCCTTGTATGTTGTCATTGTTCTTGCTGCTGGTGGTCATGTTGAGGTGTGTGTGTGTGCTTTCCCTTTTTTGCAGCTAATACAACATTATTTACTATTTATTATTACTTATTTACTATCTCTGTTTTCATGTGTATCATTAACCTCCTTGCGTTGGATTCTTCCTTCTTTTCTTTTTTTCTTTTTTAAAAAATGTTTTTTAGATATTTTCTTCCTTTACATTTCAAATGCTATCCCCTTTCCAAGTTTCCTCTGAGAAAGTCCCCTATACCCTCCCAAGCCCTGCTCCCCAAACCACCCACTCCTGCTTCCTGGCCTTGTCATTCCCCTGTACTGGGGCATATAATCTCCGCAAGACAAAGGGCCTCTCCTCCCAATGATGGCTGACTAGGCCATCTTCTACTACATATGCAGCTAGAGACACGAGCTCTGGGGTTACTGGTTAGTGGATATTGTTGTTCCTCCTATAGGGTTGCAGACCCCTTTAGCTCCTTGGGTAGTTTCTCTAGCTTCTTCATTGGGGGCATGTGTTCCATTCAATAGATGACTGTGGGCATTCACTTCTGTACTTGCCAGGCACTGGCATAGCCTCACAAGAGACAGCTATAGCCAGGTTCTGTCAGCAAAATCTTGCTGGCATATGCAGTAGTGTCTGGGTTTGGTGGTTGTTTATGGGATGGATCCCTTGGTGGGGCAGTCTTTGTATGGTCCATCCTTCAGTCTCAGCTCCAAATTTTGTCTCTGTAACTCCTTCCATTGGGTATTTTCTCTCCCCCCCCCCCCCGCTTTCTTTTTGGATAGGGTTCCTCTGTATAGCCCTGGCTGTCCTGGAACTCACAATATAGACCAGGCTGGCCTCGAAACTCAGAAATCCACCTGCCTCTGCCTCCCAAGTGCTAGGATTAAAGGCGTGCGCCACCACTGCCCTGCTTGTTCCCCCTTCTAAGAAGGAACAAAGTATCTACACTTTGGTCTACCTTCTTCTTGAGTTTCATGTGTTTTGCAATTTGTATCTTGGGTGTTTAAATTTCCAGGCTAATATCCACTTATCAGTGAGTGCATATCATGTGTGTTCTTTTGTGATTGGGTTACCTCACTCAGGATGATATCATCCAGATACCCAATTGCCTAAGAATTTCATAAATTCAATCTTTTAATAGCTGAGTAGTACTCCATTGTGTAAAAGTACCACATTTTCTGTATCCATTCCTGTATTGAGGGGCATCTGGGTTCTTTCCACTTCTGACTATTATAAGTAAGGCTGCTTATGAACATAGTGGAGCATGTGTCCTTATTACAAGTTGGAACATCTTCTGGGTATATGCCCAGGAGAGGTATTGCTGGATCTTCTGGTAGTACTATGTCCAGTTTTCTTTGGAACCACCAGACTGACTTCCAGAGTGGTTATACAAGCTTGCAATCCCACCAGTAAAGGAGGAGTGCTCCTCTTTCTCCACATCCTTGTCAGCATATGCTGTCATTGTTTTAGCTCCCTTGTCAAAGATCAAGTGACCATAGGTGCCTGGGTTCCTTTCTGGGTCTTCAATTCTATTCCATTGGTCTACCTGTCTGTCGCTGTACCAGTACCATGCAGGTTTTATCACAATTGCTCTGTAGTACAGCTTGAGGTCAGGCATGGTGATTCCACCAGAGGTTCTTTTATCATTGAAAATAGCTTTTGCTATCCTAGGTTTTTTTGTTATTCCAGATGAATTTGCAAATTGCCTTTTCTAATTCGATGAAGCATTTAGTTGGAATTTTGATGGGGATTGCATGAATCTCAGATTAATTTTGGCATGGTAGCCATTTTTACTATATTGATCCTGCCAGTCCATGAGCATGGGAGATCTTTCCATCTTCTGAGATCTTCTTTAATTTCTGTCTTCAAAGACTTAAAGTTCTTATCATACAGATCTTTCACTTTCTTAGTTAGAATCACACCATGGTATTTCATATTATTTGTGACTAGTGTGAAGTGTGTTGTTTCCCTAATTTCTTTCTCATCCTCTTTATCCTTTGTGTAGAGAAAGGCCTTGGCTTCACTCAATATACTGTGACCAGGGTACATGAGTAAATCAACACTTTTCTCACATGTTTCTTTTGACTATGGTCAAAAATACCTTCATGAAGTTCTCCAGGATGGCGCCCTATATGTAGACATCATTTTCTAAAAATATAATGGCCACCAGATGAATGAAGAAATGAGACATTAATGTTCATGTCTAAAATATCAATGATTAAACAGACTTACCTTCATGTATGGTATACAAGAAACTCTTTTGTGATTATAAACTTGCATTTATGATCGAACTACCAATAGCACCTTTGAAAAAAAAAATGTCACAGAGAACGTGGCCATGCTTAATCGAGCAAGGAAAACACACATGTGAGGTTTTTTCCCTAACAGATTCCTGAAGCTTCCTTTTAAGTAGCTAGAAATCAGTCTGACATTAAAATAGCAGTGACTAAGGAGATTAAAAGCTCATCACATAACACAGTATTATTAAAATGCTGTCCCAGGGACTGATTTCTGTCAAATGCCATCTTCTGCTTTCTTTACGTATGAATCTTATTTGGTCTTATTTAACATTGTAGTTGGAATTACATACACCACTGTTGCACTTACCACAGTTGCCTGGCCGTCGCCTTTTTTTTTCTTTGCTATTTTCTCTTAATTACCATTATCTGACCTTCATGTTCTGTTGTAGTCATCAGAAAAATATTAATTTGATATAATGTAGACATCTTTCCTCTTTTTATTAATCATTTTATTTGTTTACAATTCAAATGATAACCCCTTTCCCTCTTCCCCCTCCACACACCACCCATTCCATCCCCCTCTCTGCCTCCACCCACTCCAGATTCACACTGCTCTAGCATCGCCCTACACTGGGGCATCAAGCCTCCACAGGACCAAGGGCCTCCCCTCCCACTGATGCCAGATGAAGCCATCCTTTGCTACATATAGAGCTGGAGCCATGCATCTCTCCATGTATACTCTCTGATAGGTGGTTTAGTCCCTGGATGCTCTTTATGGTCCAGTGGGTTGATATTGTTCTTCCTATGGGGTTGCAATCCCCTTCAGTTCTGTCAGTCCTTTCCTCTTCTGATGGGGTCTTTCCTGTCTTTAGACAGAAATGATTCTAGGTTAAAAGTTTTGATATGGATGGGTGGCTCAATCCCTCAACTGGTGCCCGTGCCTGTCTACTGGATGTGGCCTCTATACGTTCTGTGTCCCCTCTGTTGGATATTTTGGCTAATGTCATTCCCCTTGGGTCCTGGGAACCTCTCAATTCCCTGGTTTCTTGGACTTTCTAGAGCCTACCCCCAGTTCCCCATCCTCTAGTGCTACATATTTATATTTTCTGATCCTCTGTACTTCTCTCTTGTCTCTTCCCATACCTGATCCTACCCTCCATTTCATTATGTCCCCTTCTACACTCCCTTTTAGGTACCCATGAAGCAACTTCATTGGAAACTTTGCCCCAAGGAATGGCTTATAGCTTTCCATTATGTAAAAAATTTTGTTGCTGCTTCGATACAAGAAGTCAGGACATTGAATCTTTCAGTGTCTATTGTTCATTATATTGATATTTTATCAGCTGATCCCTCTGAAGGAGTTTTACTACAAGCCTTGGCTCTGATACAAGGAGCTTTAAAATTTTGGAGTGGTTGTTGTTCAAAGGCAGTATCTTCTGGCCTCCTCCAAGGGGCTGGCTTCAAGTCTCCAGCTCTGCCCTCTGCAGCACTCTAGGCTCAGGTGGATCCACTTCACTGATGCTGCTATTCTTGGAGATCATACCATGGTACTGGCATCTCTAACAAGTGGGGTCTTCTGCTTCTAATAGGCCCCACCAATAGCCTCTCATAGGCTCTCATCATGCCAATCCTCAACTCTTTTTCATGACCTCTCCATTCTTGAGCTGTCAATTAAAACTGAGGCGGAACCTTCACCAATAGCCCCCATGCCCTGATCCCGTCACCCATGACTACCACGTGCCACAGTGACACCCCACCGAGTGACTCCTGACCCAAAGACACCCCAACCCTGCACTGCTCCTCTGCGCCCCAGGCAGCATACAACCTTAGCAAGGCTTGGGATGAGGATGGGACACAGAGTGGTGAGTGACACCCCTCCTTTCCCGGGAAGACTGGGCCTAGCCATGTGACATGGGGGGGGGGCGCGGAATTCCAATGTCACCAGGGAATCACTGATGCATGTGGTGGGGGCTAGGGGTCAGAACCTGGAGTGCATAGTGGGCAGGGCAGAGGCTGGTTTGGAGTGTGGTGGACAGTGTCAGGGTCTTGTCAGGGTTATAGGACAGTGTCATCCTGGTCACAGGGCAATATAGAGGTCATGATGGGTTCAAAGGTTGGGGTTTACATATGATGTCAGGGTCAGGTCTAAAGTTGGGGTCCAAGTATAGGTAAGGGATCACATAGGTGGCTATTGGTCACTGCTGCCAGGGACCGGGATGACCATGCCATCCAGGAGACCTTGGGTGAACTCTGGCCATCCTCCAGCCCTGCCCCCTCGCCCCGCCCCCAAGACAGCTGTGTGACCTAAGCCCCAGGGGGAATAGAGAGGTGGGAGGGTGTTTAAGGGAGGGCCCTGGCACTGGCAGGACAGACCCGAGGGAGGACACAGCCATGGGTGTGACCCTGCCTGACCCCTATGCTCTCCAAATGGCTATGCCTTTTGCTGGGATCCTGCTGAGAGCTCAGGGTCGCTGCCCTCACCGTTCTGCCCCGCCTCCCTGCCTGTCCCACAGACCCCCGCCATGCCACACGCGTGAACGTGCACAAGTGCTCTGTCCCTGCACCTGGACCCCCATGATCCTAGTTGCGGCAGGCGCTGGCAGCGCTGGTGTGGCGCTGCTATTTCCAGTTCCCATCCCGGGAAGGTTGCCCACTAGTGATGAGCTCTTCCCATTACAGCGCCTGTCCTTGCTTCCCTTCCAATCCTATAAATGCAGCGTCTCTGTCTCCCTCTGAGCGGCCCTGAGAGCAGACCCTCAGCTCTTGAAGACGCCTGGAATGAGAAATGGAAGCAGGATCGCTCATCCAGTCATCACTCCCAAATCTATAAGAAACTTCCATAAGGAATTTTCTTTTCTTCTTTCTTTTAAAGATTTATTTATTTATTAAGTATACAGAGTACTGCCTGCTTTTACACCTGAAGGCCACAAGAGGGAGCCAGATTCCAAGACACGGAGTCATCTGTCCAGCCACCAAAAGAAGGTACAAAATATCACAGCACTGCTGGAATTCAAACTCATGACCTTTGGGAGAACAGTTTGTGCCCTTAACCGCTAAGCTACCTGTTCTCAGTTTTTACATTTGACCTTTTGGCGTCATGGCCGCCTGAGGCGACAAGAATAGGATTGGGAATCTGCGCATGCTCACTCCCCAAAGGCGGATTTAAAGTCTTGTCTCAAGTATTTTTCTTTTTGGAAGAAATGAACATTTTACTTAAACTTTAGAAGAGATGAGAAAGAAAACCCACGTTTTCCTGGGAAGCCGTGAGCGAGCGCCGCAGCCCCCGCCGAACTCCTCCCCTTTCCCCGCGCCAAACCGTGGTGGAGGGCCGGAAGCAGAAACCGAGTCACAGCTTTTTAAAAGATTATTATTATTGATAATTAATAAAGTTCAACCTCTGTCTCGCTGAAACCTGGAAATAAAGTTTCTTCCTCGGTTCATAAATGACTTACAGTGTCCACAGGGAGAAAACAAAGACCGAGGATCTCTCAGAGGCCATGAAATGAATTTCTAACCTGGAGCCAGACTCTTGATCTTGAACAGCGGAGGAGTCTAGCCTCGGCTCAGGATCGGAGTTACACCTGGAAGTGGGGCTATCTGGGAGGCAGGTAATAAACAGACACAGACTGCTTTTTTGGGTGCAAGCTGACAGGTGGCTTTTCAAGGCTTAGAGTTTCTCTCTCACTCTCTGCACTCCTTGCTTGCTTGCTCACAGCTCAAGGCTGCGCGCTCTGCTTTCTTCTGTGTGCTTTTCACACACACGCCTCACATGCTCCTCACACGAGCCTCACAAACACGTCTCACACATGTTTCACATGCCTCACACACACACCTCCAACACCTCACACATGACTCTCACACATGTCTCACATGCCTCACACTAGCTTCACACACACATCACACACACCTCACACACATACCTCACAGGCCTCACACACACACCTCACACATATCTCACATACCACACACACACACACCACACACCTCACACACACACCTCTTATGCCTCACACACGCCTCACACACATACCTCACAGGCCTCACACACACCTCACACATGTCTCACATGCCTCACACTAGCCTCATACACACACGCACAAACACCATACACGCCTCACACACACAACCTCTCATGTCTCACACATGCCTCACACATAGGCCTCACACTAGCCTCACACACACACCACACATGCCTCACACATGCCTCAACATATGCCTCATACGCACCACACACACACACACACACACACACACACACACACACACACACACACTCCGCATGCATTCTTCCTTCACTCACTCGCTCTCCACCGGCTCTTCTCAGGCTCTCTCGCCTTCTTCTTGCCCCAGTCTTTTATTGACACTCCAAAAGCAGGTACAAAAAAAAAGCACTGTATATTCATTGGCAAATCAAATTCAAAATCTGCCAGGCATCAGCCAGAAAGAATCAAGTCAACCCTTAACTCAGCGGTTCCACTGGCTTTCCACCTCAGCACACTGCACACAGTGACCCTCCCGCTTCCCTGTGCTCTGACATAGTTTTAAGAGTATAAGATTTTAAATATTCCAAACTTGCTCATCCAGGAACCACTCTCAACTGCTATGCAAAACTCATTTCATAAGTTATTTCCTTTCCTGGAATCCCGATGTTGGCTGTAGTTCATTTTCTAATCATTTCTCTCAAACATTCTCTGCATGTTAAGCATGAATCCGGAATTGCTATTGTGCAGTTGTTGCATTGTATCCAAGATGAGAGTGCAAGCAAGCACCCGGGCCAGTAGGACTGCTCTTCACTGGGCCCCAGGCCTCAGTTTTTTAATCTTTTAAGAATTGTGACATCAGGGAACATCTAGTTTCACAGAACTCACATCGGTATAATTGAATGATTATGCACATCAGGGGCAACTGAAAAGCAGTCACACACGAATGAAATCTATACAGGCACTGTCCAGGGCTAAGGTTGGAAGATATGGGAACAACTGATTTTTACACGGAGCTGCCACAGGCTCCTGAGATATTTCCATCCTGGCCTGCTGTAGGCAGTCTCTGTCGTGGCATGCTGTCCCCACCAGGCCATTTTCTGCGGAGCCATTCCTCCCAACTGCCCCCCACCTACCATGCCCCTGTGCCCATAGCATCCTGTAGATGACCTCTCTCCTCCCTGTCTCAGACTTCTCAGGCCTCATCTCTGCCCCTCCCCAGTGAGAATCCATCTTTGCTCAGGCAGTCTCTGGCTATTTTACACAGACTGTGAGACGTCCTGTGCCATGTAGAGGATAGAGGTCCCCACGAGTCATCTTCATCTTCTGAGTCATTGTCCACCACACTCACAGGGACACAGCCTGAAAATTCACCCCATGGCTGAGCTCGGGGGACACCAGCAACAGAGCAAGCAGGCCCCTGTGCTGTCTTTTCATGTTTTTCAGGGGGTCCTGTGGACTGGCTCCTGTTTCAATGCCCACAGTAGACCCTTTATGTTCACAATGTTTTGTGAATTTATTTTCTGAGTCAGATTCCTCCTCTGAGGTCAGTTCTCCTCTTGAGTGGCCACGGCCCTGTCCTGAGCCACTTTTCTCAGGCTTTTCTGTGAAGGAATAAACATGTTTCTCAACCCTGAGAGAGGTCCTGGCAGCACATGGGAGTCCCCTCAGTCCTGGGCACCTGTGGCTTCTTTGTCTCCTGCCTGTGCCTTCCTCACCAGGTTCCCCATAGCAGACACTGTGAGGGGTAGGTCTGGGCCTCCATTCCTTGTGAACTGGATTTTAATATCTCACCCTGCTCTCTCTCACAAGTCCACATCTAACATTATGACAGAAGACAGTTAGGTGCCAGTGCCCACCTCAGTGCCTGTCTCTTTAAGAGTCTGCTCCATAATGTTTGTGAGGAACTCTGTCTGCAGACTCACTGTGTGCCATCCTGAGAGAGGCCCACTAAGTGCACACACCCCAGAGCTGATGGCTCCTGACCTAAGACAGGTGCTCCTGGTGGATTTCAACAGAACAGTTAGGCCCTGAAGCCACTTACCATGCCCCTCTGCTGATGGAAGCTGGCCATAAAAACCAGAGCTGACAGCTCCTGGCCTCACCTGGGCACTGATATGGCACCCAATATCAACCTGTGCTGATGGTAGTGAAAGACTGCCATTTCTGGGGAGACCCTCGCTCAAATCCCAGGATTAGCCGACGCTCCTATACCTCGAGAAAAACATTTCTTGATGCAATATTGCATGAGGTTTATTCTAATATTATCAGCATGCTGATACTGAGCTCGTAGCCCACACTGGGCAGAGGAGATCGACCCCCAGCAGTTGTAGTGCAGGTTTTTAAAGAATGAACCATAAAGTGAGGGAAGGACAGGATAAGCATCATAAAAATGGGGATGGTGAATTACAGCTCATCTCTCCCCGAAAGTGAGGGGAGGATTAGATCACAAAGACTGGGGAAGTTGTGTAAATGTTCTTGGTCCCTTACACAATGGGTCAGATGCCTAGGTAGTCACCCATCTCACCTTTCTTTAGGGCTGATGGCAAAAGAACAAAGAACTCCATCCTGGACTTTGTTTCTAGGGGCCTAAGAAACACAATGAGTTGGGGTCTTACAGCAGGAGGCAACATCGACTGTTTTTCACCCACCAAGGGTCTGAGAAGCGCAGTCCACCACAGCTGTCTGTGAATGACAGGGCATTTCTGTGGAACAGGAGGAACTGAGAGTCAGACTCCATTTTTTAAAAGGCTTTTTAAATCTAAGCCTTGCGTTGTCTGATTTCAAGCCCTGGGTGTTCTAAACTCATGAGACACAGCATCCCATCTGTGAAAGTTCTCCCGGGTCAGGCTGAGGCATAAATCACAGTGAGAATGAAGCCTGCCCATGGGAATCAAGACTGACATTCCAAAATACAGGACACCAGGGGTGACATATGTGTGTTTAAATCACACAAAGGCTCCTCAGGGCTTGATTCCCAGGCTGAGATGAGCGCAGGAAGGCAGGCAAGGCTTTGTCATGGAAAATGTTGGTAGGTTACCCTAATGTTGGTAGGAAGAGGAAGGAGCTTTTGTTAGGGAATTAAACAATCCTTATCCTACTTCTAGGTGAAAGAAAATTAAAATTCAAGGTCCGTGACTCATGCAGCTTGGTAGTTAGGAAGGTTTTTTTGGGCCTAGAGCAAAGAACAAAGTCTGTAAAGTCATCCTAGGAACTGGCTAGCCATAAAGATAGAGAAGACATACAAGAATGTACAGATTGGCCAGGCGCCTCCCTATCTCCTGCCCTTCCTACCTGGGTTAAAAGTTAACCAGATGTTCTGCTGACTGAGATAAGCACCTGGCCCTCAGAATTCCTGACGCCACAACCTACACATACTCTTTTTCTGATGTGTAATCATTCTGCTGGTGTTTAAATGAACCAATCGTGTGAAACCGTGCCAATTCCTCCCCCAGCGCCAGACCCTTTCCTATAAAAGCTTTCGAGCCTTGTGGTCAATAATCTCTGTCTCCCGTGTGAGATACATGTTGGCTCAGAGCTGCATCATTAAACTACCTCGTGATTTTGCATCAAGATGCTCTCTCGTGATTCCTTGGGTGCACTCTGATTCGGGAATTGAGTGGGCGGTTTCCCTACTAGGTTCTTTCAATCTTGACGAGAAAAAAACTAAAGAAAAATCCTAAACAAATGCTTCTAATACTAGTAAGTAGTACATACATAAGCCTGAAATTTCATTAAAAAAAAGACTGCCCAGATGATTCAACTCAATGATACAAAATTATCACAACCCAAAAGTTAGTATGTTTACCTACATGAAGGGAGGAGAGTTACTTGAACAGAAGAACAGAAAGTCTGAAGACACAGGATACCAGAAGTTTCCCCTTAACAAACAACAAAAAGATATGGAAAATATTCAGAATCCCTCATCTATATGAGATAACAGATTCCTCAATTTAAGATAGTCTTCCCTGTATATTGCAACTTATACCAAATAGCAGGTTTCTAATTTCCCAACACCTGTGTTAATGGACTCCAGGCAATTTGAACAAAGGGATAAATTTGACTGAGAAATATCAAAATATTTTCCAAAGCATACATTGTTATCAATTCAGATGCACACACACACACACACACACACACACACACACACACACACACATTTATATGTGTGTCAATTTTCTTAAACAAGAATACAGACCTTTGAGATCTGCCAGTTCTTATACCTCCTGAGATAAAGAAGCAATCAATATCAACATGCCTTACAGAGCTATGATATCTGGGTTCACTCAATACTGACATATTGCCTAAAAGGAAAAAAAAAAAGAACATTCAAACCCAGATGAATTTTTCTCACTGAAAACAGATTTAGTTAATTTTAGAAATCACATTTAAGGAGAATGTTATCTTAGCATAATATAGAATATTTTGCCCTTCCACTCCACTCGAGCACCGGGGTATCTTGCCAGCTGAGTCGCACGACACCCGCAAGGGCCCAGACAGGATTCCCCACGGGATCCTAAGACCTCTGGTGAGTGGAACACAGTGTCTGCCCCAATCCAATCGCGCAGAACCTGAGACTGCGATAAATAGGGAAGCAGACTACCCGGGCCTGACCTGGGGCACAAGTCCCTTCCACTCCACTCGAGCACCGGGGTGCCTTGCCAGCGGAGTCACCTGACACCTGCAAGGGCCCACACAGGATTCCCCACGGAATCCTAAGACCTCTAGTGAGTGGAACACAACTTCTGCCAGGAGGCAGGTTCGAACACCAGACATCTGGGTACCTTCCCTGCCAGAAGAGAGCTTGCCTGCAGAGAATACTCTGCCCACTGAAACTGAGGAGAGAGCTAGCCTCCCAGGTCTGCTTATAGAGGCTAACAGATTCACCTAAAGAACAAACTCTTACCAGAGACAACTATAACAGCAAACTTCAGAAATTACCAGATGGCAAAAGGCAAACGTAAGAATCCTACTAACAGAAATCAAGACCACTCACCATCATCAGAACACAGCACTCCCACCCCACCTAGTCCTGGGCACCCCAACACAACCGAAAATCTAGACCCAGATTTAAAAACATTTCTCATGATGATGATAAAGGACATCAAGAAGGACTTTCATAAGTCACTTAAAGAATTACAGGAGAGCACTGCTAAAGAGTTACAGGCCCTTAAAGAAAAGCAGGAAAACACAACCAAACAGGTAGAAGTCCTTAAAGAAAAACAGGAAAACACATCCAAACAGGTGATGGAAATGAACAAAACCATACTAGAACTAAAAAGGGAAGTAGACACAATAAAGAATACCCAAAGGGAGGCAATGCTGGAGATAGAAACCCTCGGAAAGAGATCTGGAATCATAGATGCGAGCATCAGCAACAGAATACAAGAAATGGAAGAGAGAATCTCAATGCAGAAGATTCCATAGAGAACATCGACACAACAGTCAAAGAAAATACAAAATGCAAAAGGATCCTAACTCAAAACATCCAGGAAATCCAGGACACAATGAGAAGACCAAACCTACGGATAATAGGAGTTGAAGAGAATGAAGATTTTCAACTTAAAGGGCCAGCTAATATCTTCAACAAAATAATAGAAGAAAACTTCCCAAACATAAAGAAAGAGATGCCCATGATCATACAAGAAGCCTACAGAACTCCAAATAGACTGGACCAGAAAAGAAATTCCTCCTGACACATAATAATCAGAACAACAAATGCACTAAATAAAGATAGAATATTAAAAGCAGTAAGGGAGAAAGGTCAAGTAACATATAAAGGAAGGCCTATCAGAATTACACCAGACTTTTCACCAGAGACTATGAAAGCCAGAAGAGTCTGGACAGATGTTATACAGACACTAAGAGAACACAAATGCCAGCCCAGGCTACTATACCCTGCCAAACTCTCAATTACCATAGATGGTGAAACCAAAGTATTCCACGACAAAACCAAATTCACACATTATCTTTCCACGAATCCAGCCCTTCAAAGGATAATAACAGAAAAGAAGCAATACAAGGACGGAAATCACGCCTTAGAACAAGCAAGAAAGTAATCCCTCAACAAACCAAAAAGAAGACAGCCACAAGAACAGAATGCCAACTCTAACAACAAAAATAAAAGGAAGCAACAATTACTTTTCCTTAATATCTCTTAATATCAATGGACTCAATTCCCCAATAAAAAGACATAGACTAACAGACTGGCTAAACAAACAGGACCCAACATTCTGCTGCTTACAGGAAACTCATCTCAGGGAAAAAGACAGACACTACCTCAGAGTGAAAGGCTGGAAAACAATTTTCCAAGCAAATGGTCTGAAGAAACAAGCTGGAGTAGCCATTCTAATATCGGATAAAATCGACTTCCAACCCAAAGTTATCAAAAAAGACAAGGAGGGACACTTCATACTCATCAAAGGTAAAAATCCTCCAAGAGGAACTCTCGATTCTGAATATCTACGCTCCAAATGCAAGGGCAGCCACATTCATTAAAGACACTTTAGTAAAGCTCAAAGCACACATTGCACCTCACACAATAATAGTGGGAGACTTCAACACACCACTTTCATCAATGGACAGATCGTGGAAACAGAAACTAAACAGGGACACAGTGAAACTAACAGAAGTTATGAAACAAATGGACCTGACAGATATCTACAGAACATTTTATCCTAAAACAAAAGGATATACCTTCTTCTCAGCACCTCACGGGACCTTCTCCAAAATTGACCATATAATTGGTCACAAAACAGGCCTCAACAGATACAAAAATATTGAAATTGTCCCATGTATCCTATCAGACCACCATGGCCTAAGACTGATCTTCAATAACAACATAAATAATGGAAAGCCAACATTCACGTGGAAACTGAACAACACTCTTCTCAATGATACCTTGGTCAAGCAAGGAATAAAGAAAGAAATTAAAGACTTTTTAGAGTTTAATGAAAATGAAGCCACATGTACCCAAACCTATGGGACACAATGAAAGCATTTCTAAGAGGGAAAGTCATAGCTCTGAGTGCCTCCAAGAAGAAACGGGAGAGAGCACATACTAGCAGCTTGACAACACATCTAAAAGCTCTAGAAAAAAAGGAAGCAAATTCACCCAAGAGGAGTAGACGGCAGGAAATAATCAAACTCAGGGGTGAAATCAACCAAGTGGAAACAAGAAGAACTATTCAAAGAATTAACCAAACGAGGAGTTGGTTCTTTGAGAAAATCAACAAGATAGATAAACCCTTAGCTAGACTCACTAGAGGGCACAGGGACAGCATCCTAATTAAAAAAATCAGAAATGAAAAGGGAGACATAACAACAGATCCTGAAGAAATCCAAAACACCATCAGATCCTTCTACAAAAGGCTATACTCAACAAAACTGGAAAACCTGGACGAAATGGACAAATTTCTGGACAGATACCAGGTACCAAAGTTGAATCAGGATCAAGTTGACCATCTAAACAGTCCCATATCACCTAAAGAAATAGAAGCAGTTATTAATAGTCTCCCACCCAAAAAAAGCCCAGGACCAGACGGGTTTAGTGCAGAGTTCTATCAGACCTTCAAAGAAGATCTAATTCCAGTTCTGCACAAACTATTTCACAAAATAGAAGTAGAAGGTACTCTACACAACTCATTTTATGAAGCCACTATTACTCTGATACCTAAACCACAGAAAGATCCAACAAAGATAGAGAACTTCAGACCAATTTCTCTTATGAATATCGATGCAAAAATCCTCAATAAAATTCTCGCCAACCGAATCCAAGAACACATTAAAGCAATCATCCATCCTGACCAAGTAGGTTTTATTCCAGGGATGCAGGGATGGTTTAATATACGAAAATCCATCAATGTAATCCATTATATAAACAAACTCAAAGACAAAAACCACATGATCATCTTGTTAGATGCAGAAAAAGCATTTGACAAGATCCAACACCCATTCATGATAAAAGTCTTGAAAAGATCAGGAATTCAAGGCCCATACCTAAACATGATAAAAGCAATCTACATCAAACCAGTAGCCAACATCAAAGTAAATGGAGAGAAGCTGGAAGCAATCCCACTAAAATCAGGGACTAGAGAAGGCTGCCTACTTTCTCCCTACCTTTTCAACATAGTACTTGAAGTATTAGCCAGAGCAGTTCGACAACAAAAGGAGATCAAGGGGATACAAATTGGAAAAGATGAAGTCAAAATATCACTTTTTGCAGATGATATGATAGTATATATAAGTGACCCTAAACATTCCACCAGAGAATTCCTAAACCTGATAAACAGCTTCGGTGAAGTAGCTGGATATAAAATAAACTCAAACAAGTCAATGGCCTTTCTCTACACAAAGAATAAACAGGCTGAGAAAGAAATTAGGGAAACAACCCCTTCTCAATAGTCACAAATAATATAAAATATCTCGGCGTGACTCTAACTAAGGAAGTGAAAGATCTGTATGATAAAAACTTCAAGTCTCTGAAGAAAGAAATTAAAGAAGATCTCAGAAGATGGAAAGATCTCCCATGCTCATGGATTGGCAGGATCAACATTGTAAAAATGGCTATCTTGCCAAAAGCAATCTACAGATTCAATGCAATCCCCATCAAAATTCCAACTCAATTCTTCAACGAATTAGAAGGAGCAATTTGCAAATTCATCTGGAATAACAAAAAACCTAGGATAGCAAAAACTCTTCTCAAGGATAAAAGAACCTCTGGTGGAATCACCATGCCTGACCTAAAGCTTTACTACAGAGCAATTGTGATAAAAACTGCATGGTACTGGTATAGAGACAGACAAGTAGACCAATGGAATAGAATTGAAGACCCAGAAATGAACCCACACACCTATGGTCACTTGATCTTCGACAAGGGAGCTAAAACCATCCAGTGGAAGAAAGACAGCGTTTTCAACAAATGGTGCTGGCACAACTGGTTGTTATCATGTAGAAGAATGTGAATCGATCCATACTTATCTCCTTGTACTAAGGTCAAATCTAAGTGGATCAAGGAACTTCATATAAAATCAGAGACACTGAAACTTATAGAGGAGAAAGTGGGGAAAACCCTTGAAGATATGGGCACAGGGGAAAAATTCCTGAACAGAACAGCAATGGCATGTGCTGTAAGATCGAGAATTGACAAATGGGACCTAATGAAACTCCAAAGTTTCTGCAAGGCAAAAGACACCGTCAATAAGACAAAAAGAGAGAAAAATGACCCTGACCTTCAACACCTGATGTAAAGAACAATGTGTATGTGTTTTATGTGCATGTTTGTGTGTGATATTGAACTGAAATAATCTTTAGTCTCATATTTTGATAAAATTTATGGAGACCCTTCATCTAGAGTGATTTATATGTCCATAGAATTTACTGACCTCACTGTGGTGAAGTTCTTGTGGGAAATATTTCCATTAGTGATTTTTCTCACTTAATGAAACACAGTCACGTTATAATGAAACTGTCTTTTCACATACATTTACAAAGCCTTATTTTGCAGGTACAATTTGAATCTCTATGTCCTTTTCATAGAATGTTCCCTTCTTTGTATGGTATCTGGTATTCTTAGCATCTCCCTAGTACATTGGAAAGCTATCCCAAAGTGCAGTGCTTCTGTGCTATCATATGCATTACTGTCACGGTGCTTCTCACTCTGCTAACATGCATTCTTGTTTCTCTTTTAAAATCAGAGCCCTTTATTACATCAGGAATCTATGATATTCAAAATCCCAACAGAGGCAATTTACCATTTAGGTGATGTCTTAGATTCTGTTGCTGTAAAAACCACCATAGCCAAAGAAACATGTGAGAAAAGTGTTTATTTACTTATGTACCTTGGTCACAGTATATTGTGTGAAGCCAAGGCCTTATACTCTACACAAAGGATAATCCGGATGAGAAAGAAATTAGGGAAACAACACCCTTTACAATAGGTACAAATAATATGAAATACCTTGGTGTGATTCTATCTAAGAAAGTGAAAGATATGTATGATAAGAACTTGAATTCTCTGAAAAAAGAAATCAAAGAAGATCTCAGAAGATGGAAAGATCTCCCATGCTCATAGATTGGCAAGATCAATATAGTAAAAATGGCTATCTTGCCAAAAGCAATCTACAGATTCAATGCAATCCCCATCAAAATCACAACTCAATTCTTCATCTAATTAGAAAGGGCAATTTGCAAATTCATCTCGAATCACAAGAAGACCTAGGATAGCAAAAGCTATTCTCAATGATAAAAGAACCTCTGCTGGGATCACCATGCCTGACCTCAAGCTGTACTACAGAGCAATTGTGATAAAAACTGCTAGGTACTAGTACAGTGACAAACAGCTAGAACAATGGAATAGAATTGGAGACCCAGAAATGAACTCACACACCTAAGGTCACTAGATCTTTGACAAGGGAGCTAAAACCATCCAGTGGAAAAAAAGACAGCATTTTCAACAAATGGTGCAGGCACAACTGGCAGTTATCATGTAGAAGGGTGCGAATTGATTCATTCTTGTCTCCTTGTACAAAGCTCAAGTCTAAATGGATCAAGGAATTCCAGTTAAAACCAGAGACACTGAAACTTATAGTGGAGAAAATAGGGAAAAGCCTCAAAGATATGGGCACAGGGGAAAAATTCCTGAATAGAACATCAATGGCTTGTGCTGTAAGATTGAGAATTGACAAATGGGACCTCATAAAATTGCAAAGCTTCTGTAACGCAAAGGACACTGTCAATAAGACAAAAAAGCCACCAACAGATTGGGAAAGGATCTTTACCAATTTTAAATCAGACAGGGGACTAATATCCAATATATACAAAGAACTCAATTAGCTGGACTCCAGATAATCAAATAACCCAACTTAAGAATGGGGTACAGAGCTCAACAAAGAATTCACAACTGAGAGTTCTGAATGGCTGTGAAGCACCTAAATAAATGTTCAACATCCTTAATCATCAGGGGAATGCAAATCAAAACAACGCTGAAATTCCACCTCACACCAGTCAGAATGGCTAACATCAAAAACTCATGTGATAGCAGATGCTGGCGAGGATGTGGAGAAAGAGGAACACTCCTACATTGTTGGTGGGATTGCAAGCTTGTACAAACACTCTGGAAGTCAGTTTGGCAGTTCCTCAGAAAATTAGACATAGTATTACCTTAAGATCCAGCAATAACTCTCCTGGGCATATACCCAGAAGACGTTCCAACTTGTAATAAGGACACATGCTCCACTATGTTCATTGCAGCCTTACTTATAATAGCCAGAAGTGGAAAGAACCCAGAGGAATGGATACAGAAAATGTGGTACTTTTACACAATTGAGTACTACTCAGCTATTAAAAACAATGAATTTATGAAATTCTTAGGCAAATGGATGTATATGGAGGATATCATCCTGAGTGAGGTAACCCAATCACAAAAGAGCACACATGATATGCACTCACTGATAAGTGGATATTAGCCCAGAAACTTAGACTACCCAAGATAAAATTTGCAAAACACATGAAACTCCAGAAGAAGGAAGACCAAAGTATAGATACTTCGTTCCTTCTTAGAAGGGGGAACAAGCTAGGCAGTAGTGGCACATGCCTTTAAACCCAGCACTTGGGAGGCAGAAGCAGGGGGATTTCTCAGTTTCGAGGCCAGCCTGCTCTACATTGTAAGTTCTAGGACTGCCAGGGCTATACAGAGAAACCCTATCAAAAAAAGGGGGGGGGAGGGGGACAAAATACATATGGAAGGAGTTACAGAAACAAAGTTTGGAGCTGAGACGAAGGATGGACCATAAAAAGACTGCCCCACCAGGGGATCCATCCCATAAACAAACACCAAACCCAGACACTACTGCATATGCCAGCAAGATTTTGCTGAGAGGACCTGGCTATAGCTGTCTCTTCTGAGGCTATGCCAGTGCCTGGCAAGCATAGAAGTGGATGCCCACAGTCATCTATTGAATGAAACACACACACCCCCATGGAAGGAGCTAGAGAAACTACCCAAGGAGCTAAAGGTGTCTGCAACCCTATAGGAGGAACAACAATATCAACTAACCAGTACCCCCAGAGATTGTGTATCTAGCTGCATATGTAGCAGAAGATGGCCTAGTTGGCCATCAATGGGAGGAGAGGCCCTTTGTCTTGCAAAGATTATATGTACAGGGGAATGACAAGGCCAGGAAGCATGAGTGGGTGGTTTGGGGAGGAAGGCTGATGAGGGTATAGGGGACTTTCTCAGAGGAAACTAGGAAAGGGGATAGCATTTGAAATGTAAAGGAAGAAAATATCTAATTAAAAAAAACTTTTAAAAAGAAAAAAAAGAGAAGGAAGAATCCAACCCAAGGAAGTTAATGATACACATGAAAACAGAGATAGTAAATAATAAGTAATAATAAATAATAAATAATGTTGTATTAGCTGCAAAAAAGGGAAAGCACACATACCCACAAACCTCAACATGACCTCCAGCAGCAAGAACAATAACAACATACTAGGAGTTAGCCATCACTGCTCTTTGATATTAATATTAATGACCTCAGTTTGCCAATAAAACGACACAGGTGAACAGAATGGGTGCTAAACGTAATCTAACCTTCTATTGTATTCAAATAATATAGCTCAACATCAAGAATAGGCATTACTTCAAGGTAAAGGGTGGTAAAAAGACATTCCCAGAAAATGGACCAAAGAAGCAAACTGGTACAGCCATTTACAAATACAGCAAAACAGATTTTAACCAAAAAGTAATCAAAAGAATTGGAGAAAGACACTATAGATTCCTCAAAGGGAGAAAAAAAAAACACCAAAGATGACATTTAAATTTTTAACATCTATGCCTTAAACATATCGTCACCAACCTTTGTAAAAGAAACAGTTTTAAAGCTAAAATCACATAATGAGTGTCATACATTCATACTCAGATATTTTAATACCCCACTCCCACCAATTGACAAATTCTTCAGACCAAAACTAAACAAAGAATTAGTCCAGTTAACTGACAACATGAACATGAATCCAGCTGGTATTTAGAGAACGTTCAACTGAAATATACGAGAATATACCTTCTGCTCAGCACCTCATGAAACTTACTTATAAACTGACCACACATTCAGACACATTGCAATTCTCTATACATACAATAAAACTGAAAGAACAACTGTATCTTATCAGACCACCATGGATAACAACTGGATATCAAAAAAACAAAGAGAACACAAAGCTTACAAACTCATGGAGGTTACACACCTCACTAATGAATGAAAGAAATGTTAAGACAGAAATAAAGGAAGAAAATAGAGACTTTTTAGAATTCAATGAAAAGGACAACAATTGAGCAACAATGCACAATCTTATGGAACACAAAGAAAATGAAAGTGGTGCTAAGAAAAACATTCATAGAACAGAATGCCTTCATGAAAAAATTGGAGAGCTCTCATACTGGCAATTTAGCAGCATGCTTTAAAGTCTAGAACAGAAAGAAGCGAGGGAGCAATGAAAAAAGGGAGTAGACTTCCGGAAATTATCAAATTGGGGGCTGAAATCAATAAAATAGAAAGAGAAGACTACAAAGAATTAATGAAACATGGAGATGGCCTTTGAGCCTTTTATTAGTCAAGATAGACAACAACTTATTAAAAGATAGAGGATATCCAAATTAATGAAATCTACAATGAAAATGGGGACAAAATAAAAGACAATGAAGAATTCCAGAGAAAGGTAAAGACATAGTTTTAAAAAGCATGTACTCCACTGCATTGGAGATTCTAAGAGATGGATAATTTACTCAATAGGTTCCACTTATCAAATTAAATCAAACTAAGATAAGCAACTTAAACAGACCTAAAAACCTAGAAAAAGAGAAGTCATTACAAATCTGCTACCAAAAAGACCTCAAGGCCATGAGTTTTGGGGTAGAATACTAGCAGACTTTCAAGGAGGAGATAACAAGGATACTCCTCAAAGTATTCAACAATATTGAAAGAGAAGAAACATTGGCCGATTTATTTTGTGAACCCATGTGTAGTGGCTATTCCTGGTTGTCAACTTGACAATATTTGGAATGAACTACAATCCAGAATTGGAAGGCTCACCAGTGACCCTTATCTGGAGGCTTGGAGATCCTTATCTGGATCTTAGTTTGAAGATCTTGAGCCATAGTGGCTATGGATTCCAGAAGATTGAATCTCCGAGTTTAAGGAACACAACTTTAATCTGGGCTACGCCTTTCATCTGGGATTAAAGGTGTGGTGGAACACACCTTTAATCTTGGCTACACCTTCTGCTGGAGATAATATAAGGACATTGGAAGAAGGGAGTCTAGCTCTTGCTCTTGCTCCTTCGCCTGCTTGCCATGTGAGACTGAGTAACTGCTAGATCTTTGGACTTCCATTCACAGCTGCGACTGAACAATTGTAAGGAATTGGGCTGCTGACTGTAAGTCATCAATAAATTCCTTTACTATCTAGAGACTGTCCATAAGTTCTGTGACTCTAGAGAACCCTGACTAATACAGAAGTTGGTACCAGGAGTGGTTCTAGAGTAACAGAAGTACAAGGATGAATCTTTTAAAATACTGGAACTGGCTTGTTGATCCACCAGCACTTTCAACTATTGAAACCTCTCCAGATTCTCTCCCTCCTGGGAGCTTAGAGAATTTTGAAGACCCATGGTTGAAACTATATTCCGAACTTAAAGAAGCTAATGCCCTTGATTTTCTTAATGAATTAGGTGATTCAGTGCACAAAGCTTTCTACAAGATGGGGAAAAAATCGAAAAATGATTTTACTGGCTGGCTGCTCTTAGTATCTGTGGAAAGAATGAATGAAAGGAAGGAGTTGTGTGATAAAATTGAAAGGCTCCAGACACAAGTAAACGATCTAAAAGTTGCTAAGTGTGTCCTTGAAGAAAATCTTCTCTCTTGTAGCAATAGAGCTCAAGTTGCAGAAAATCAAACGGAAACTCTCATTGTAAGGTTGGCTGAACTACAGCGAAAATTCAAGTCTCAGCCTCAGAGTGTGTCGACAGTTAAAGTAAGGGCTCTAATTGGCAAAGAATGGGATCCTACAACATAGGACGGGGATGTGTGGGAAGACCATGTTGAAGCTGAGAATTTTGAATCTTCAGATTCTCAAGGGTTTGCCCCACCTGAGGAAGTAGTACCCTCAGCCCCACCCCTTGAAATAATGCCTTCCCCACATGAGGAAATTAATTTTGCAGAGTCTGATAAACCAGCAATGACTTTCACTACTGATGTTTCTCAAGGCCCACCAATAGTTTCTTCTAGACCTGTGACCAGACTCAAAGCAAAACAGGCTCCTAGAGGGGAGGTAGAAAGTGTAGTCCATGAAGAAACTCGCTACACTACTAAGGAGCTTAATGAATTTGCTAATTCATTCAAGCAGAAACCTGGTGAATATGTGTGGGAATGGATTTTAAGGGTGTGGGATAAGGGTGGAAGGAACATAAGACTAGAGCAGGCTGAGTTTATTGACATGGGTCCTCTGAGTAGAGATTCTAGGTTTAATACGGAAGCTCGCATAGTTAAAAAAGGTGTCAAAAGTTTGTTTGAATGGTTGGCTGAGGTCTTTATCAAAAGATGGCCTACTGGAAATGACTTGGAGATGCCTGATATTCCGTGGCTTAGTGTTGATGAAGGGATTTTAAGACTTAGGGAAATTGCAATGCTAGAGTGGATATATTGTGTAAAGCATAATTGTCCACAATGGGAAGGTCCAGAAGATATGCCTTTCACCAGCTCTATAAGACGCAAATTGGTGAGAGGGGCACCAGCACATTTGAAGGGTTTTGTTCTTTCCCTTTTCCTTGTGCCAGATCTTAGCATTGGAGATGCTTCTGCTCAATTAGATGAATTAAATTCACTGGGTTTAGTTGGATTCCGAGGTAACAAGGGCCAGGTGGCAGCATTGAATCGCCAGAGACAAGGTGATTCTACTTATTATAATGGACAGCGTAGACAAAAGAATGTTTATAATAACATACCCAGTAATGGTCAGCACAGGAAAGGTGAAATTTATAATGGCATGACTCGGTTGGACCTTTGGTACTGGCTAATCAATCATGGTGTTTCCAGGAATGAAATACATAGGAAGCCTACTGCATATTTGTTTGATCTGTATAAGCAGAAAAATTCTCAAACAAATGAAAGAAAGGCTACATTAGATCGTGGTAAACAGCAATCTCGGCCAGTGAATCAATTTCCAGACTTGAGACAGTTTGCAGATCCAGAACCCCTTGAATGAAGGGGTGGCCAGGTTCCGCTGAGGAAGGATCTTGATAAGACACTCAAAGGTTTTGCTGTTACCCTTTCTCCAGTTCTTCCCCAGAGGGACCTATGGCCTTTTACAAGGGTAACTGTACACTGGGGAAAAGGAAATAATCAGACTTTTCGGGGTCTGCTGGATACTGGTTCTGAGTTGACACTGATCCCAGGGGATCCCAAGAAACATTGTGGCCCTCCAGTTAGAGTAGGGGCTTATGGAGGGCAGGTGATTAATGAAGTTTTGACTGATGTCCGACTCACAGTAGGTCCAGTAGGTCCCCGGACACATCCTGTGGTGATTTCCCCAGTTCCAGAATGTATAATTGGGATAGATAGACTCAGAAATTGGCAGAATTGTCATATTGGTTCCCTGAACTGTAGAGTGAGGGCTATTATGGTTGGAAAGGCCAAATGGAAGCCTTTAGAGTTGCCTCTGCCAAAGAAAATAGTGAATCAAAAAGCAGTATCATATTCCTGGAGGAATTGCAGAAATTACTGCCACTATCAAGGACTTGAAAGATGCAGGGGTGGTGGTTCCCACCACATCTCCGTTTAACTCTCCTATCTGGCCAGTGCAGAAAACAGATGGATCATGGAGAATGACAGTTGATTATTGAAAACTAAATCAGGTAGTAACTCCAATTGCAGCTGCTGTACCAGACGTAGTTTCGTTACTTGAGCAAATCAACACATCTGGCACCTGGTATGCGGCTATTGATCTGGCAAATGCCTTCTTCTCAGTACCTGTCCATAAGGACCACCAGAAGCAATTTGCTTTCAGATGGCAAGGCCAACAGTATACCTTCACAGTTTTGCCTCAAGGATATATTAACTCTCCTGCCCTGTGTCATAATTGAGTTAGAAGGGATCTTGATCGTTTGGATCTTCCACAAAATATCACATTGGTGCACTATATTGATGACATTATGCTGATTGGACCAAGTGAGCAGGAAGTAGCAACCACTTTGGACTCATTGGTAACACATATGCGTATCAGAGGATGGGAAATAAATCCAACCAAAATTCAAGGACCATCTACCTCAGTGAAATTCTTAGGAGTCCAGTGGTGTGGGGCATGCAGAGATATTCCTTCTAAGGTGAAAGATAAGTTATTGCACCTGGCCCCTCCTACAACCAAGAAAGAAGCACAACGTTTAGTGGGTCTATTTGGATTCTGGAGACAACACATCCCTCACTTGGGTGTGTTACTTAGGCCTATTTACCAAGTGACTCGGAAAGCTGCTAGCTTTGTGTGGGGCCTGGAACAGGAGAAGGCCCTTCAACAGGTCCAGGCTGCTGTGCAGGCTGCTCTACCACTTGGACCATATGACCCAGCAGACCCGATGGTACTTGAGGTGTCTGTGGCTGATAGAGATGCTGTTTGGAGCCTCTGGCAGGCTCCTGTAGGTGAATCACAGAAAAGACCTTTGGGATTTTGGAGCAAAGCTCTACCATCATCTGCAGACAACTATTCTCCCTTTGAAAAACAGCTCTTGGCCTGCTATTGGGCCTTAGTGGAAACTGAACGTTTGACGATAGGACACCAAGTTACTATGCGACCTGAACTACCCATCATGAGCTGGGTACTATCAGACCCTGCAAATCATAAAGTGGGACGCGCACAGCAGCAGTCTATTATCAAATGGAAGTGGTATATACGTGATCGGGCCAGAGCAGGTCCTGAAGGCACAAGCAAGTTACATGAAGAAGTTGCTCAAATGCCTATGGTTTCTACTCCTGTTACAATGCCATCTGCTGCCAAGCATGCGCCTATAGCCTCATGGGGTGTTCCCTATGATCGACTGACCGAAGAGGAGAAGACTAGGGCCTGGTTTACTGATGGCTCTGCACGTTATGCAGGCACCACCCAGAAGTGGACAGCTGCAGCATTACAACCCCTTTCTGGGACAACCTTGAAAGACACTGGTGAAGGAAAATCTTCACAGTGGGCAGAACTTCGGGCAGTACACATGGTATTACAGTTTGTTTGTAAGAAGAAATGGCCAGATGTACGATTATTCACTGACTCATGGGCTGTAGCCAATGGATTGGCTGGATGGTCAGGCACTTGGAAAGATCACAATTGGAAAATTGGTGAGAAAGACATCTGGGGAAGAAGTATGTGGATAGATCTCTCCAAATGGGCAAAGGATGTGAAGATATTTGTGTTCCATGTAAATGCTCACCAAAAGGTGACTTCAGCCGAGGAGGAGTTCAATAATCAAGTGGATAAGATGACCCGTTCTGTGGACAGTCAGCCTCTCTCCCCAGCCATCCCTGTCATTGCTCAATGGGCACATGAACAAAGTGGCCATGATGGTCGAGATGGAGGTTATGCTTGGGCTCAGCAACACGGGCTTCCACTCACCAAAGCTGACCTGGCTACAGCTGCTGCTGATTGCCAGATCTGCCAACAGCAGAAACCAACACTGAGCCCCAGATATGGCACCATTCCTCGAGGTGACCAGCCAGCAACCTGGTGGCAGGTTGACTACATTGGACCACTTCCTTCATGGAAAGGACAGCGTTTTGTTCTTACTGGAGTAGATACTTATTCTGGTTATGGATTTGCCTTTCCTGCACGTAATGCCTCTGCTAAAACCACCATTCACGGATTGACAGAATGCCTTATCTATCGTCATGGTATTCCACACAGTATTGCTTCTGACCAAGGAACTCATTTCACAGCCAGAGAAGTACGACAGTGGGCCCACGATCATGGAATACACTGGTCTTACCACGTTCCCCATCATCCTGAAGCAGCTGGTCTGATAGAAAGATGGAATGGCCTTTTAAAGACGCAGTTACAGCGCCAATTAGGTGGTAACAGCTTGGAAGGCTGGGGTAGAGTTCTTCAGAAGGCAGTATATGCTTTGAATCAGCGCTCGATATATGGTACAGTTTCTCCCATAGCCAGGATTCATGGGTCCAGGAATCAAGGGGTGGAAAAGGGAATAGTTCCACTTACTATCACTCCTAGTGACCCTCTAGGAAAATTTTTGCTTCCTGTCCCCATAACTCTAGGTTCTGCTGGCCTAGAAGTTTTGGCTCCAGAGAGGGGAGTGCTCCTACCAGGAGCTACAACAAACATTCCATTGAACTGGAAGCTCAGACTTCCCCCTGGTCATTTTGGGCTTCTAATGCCCTTAAACCAACAGGCTAAAAAAGGAATAACAGTGTTAGGAGGGGTGATAGATCCAGATTACCATGGGGAAATTGGATTACCTCTTCACAATGGTGGTAAGCAAGATTATGTCTGGAGTGTAGGAGATCCCTTAGGGCGTCTCTTAGTACTACCATGTCCTGTGATTAAAGTCAATGGGAAACTACAACAGCCTAATCCAAGCAGGATGACAAAGGACACAGACCCATCAGGAATGAAGGTATGGGTCAATCCTCCAAGAAAAGAGCCAAGACCTGCTGAGGTGCTGGCTGAAGGTGAAGGAAATACAGAATGGGTAGTAGAGGAAGGTAGTTATAAATGCCAATTAAGGCCACGTAACCAGTTGCAGAAACGAGGATTATAAAGTAATATGAATGCCCATTGTAAATTTACTAATGCGTTTGTGATTGTACGAGGGATAGTTATATCATGTTAGGCGTATTTACAACCTTGTTATTGTTTCATGTGAACATGAGATATTATTTGTGTCAAGTTGACAAGGGTGGATTGTAGTGGCTATTCCTGGTTGTCAACTTGACAATATTTGGAATGAACTACAATCCAGAATTGGAAGGCTCACCAGTGACCCTTATCTGGAGGCTTGGAGATCCTTATCTGGATCTTAGTTTGAAGATCTTGAGCCATAGTGGCTATGGATTCCAGAAGATTGAATCTCCGAGTTTAAGGAACACACCTTTAATCTGGGCTACGCCTTTCATCTGGGATTAAAGGTGTGGTGGGACACACCTTTAATCTGGGCTACACCTTCTGCTGGAGACAATATAAGGACATTGGAAGAAGGGAGTCTAGCTCTTGCTCTTGCTCCTTCGCCTGCTTGCCATGTGAGACTGAGTAACTGCTAGATCTTTGGACTTCCATTCACAGCTGCGACTGAACGATTGTAAGGAATTGGGCTGCCGACTGTAAGTCATCAATAAATTCCTTTACTATCTAGAGACTGTCCATAAGTTCTGTGACTCTAGAGAACCCTGACTAATACACCATGGTTACTCAAATATCCAGTCAATAAAGACTCAGCAACAAAAGAGAATTGCAGACCAACTTTCCTTAAAGTGACTGACACAAAAACACTTTATAAAGCAAAACAAATAAAAAAAGAAAGAAAATAGAAAAAAATATCAAAAGCTCATCCCCCATGATCAATGAGGTATGCTTCATTAAATAGATGCAGGAATGGTTCAGCAGAATGTGCTTAAAGTGTAAGGAAAAAAAAGAAGTGATCATCTCACCAGATGGTGAAAAATTCTCTGACATGTCCAGCATCACTTTATGATAAAATTCTTGGAGTGATTATGGATACAAGGGACATACCTAAACATAATATTGTTACTTTACAGCAAGCTTAGAGAAAACATTAAATTAAATGGAGAGACAATCAAAAATCCCACTAATTCCCAAACAAGATAAGGTGGTCCATTCTCTCCATATCTATTCAAAATATTATCTAAAAGTTTAACTGGATTAATAAAACTGAAGGAGATGAGGGTAATATGAATTATAAAAAAGGAAGTAAAATTATCTTTATTTGCAGATGAAGTTATAGTATACATAAGTGAACCAAAACTTCCCAAAGGCAATTCCTAGACCTGACAAACACTTTCAGCAAACTTGTGGGGTACAGGATTAACTAAAAAAGAAAAAGAAAAAGCAGTAGCCTTCGAATGTTCAAATGAGCTTGCAAGTGCAAACAAAATAAAGAGATATCATAATGTATGAATTGATTGTTGATGCTTGTCACTTTTTTCCCATAATAATCTTGAGGAACTCAATATAAGTGTGTAGGCTAAAATCTTACCACATTCTTTGTAGTCACAGATTACTTTTGGTATTATTAAAGGTCACCAAAGACTACTGTGATATGTAATAGCTTTGATATATTGAGTCCATACTAAAGAGTTTACTCTTGTTTAAAGATACCAAAAAGTGCAAAACCTTAACCTATTGACTGTGTTTATGGGTTTTCTCTGCATTATGACTTTTTCTCATGGATTCTCAGCTTACTGCTATGTCCAAAGGCTTGAACACATTGCTTATCCATAGGCTTTCTCTCCACGATGTGTTCTTTTATGTTCATAGATAACTGTGCTGTGAACAGCTTTTAATCACATTGATTACATTTAAGATTTTTCTCCAATACGTATTCTGTTATGTATTTGAAGAGAACTATGATATCTAACTGTCAGGAACAAGCAAAAGAAAATTGTCCTAAGAACTGCCTTTTTCTTATCACTCTCCATTTAACCTGAGGTTGAAACTAAGTTCAAGTCCCAAGTCCTAGTGACCTGTGTACTTAACAATATCCGGCCAGGTTTCACTATTCATGTTTTGTTCCCACCAAAATGATGACTGTTCCTAAGTATAATTTCTGTTACTTGTGTTTTATTCCTCAAAACATAGTGCCCGTTCCTAATCACAAAAGAACAAATGGCTATGATATGCTAGACCATAAAACCTACATCTTGTATCATTTGACATAAAGTAACAACAGAGAAAAATCATGATGTGGGGGGGATGTAGCTGTAACTTGGCACAGGATGTTGTGGTTTCAATCCTGCAGCTTATATACTTTTATATAACCTGAAGGTTTGGAAGATGTATAACTTTCTGATTCAAGGAGGGGCTGGGGTATTGCAGCTAAGCTTCTGAGTATATTTTTGGCCCTTATTGATGAGTAGTGACTTGATTATAATAAATTATTATCATTTGCATTGTCCCGTGTTTGAGATGTGTTGGACCTCAGTCACCCCATACCAGAAAGGCTTTATCACATTGCTGGTATTCATAGAATTTCTCTCCAGTATTAATAGTTTCATAATGATTAAAACTATAGAGGTGTGCAAAAGTTTCACCATACTAACTGCATTCACAAAATTTCTTCCCAGTACAAATTCTTATATGATGAAGAAGAATACAGAATTGTGCAGTGGCTTCACTATATTAACTGCACTCACAGGGTTTCTGTCTTAGAATTTCCATTGCTAGGAATAGATTTCATAACCAAGGCAACTCTTGTAAAAGCAAACATTTAACTGGGGCTGGCTTACAGTTTTAGAGGTTTAGTCGATTTTCATCATAGCAGGAAGCATGGGAGGCATGCAGGTAAACATAATGCTGAAGAAGGAACTGAGAGTTCTGCACCTTGATCCACAGGCAGCCAGGAAGAGACTGTCTTCTAGGGATCACACAGGAGGGTCTCTTCAGCACTTGGGGGAACTTCAAAGACCACCCTAACATTGATGCACTTCCTACAACAAGGCCACACCTTCTGACATTGCTACTCGTTGAGTCAACTGATTTCAAGATACGACATTCCACTTGCTGGCCCACATTTCATTGTTCAAACACATGGGTGTAGGGGGACCACACTTACACATAGCATAAAACAAAATACATCAAAATACATGAGATTCAACTTCAAAAGGACTCATCATATATAGCAGTCTCACAAATAAATAAAGTCCAAATTTCATCATCTGAGATTCATCCAATCACCTAACTATAATCCCCTATATTTACAAAAACAAATAGCACATTACATACTTCCAAATTGACAGGATATACTTCCCTTTTCCCTGTGTAGCCGTGGCTGTCGTGGAACTAACTCTGTAAACCAGGCTGGTCTCGAACTCAGAAATCGACCTGTCTTTGCCTCCCATGTGCTGGGATTAAATCGCATACCACCACTGCCCAGCTACTTTTCAATTCCTGAATAGCATTGTGAGGAAATACTGGACCAAAGAAGGTCAATCTCCAAACTCTGCATATCCATGTCTGATTTCAAGTGTTCTTCAAACCCTTTCTGCTTATTTCACTCCAGCACAATTCTTTCTCTTTGGCTGGACTTATTTCAGGAAAGCAGTTTTCCTGAGCAGGTATCCCATAGCTTAGCATCTCAAAATCTTGGGGTCTCCAAGGTAACTACAATATTACATCTTAATGTTCCACTGGCTGGGATCTACACATGATCTTTTGCACTCCTCAAAAGAAAGTGGGTGACTTCTCCAGCTCTTTTCTCTATAGCACCCTAGGTTCTGGTTGACTTCACTCTACAGCTGTTGCTGGTCTTTCTGCTCATCCCATGGGACTTACACCTTCAATATGCTGGGTTTTCCTGCTGTAACAGGGGTGCACTCTCATATACTCTCTTCATTGTGCCATTTCTTAGCTGGTCTACATGACCCCTTCATGCCTTCGAAACTAAGACCACCTGGGTAGTTATCACACATGACCAAGTCCAGAAGCATCACAAGGTACAACTTTGGGCATCTCTGGAACACAGCATCTTTGTCCTTCCAGAAAACACTTACCAGAAGGTTCCACTTCAGTGATGCTGGTTTCTTCTTCATCACCCCTAATTTTTTATCTACAGCTATCCAACATAAATTGTCTAAGTAGTCCCTTCTACGCTTGCCTCTAAAGCCAGAGCCACAGGGACAAAGCTACTTGCTGGAGCTGGACCATGGCCTTTCTATTACATGATCACCAGCTTTCAAATTTTCAACAACTTCACACTGCCTAAGCTTGGCTGTCCTGGAACTTGCTCAGTAGATTTACCTTGAATTCAGAAATCTGTGTATCCCTGTTGATTGAATGCTGGGATAAAAAGCATGGAAAACCATGCCCTACTTAAGCTTTTCTTCACCTAAAATTCTGCACCAGGATGACTTGATCCAGATTATCTGCTTGACTCTTATCTCCTGGGATTAACAGCATGTACCACCATGCCTGAACCTAAGAATTTCCATCTAGATGTTAAATTGAAAACTCAGAACAGTAATCACACTCCATCCCTTGTTAATTTGAAAAATATTTATATCTCCTTATGTCCACATGAAAAGAATAACCAGGTAATAATCACTCCTAATGTTATACAGTTCTTCCTAAAACTGCAAATCCACAAGTTAACCTGGATGGAATCTTGCCTTAACATCACCTTTCCCTTAATGTCATATAATATCTTTGATCACAAGATTTAGGTTCATTCAACATCCTGGTGAGTCTCTCTCTCTCTCTCTCTCTCTCTCTCTCTCTCTCTCTCTCTCTCTCTCTCTCTCTGTCTCTCTCTCTCTCTCTCCTTCCTTCCTTCCTTCCTTCCTTCCATCCTTTCTATCTTTCTTTCTTTTTTTTTTTGAGGCAGATTTCTCTGTGTAGCCCTGTCTATCCTGGAACTCACTTTGTAGACCAGGCTGGCCTTGAACTAAGAAATCTGCCTGCCTCTGCCTCCCAAGTGCTGGGATTAAAGGCACCTGCACCACCATGCCCAGTGAGCCTTTTCTTATTGAACCTTACATTTTACATTTTTCCATTCTAAGATTATTCTTGATCAAAACAATCATCATGAGAGTAAACAAAGGACAAAGGCTATGCTGGCTTTCCTGATAATTCTTTTGTCAATGCAACACTCTTCAGACAAGGTCAAAAAGCAACAACATTCTTAAGCAAAACATCATAAAAAACATATACAGAGTTCAAATCGCTCTCTACTGCCTAGGTGTTCCACATTCCTCCTAGGATGTCACATTAAGTTCCACTTAATGCATGTACAAATCCAAAGTCTAAAATTCCACATTGCTCCAAACAAAAACATGGCCAGGCGTATCATAGCAATACTTAAGTCTGAGGTACTAACTTCTGTCTTAGAAAGAATTTCCATTGCTCAGAAGACAAACTGTGACCAAGGCAACTGTTTTAAAGGTAAATATTTAATTGGGCCTGGCTTACAGTTTCAAATACTTAGTTTATTACCATTATAACAGGAAGCATGGCAGCATGAAGGCAGCTATGATGCTAAAGAAGGAGCTGAGAGTTCTCCACCTTCATGAGAAGGCTGGCAGGAAGAGACTATCTTCCAGCCAAACAGTAGGTGGGGCTGTTTTATACTGGCCAAAGCTCCAAACTCCACAACCCCAGTAATTCACTTCCTTCAAAAAAGTAACATCTATTCCTACAAGACACACCTACTAATAGTGCCACTGCTTAGGGCCAAGCATATTCAAATTAACATAGCTTATATCTACTATAAATACTTTCATACATTTAAGTATGATTAGGACATGCAAAGGCTTTACCACATTGGTTATATTGACAAGGTTTCTCTCTAGTATGTGTTCTTTTATGTATTCAGAGACTACTGTGGCATGTAAAGGATTTTCCAACTTGACAACATTCACAAATGTTGGGAGCCAACCTGCAGCTCACAAGAAACGGGGTACACCTGGGAGGCAGACTGGAGCTGAAAGAGAACTAGATGGTCTGGAGAAATAATGGAGCTAAGTCAAGGTTCCTGATCAAAGCTCAAATGTTTAATAGCAAATGTGCTTATAAAGGGGAGGAGACCCATTCCTGCCAATCCATTCTTTGTGCCTGGAATCAGCTGCAGGTGTGGACAGTACAGGACAGGGTACTGTAGTCTCTGGAATATCTCAGGGGCCTCTCAGCAGGCAGCAACCTCTTGAAGGAGAACAGCAGCAGTGGCTTAACAACAGAGCCATCTAGGCAGGAAGGCTCCACCCAAGGTGGTCTAATTCTCAGTGGCAGCAAGGTCAAAGTCTGGATCAGCCTGCTTCAGGCTGGGAGATCCAGCTCAAAATATTTCTCTCCATTATGTGTTCTTTTATGTCTTTGGGGACTATAGTGATATGCATAGACTTTTCCACATTCATTGCATTTGTAAGGTTTCTCTAAAACGTGTGTTCCTTTAAATATTTAAAGAGTACATTGACACGCAAAGGCTTTAACACATTTATTACAATCAGAGGGCTTCTCTCTACTATGTGCACATTTATGTACTTGGAAATGACTATGATATGCAAAGGTTTTCTCATATCAATTACATTCTTAAGGTTTCTCTCCTTCACATTTTTTTTTCGTGTGTTTGGAGATGACTGTGGCCTCGAAAGGGTTTACCTTATTCATTATATTCATGCAGGTTTTCTGCCATATGTGTTCTTTTATATATGGGGTGATGACTGTGTCACACAAGGGATTAGTACTCTGGAAAAATGGAAAGAGTTACTTTCTTGAATGTGTTCTTTTAAGTAGTTGCAGATGAGAGTAAATTGCCAAGGTTTTTACCACAGTGGTTACAATAATGAGGGTTCTCCCCAGTGTGCTGTATTTTGTGTACGTGGGAAGAATTATGACATGCAAAGGCTTTACTGCATTGATAACCTTCATGAGGTTTCTCTCTTGTATGTGATCTTTTATGTCATTGCAGATGACTGTGACTTGAAATGCTTTACAACACTGATTACATTCATAAAGTTTCTCTCCTGTATGTGTACTGTTAAAATAATGGAGATTACAAAGTTCTAAAGTCTTTACCACATTGATTATATTCATGAGGTTTCTTTCCAGTATGGGATCTTTTATTTTTTGGAGACAAGTGGAACATGCAAAGACTTCATTACCACATTGCATACATTCATAAGGTTACTCTCCAAAATGGGTTCGTTCTTTTATCTTTTTGAGATAATTACTTTGTGAAAAGGCTTTTACTACATTGATTACATTAAGATTTCTCTCAACTATGTGTTATTTTTAATGTCTTTGGAGACTTCTCCCTTGTGAAAAGTCTTTCCACATTGATAATTATCCTAAGATTACTCTCCAGTATGGGTTCTTTTATGACATTGGAGATGACTGGATGTAGCAAAGGCTTTACCACATTGATTACATTCATAAGGTTTCTCTCCAGTATGGGTTCTTTTATGACAATGGAGATGACTGGATGTAGCAAAGGCTTTACCACATTGATTACATTCAAAAGGTTTCTCTCCATTATGGGTTCTTTTATGACATTGGAGATGACTGGGTTTTGCAAAGGCTTTACCACATTGATTACATTCATAAGATTTCTCTCCAGTATGGGTTCTTTTATGATGTCTGAGACCACTGTGACAGGAAAAGGCTTTACCACATTGATTACATTCATAAGGTTTCTCTCCAGTATGGGTTCTTTTATGACATTGGAGATGACTAGATGTAGCAAAGGCTTTACCACATTGATTACATTCATAAGGTTTCTCTCCAGTATGGGTTCTTTTATGACATTGGAGATGACTGGATGTAGCAAAGGCTTTACCACATTGATTACATTCATAAGGTTTTTCTCCAGTATGGGTTCTTTTATGAGATCTGAGACCACTGTGACAGGAAAAGGCTTTACCACATTGATTACATTCAAAAGGTTTCTCTCCAGTATGGGTTCTTTTATGATATCTGAGACCACTGTGACAGGAAAAGGCTTTACCACATTGATTACATTCATAAGGTTTCTCTCCTGTATGGGTTCTTTTATGATATTGGAGATCAGCGGGTCTTGCAAAGGGTTCCCCACATTGATTACATTCATAAGGTTTCTCTCCAGTATGGGTTCTTTTATGATATCTGAGATTACTGTGAGAGGAAAAGGCTTTACCACATTGATTACATTCATAAGGTCTCTCTCCAGTATGGGTTCTTTTATGACATTGGATATGAGCGGGTCTTGCAAAGACTTTACCACATTGATTACATTCATAGAGTTTCTTCCACCTATGACTTCTTCCATGCCTAGAATGATAATTGGCACATGTGAAAGCTTTAACACACTCATTACCTTTATCAATCGTTTTATCCATATTAATTAATTTTACAGGTTGGTCTAATAATAAAGAATTATCAGATCTCAAGCTTTTATCACTTTGCATGTTCATGGTGTTCTCCCTCACTATGGGTTGTTTTCCCTCTTTGAAAACAGCTGTGATGGTAAGAGCATTTATAACATGGCTCATATATATATGTAACAACCTTTTTCTATATGAGATTCCTATATCACCTATTTGCTGTACCTGAAGAACAATGAAACAATGCAGAGCTTTTTACAACTGATAGCATTCATAATTTCCCTGTAGTGTGAATCACAGCAAATTAGCACTGTGAAGGACAAACAGATGAATTTCCACTTTTTTCCTCAGTGTGACTTTGAAGATATTCTCAGTAAAGTAAGAAAACCAATTAATCAAAAACTCCTATCATCTTCAGAAAGTCTAACAAAGTCAGAAAACTACATATCTTCTCATTGTTTTGGAAAGAGGTGTGTTGCTATTTTCAATGTTCATAGACTCTCATGGTTTTGTCCATTTGTCACTTGATATACCCATTAAAATAAGAACAAATGAAAGTTTTCCACATTGCATTCACAACAGTTGACATTTTGTTCCTTGTAGACATGCTATATATGGATTAAGGTTTCTCCATTCAACGTTCTTGACTCTCATAAACTGACTTCTCAATAAAGTTAGGAATGAGTCTGCAAGAATATAAGTATCACCAACTTTACCTTGGAATATTTGCTTTCTAGAAGGTAATATGTATATGTATATATATATATATATATATATATATATATATATATACACACACACACACACACACAAACATCACTATTCAATGTGCAACATTTAAATATTATGAGACTATACAGAGTGGTAGTTCCATAGCATAGGTTTAATGGAGCTACAAATCAAATAAAGGGATCTCTTAAGGCCTTGTTTCCTTGTTTCCATTCTTAGAGGAATGCCTTGGAACCACAAATCAGATAATAGGCTCTAAGGTACACGGACTAGCGAGAATATCATAATCATAGCTACAGTCAATGGACTGATATTTGACACTCTTGCTTTTCTTTAGAACTTCCAGGACTTATTAAAATTTCCTCACAGACATATTTGTATCAGCTTGAACATGAAAATTACCTTGTATGTCTTCGAGAACTTTGACATGATTCTTCAATATGATGGTCTTCCCATTTGTAGCCTAAAATACAGCAACAGAAAATGAATGATATGTTATTAGAAATTAGGAATAATTGAGGTTACTGTAAATATTCACAGCTGTGGACCTGATTTATTCACCTCAATCTTACTTGTGCTCAATTTAAATAACAGAAGATCATCAATAACCAAAACATATTTGTTCCCTTAATTTGAAAAGCAAAAGAAAATTCACAGTCTTACCTATAGAAGTAAGGTTCCAGTAGGTCTCCAACATAACATCTTTGTAGAGATTCATCTGGGAAGCATCCATCAAATTCCATTCTTCTTTAGTGAAATTCACATGCACATCGTCAAAAGTCACTGCATCCTAAAATATCCCAGAAATGTGTATGATACAAAGCATGATACTAACATCAATACTTATTTCCTGACACAGATATTGTATTCTAATCACCATGTCTTTTTAGAAGGAAATTGAATTATAATGTTCACCTATGTTGCTGTTGAACCTTTTGCCTAGGAGATAGCCTTGCAAGGGAAATGCCAATTGAGAGGGAGATTGCAAGGGGATACAGATCAACAGTACCAAGCCCACATCTGAGAAGCTGTACGAACAATTACTAACTACAAAAATATTGGACAAGATGGGGGTATTTGCTCAGCACTTTAATCCAGAGGCATAGGAAGGTGTATTTCCTCAAGCTGGAGGCCTGCATCATCTATGAAACCGATTCCAGGACAGCAAAAGTTACATATTAAGACTCTCACTCCCCCTGCAAATATCACCCAAGGAAACAGAAATGATAGAAAGAACCCATAGTTCTGCACTGAAATTCCTACAAAGAATTATACATTAACTGCAGTTCTGTATTCATCTTGCAGAAACATGAAGTATACCAGTTTAAATTGCAACATTAATAAAATTTTGCTAAAAGAGAATGAATCTATAAAGAGTTACAAATGGACCAATTAAAATACTAGTAGTATAAATGTTGATCACAAATATGCAAGATAGGGCAGGAGAGATAGCTCAGCTGTGGAAAGCTCTTGCTTGTCTTCCACATAACTGTGGTCAATATTTAGCATTTACATGGGGACCAGCAACTACCTACCCATTACTTCAAGATCAGGCGTTCTGATACCACCTACTGACAACAGTAGAAATGATGCACACATGATATTCATATTCATGCACACAGAAAAATAATTACATTTACTCAAAAATCAAAGAACAAACAAAAGAGTTAGGCAGATCATCATATACCCAGAATTCAATGACTCTGAAGCCTCAGGTTGTATTGGTGTCATGAGCATATGTCATCCTGGAAAACAGAATATACCTATATATTTTGTCAAATTTCAAAATTGAAGATGTGAATAAAGAATTGCACAGAAGCATATGCTTATTGTACAAAAACATGATAGGTGTCTGATGTGGTGTCTATACCTACTAACAGGACAAAAAGGGTTTCACAGAGAAATTTTACCTCAAACAATAAAATCCAAAATAATAAATTTAAAAATATAAAACCACCAGGATTGCAAAATAGTTTAGCATTGAATAGCAAATGTGTCTACTGTATCTTATGTGCTTTAGGGACAGAGAACAAATGGTGAAAGTATGGGTGCATGAGAAGAAAGACCCTCACTCCCCTGCAAATGTCACCCAAGGAAACAAAAATGATTGAAAGAACCCATAGTTCTGCACTGAAGTTCCTACAAAGAATTATACATTAACTGCAGTTCTGTATTCAATTGCAGAAACATGAGGTACACCAGTTTAAACTGTAACATTAATAAAATTTTGCTAAATTTTTGAATTATGAAAATTATGAATCAGTTTAAACCACAACGCTGTAGACACAAAGAACATATTTGTCCTGTCAAAGAGAAATGCAGAGGCAAAGCTGGATCAGAGACTGAGGGAATGGCCAATGAAAACTTGCCCAAATAGAGACATATCCTATTTTATTTGTAACAACTAGAAACTGCAAACAATCCAGATGTCCCTCACCCGAAATACATATACAGAAAATGTGGTTTATTTACAAAATGGAATACTAATAAGCTATTAAAAGCAAGGACATCATGAATTTTCCAGGCCAATGGATACAGGTAGAAACTATCATCCTGAGTGAGGTAACCCAGAAACAAAATGACATGAATATATGTACTCACTTACAAGTGAACATTAACCATAAAGTACAGGATATCCACAGTATATTCCATAGAACCAAAGAAGCTAAACAAGAAGAAAAGCCCTAATAAGCATTGTTGAATCTCATTCAAAAGGGGAATAAAACAGTCAGAGGAGGCAGATGGAAGAAAGAGAGAGAACTGGATGGGAGAGTGGATAAGTAAGGGGAAGGGCGAGTGGCCAGGAACAGGTGTTGTGAGAGACAAGAGATGGTCAGAGAGTCAGGAAAATGAATGGAATTCTGCACCTTAACGGGGAGGGGTATGGAAGGGTGGGGAATCTTTAGGTTGTGCCAGAGACCAGGAATGAGAGGTCACCAAGGATAATATGGGGGTGATCTTAGTTGAGATGCATGGCAGAGAGTTATGGACCCTCAAGAAGGCACATCTTGCTACCAGGAAGGACCTCTAGTGGAGAATTAAGCACAGTAAATGAACCAAATATATTTGCTCCCAAAATTGGTCCTGTCTACAAGAAATGCAGGCACAAAGATGGAGCAGAGACTGAGGGAATGGACAAATCATACCCTGACCAACTTGAGACCCATCCCATGGGCAAGCATGTATCCTGACATAAGTGACGGTCCTTTGTTATACTTGCAGACAGTAGCTTAGCATAACTCTGAGAATCTCCATCCAGCACCTGACTGAAACAGGTGCAGAGACTCACAGCCTATCATTGGACAGGGCTCAGGAAGTCTTTTGGAAGAGTTGGGGGAAAGGATTGAGGGCCTGCAAAGGAACAGGAAGTCCATTAGAAGATCCAGTGAGTCAACTAACCTGTACACTAGGAGATTCTCAGAGAGTGACCCACCAGCCAAAGAGCAAACACAGGGTGGGCCAAGGCCCCACCATATATGTAGTAAATGTGCTTCAGTCTTCACATGGTTCCTGAAACAAATAGAGTGGGGGGATGTCCCTTAAGGTGTTGTCTGTCTTTCCAACCTGTTCCCCTAACTTGGCTGCCTTGTCTGACCTCAGTAGCAGAGACTTGACTTGTCATGTTTGGGGCATACTCAAGTGGTCCCCACTTCCTGGATAGATGAAAAAAAGTTAAGGATGAGGGACTGTGTAATGTGGAAAGGGGAGGGGGTTGCAGTAGGAATGTATATTGAATAAATATATCAATGGGAAAAGTGAAGAAATACATATAAATAGAATAAAAATATACAAATCAGGCAATTATTTTTAAACTTTTCCCTACTCAATATCTCATAGAAAATCCTGAGTAAGAAATATTTTTGGCCAAAATGTTACACAAATGACCTATAGCTAAAGTTTTCACAGAGTCGATTTCCCACGGACATACTGGACCTCCACTTCCTCTGGTTGCATTACTGCCAACACTTGAATCTTTCTGGTTCTATGACTACAACCGTTAAGCTCCATCTACAGCTTTCTCTGACTTTTGACATCTCAATTTTTTATATTTTCCACATTCCTCCAAAAGAGAACATAGATTCTGTCCAGCAGCAAAATCACCTTTATATACCAATTTTTGTTGTTGTTGTTCTAACTTGCTACTCTGCTGCTGAATAGACTCCTGCAAGCAAAAGCATCTCAGGCAGTAGATGGTTGTTGTACGTGATTCAGTCAGATCACTGTCCACCATTCTGGAAAGTTAGAATAGAAACTGGAGCTAGAACATGAAGGAAAAATAATGAAGAACAAACACTGTTTTTTGGCTTGTTCTCTTACTTGGTCACTGTCCCATGCTCAGCTAGCTCTCATCCAGCCCAGGCCCACTTGCTTCAGAATATTGCCTCCCTCAGTAGAAAAGCCTTCCCAAAATATCATCAACACTACCTCTCACAGACATAGCAACCAGCCATTCTGATGAGGGAACACCTTCAATTGAGGTTCCTTACTATGTTTGTAGCTCTGAAATGTTGAGAACCGAAGACAATTATGACATGGAGACAATAATAAATGAGGAAATTGTAAAAACCCAAAACCAATGTGCTAACCATATCAATTACAGGAGCCCCTGTCACCACAAGACAGAGGTGGAGTTGTGGCTGAGCCAGGAAAAAATGGGTAAGTCAATAGATTGGAGCAGGGAAGGATACACTGGAATGAGGAGTTCAGAGGCTTTGCTGCTCTGGTGTGAGGTATCTTCAACCCCTCGTTCCCTGGCTAGTGCTACCAAAGAGGTGGCTAAAGCAGCTGGAAGGTGAACAGAGAAGCACATTGCACCACAAGCCTACAATTAATACGGCTGATCTAATGAGATATGTTAACTTTGTTGCAGTGGATGAAGAACAACTTTCCCTCTAATAACAGTTCCGAGTCCAAAACTACAGAGTCACATATGGACTGGGAGCAGGGTTGATCAGGAGGGGAAAATGAGGTCTTTGTCCTTTCCACCCTGTAAAACAGGATAGGGAGAGCCTGATATTGCCCTGGATTGGGTCTCCAAGAGCTCTCTATAATGGGCAATCTAGTGGGTGTAGGTCCTCTTAGGAAGAAGGATTTAACCCCAGATGATGATTTAGTCACTAAATCAATAGGATGGAAAAAAATCTTATTTCCTCTCTCTCAGTCACAGAATAATAAAGTACCACACACATGAGAGAAAGTCACAAGGTGTCAGTAAAGGCTACCCAGCAGATTCATACATGTGTACAGAGGAGAAGATGAAGACAGGATGGCAGCTGTGACTCATGAAGCAGGGTTTCAAGTCTGCTCTAACCCTCCAAGCACTTTAGACCAAGGGCGCACCATCCTCTATACCAGACTATGGAACATCTTCCAAGGCCCTGTGGCTACAACTCTCCAGTGCACCCACTGTACCATGGTTCCAAGTACGCTTTAGTCATCTCCCTCCACGAATAATCAAGAAAAATATGAAAACCAAGACACACCTACTCAAATGTGACAGACAAGCCATTGATACAAAGAACAACAATGACACATTCTAACAGCTGACCTTTCAACACCTCTGTTCTGAGTCCTGGAATTCTTGGAGTATCAGTCAACACACCAAGATATTATACCCAAGTCACAGGGACCTCAATGACAACCAAGGATCTTATTGAAATTCAAACACACAATGTTTTTATTATGGGCTCAGTAACAAGGTCTGTCACCAGTCAACCTGGCATGAGGTCCAAAATGAGAGACCAAGTCTAGAGGTGCTGGACATATATTGTAGTTACAGCAAGGCTGGGGAATTTCCACGCAATAGATACAGTGGAAAAATGGTTGTGTGCGGTAAGGGAGAGGAGTGAAAACATGGGGTAAGGAATAGATGTGCACAAGAAGACCTGCAGACAGGCACACTAACAGAGACCAGAGAGAGACAGCCACAAGGGTAGGGAAATAGAATGGGGGTTGGGGGAGAGCATGTGCAGAGAACAGAGACAGGGAACAAAGCACAGAGCTGCTGTAGCTGTTGGTCCATGTATATAAAGCACACCTGACAACAGCAGCAGGTGATGGAGACAGGTAACAACTTAAGCATTTGCTAAGTCCCTAAGAGAAGGCCATTGAATGTGCTGTATACTGACAACCACAGAGGCAAGGTTCACCCTTGGTCCAGGAAGGGAAGAGAGACTATCAGGCATTAGAGATGAATGGAAAAAAATGATAAATTGGTCAAAAAATATGGATTCCAAATGTTTCCTGGCACTAAATAACCAGGAATTCTGCAACATATGAGAAGGTGAAAAGTAGAAATTCTTGGAATAGAAGAAGAATATCAGCTCAAAGGTCTAGAAAATATTTTCAGTGAAATTATGAATGAAAAATTTTCTAAACTAAAGAAGAAAATACCTATTAAAATACAAGAAGCATCCAAAATAGCAAATAGATTGGACCAAAAAAGTCCTTTTGCCACATAACAGTCAAAACTCTAAACATGTAAAGCAAAGAAATATGAAAAACTGCAAGAGAAAAAATAAAAAAGTAAATAAAACAAAAACAAGTAACGTATGGAAGCAGACCTATTAGCTTCATATCTGTCTTCTCAATGTCTACTAGTAAAGACATCAGCGTTTGGACCGTTTTGTGCTGCATAGTGAAAGAAACTACCCATGTTTCTACAAGAAAGCAACTGGCGCAAATGTTTTGGACAGATTCAGAATCAGCTATGATAATGAAGTTATTCAGAGGTCACTGCCTGAGACCTCACACGTGTTCCCATCTGGGTGATGCTCCCATGCAGCCCCAGAGAGGACCCACCACCCCACCTCCCCCTGCTCAACCACCTGCCCCTACCCATTGTGGGCAGTGATCCTGTGCTCACCATGTCTAAATCTCAGAACTTCCTGAGGTCCCCTCAATGCACCCGACAGCAGATCTCAGAGCAGGACACAGAGAACCATTCAAGCCTGCACAGCCACAGCGATCTTGTAGAAAGGCACCCGGAAGATCCCGCCTCTTTGTCTGACAGGCATGTCTGCCTGGAGACCTTGATTGGCCAGTGAGTCTTACCCCTCTTCAATGTTAAAGTGTGCTTCCTGTCGAAGGCTGGACCTTTTCCAGATCTCTGGAGCCCCTTTCAGCTCATTAGCATTAGTGCTTGCCCTGGGGGAAGAAACCACCATTCCAGCTCAGGCTATTCTGCTGCCAGCTCCTCCCCTCTATGAGCAATAATCCTGACTTCAGACCTTGCCTGAACATTCTTCATAGCACTTGCATTCTTTTCCCTGAAATCAAGGTGAGTAGCTTGAATAGCGCATTACTCTAGCTGCATTGTAGGTATCAATCTGACCCAAGAATGGAAGGGTGGCCAGGCTATTAACATTAAAAAGGAATTTTAGAAAACAAGAGGCTTTTTAAAATATATGTAGATTGCCAAAAGAAACTATAGCCTAGATTAAATGTGGATCTGAACATCTCAAAAGATCAAGAATAAAAAAGGGTTTCTCACCTCAAAAGGTATAATTAAGAAATATCCCCCACAGTAAGCAGGGTTAGAATCAGGATTAGGAGATTAGAGGGTTATGGTAAGGATTAGGATAAGGGTTGTTAGGATTAGGGTTAGGGTAGTTAGGAAAATAAGGGTTGAGGTTTAAGAAAGGGTAAGAGGTTGGGGGTAAGTCCCAGGGTTAGGCTCAGGGTTAGGGCCAAGGTGGCCACCATTATTCTTGATTGTTCTACTGAGTCAATAGTATCCTGTTACACAAAGAAGAAATATCATGGTTAGGGCTAGGCTCAAAGTTAGGGCAATGGATTTGCTGTGCTATGTGAAATCAGCTTCTATCTTTTCTCTCATCTGCCTTCCTAGTCCTCTTTTTCATAATATCATCATCTATTTTCCTGCCCCCAGGAAAGTGGAAAGGAGGTTATCCAAGAATCTGGAACTTCCTGATGGGAAATTTCTTTACATTGCCATGGGGCCCAATTCACATAGAACAGAAAACCACTACTGCATTGGTTGTTCTAAGTTTCACTTGGGGATCCTCCTAAGATGAAAGCAATTATGGAACTTGGTGCTCTTCTTTGATAATGATATCATAAATATAGCATAGGCCATGTGTCAACACAGATTTAGTTAATATAACCATGTGGTTCAAGACAAAATGGTGGACAACATGATTCTTGATGGTACAACTGAATCAGTAGTATCCCGATTATACAAAAAAGAAATATTTTTTTTCCATTTTTTATTAGGTATTTAGCTCATTTACATTTCCAATGCTATACCAAAAGTCCCCCATACCCACCCACCCCCACTCCCCTACCCACTCACTCCCTTTTTTTGTCCCTGGCGTTCCCCTGTACTAGGGCATATAAAGTTTGCGTGTCCAATGGGCCTCTCTTTCCAGTGATGGCCGACTAGGCCATCTTTTGATACATATGCAGCTAGAGTCAAGAGCTCCGGGGTACTGGTTAGTTCATAATGTTGTTCCACCTATAGGGTTGCAGATCCCTTTAGCTCCTTGGGTACTTTCTCTAGCTCCTCCATTGGGAGCCCTGTGATCCATCCATTAGCTGACTGTGAGCATCCACTTCTGTGTTTGCTAGGCCCCGGCATAGTCTCACAAGAGACAGCTACATCACAAGGTGTCAGTAAAGGCTACCCAGCAGATTCATACATGTGTACAGAGGAGAAGATGAAGACAGGATGGCAGCTGTGAGTCATGAAGCAGGGTTTCAAGTCTGCTCTAACTCTCCAAGCACTTTAGACCAAGGGCGCACCATCCTCTATACCAGACTATGGAACATCTTCCAAGGCACTGTGGCAACAACTCTCCAGTGCACCCACTGTACCATGGTTCCAAGTACACTTGAATCATCTCCCTCTATGAATAATCAAGAAAAATAATAAAACCAAGACACACGAACACAAATGTGACAGACAAGCCAATGATACAAAGAACAACAATGACACATTCTAACAGCTGGCCTTTCAACACCTCTGTTCTGAGTCCTGGAGGTCTTGGAGTTTCAGTCAACGCACCAAGATATTATACCCAAGTCACAGGAACCTCAATGACAACCAAGGATCTTATTGCAATGCAAACACACAAGGTTTTGTATTATGGGCTCAGTAAAAAGATCTGTCACCAGTCAACCTGGCATCAAGTCCAAAATGAGAGACCAAGTCTAGAGGTGCTGGATATATATTGTAGTTACGGCAAGGCTGGGGAATTTCCATACAGGTCAGCAACCTAATATTTTGAAAATATTATCTGGCATAATCTGCAGGAACCAAACATGAAGCAAAAACTATCTGACAACCATGATGGCTAAGCTACCATTTTTTTTTCCCTGCAAGATGTATTAGTTATCTATATGTAGCTTGACCCTGCTGCTGTACCTTCACTGGCTGCTCATAGGATGTTTGCTCAGGTGTTCTTTGTGCACTCTCAAAAACGCATTTGGTTGAGCTTTACAATTCACCCTTGTGCCTGAGCCCATTATTATTGGAAAATAGTCCTTTTCAACCACAAGCCATGCCTGTCATTAGACTAGGTAATTTGACCAAAGACCTACCTCACTATCTATTACTGCAGACTCTAATATCAGTTACCCTTACCACTGGACAAAATACCAGTACAAGTTTCCTCTCCCTCTGTGCATGCCTCCTGTAGCTACCACAGATAATCCCCACCTACCCTTCCTTTCCTGCCTCATCCTTCAGTCTCAGCCCCCACTTGGGCAGACACATACTGCTCAACCACATGCCATGCCTGAAAGGACACCAGGTAAGCTTCCATAGATCTACCACACTATGTGCTATCCCAGATGTAATTTTCACAGTTGTCCCTAGCACTTTACCAAACAGCAAAGGCAGCTTAATCTCTCTCCTGACTATGTCTCCTTGTGGGTTGCTAAGATCATCTCTTTCTGCCTGCCTCTTTTTCCATCTTTCAACATTAGTAAGCATTCCCCCTTGAACATACCTCCAAACAGGTCCATCAAAGAAGCAACCCTCAGTCAACACTGTGAGAATCCCGGTATCAGCTGGGCATGGTGGCACACACATTTATTCCCAGCACTTAGGAGGCAGAGGCAGGCGGTATTCTGAGTTCAAGGCCAACCTGGTCTACAGAGTGAATTACAGGACAGGCAGGGCTACACAGAGAAACCCTGTTTCAGAAAACCAAAAATAAATAAATAAATAAATAAATAAATAAATAAATAAATAAATAAATCTATATATCAACCAGTGACCCAGGTATAAAACTCCCACCCAAACAGCACAAACCCAGAAACCAAATCACCTCAAACACAGAGGCCTAGACACCAGCAAATGAATATAATGAATAATAGCCAGGAAAATATATCACCAAGAAATCCAAGCTATCCTATCACAGCAGGCCCTAGAAATTAAAACATGCAATAGATACAGTGGAGAAATGGTTGTTTGGGGGAAGGGAAAGGAGTGAAAACATGGGGGAAGGTATAGCTGTGCACAAAAGAGCTTTAGACAGGCACACAGACAGAGAGCAGAGAGAGACAGCCACAAGGGTAGGGAAATAGAGGGGGGGGCGAGCATGTGCAGAGAACAGAGACAGGGAACAAAGCACAGAGCTGCTGTAGCTGTGGTTCATGTATATAAAGCACACCTGACAACAGCAGCAGGTGATGGAGACAGGTAACGACTTAAGCATTTGCTAATTCCCTAAGAGAAAGCCATTGAATTTGCTGTACACTGATAACCACAGAGGCAAGGTTCACCCATGGGCCAGGAAGGGAAGAGAGACTCTCAGGCATTAAAGATGAATAGAAAACAATGATAAATTGGTCAAAAAATATGGATTCCAAATGTTTCCTGGCACTAAATAACCAGGAATTCTGCAACATATGAGAAGGTGAAAAGTAGAAATTATTGGAATAGAAGAAGAATATCAGCTCAAAGGTCTAGAAAATATTATCAGTGAAATCATAAATGAAAAATTTTCTAAAGAAGAAAATACCTATTAAAGTACAAAATAGCATCCAAAATAGCAAACATATTGGACCAAAAAAGTCTTTGTGCAACAAACTGTCAAAACTCTAAACATATAAAGCAAAGAAATATGAAAAACTGCAACAGAAAGAAACTAAAAGCTAAACAAAACAAAAACAAGTAACGTATGGAAGCAGACCTATTAGCTTCATATCTGTCTTCTCAATGTCTACTAGAAAAGACAACAGTGTTTGGACCGTTTTGTGCTGCAGAGTCAAAGAAACCACCCATGTTTCTACAAGAAAGCAACTGGTGCAAATGTTTTGGACAGATTCAGAATCAGCTATGATAATGAAGTTATTCAGAGGTCACTGCCTGAGACCTCACAGGTGGTCATATTTGGATGATGCTTCCCATGCAGCCCCAGAAAGGACCCACCACCCCATCTCCCACGGCTCAACAACCTGCCCCTACCCATTGTGGGCAGTGATCCTGTGCTCACCATGTCTACATCTCAGAACTTCCTGAGGTCCCCTCAATGCACCCGACAGCAGATCTCAGAGCAGGACACAGAGAACCATTCAAGCCTGCACAGCCACAGCGATCTTGTAGAAAGGCACCCGGAAGATCCCGCCTCTTTGTCTGACTGGCATGTCTCCCTGGAGACCTTGATTGGCCAGTGAGTCTTACCCCTCCTCAATGTTAATGTGTGCTTCCTGTCGAAGACTGGACTTTTTCCAGATCTCCGGAGCCCTTTTCAGCTCATTAGCATTTGTGCTTGCCCTGGGGAAGAATCCACCATTCCAGCTCAGGCTGTTCTGCTGCCAGCTCCTCCCCTCTGTGAGCAATGATCCTGACTTCAGTCCTTGCCTGAACATTCCTTATAGCACTTGCCTACTTTTTCCTGAAATCAAGGTGAGTAGCTTGAATAGCCCATTACTCTAGTTGCATTGTAGGTATCAATCTGACCCAGGAATGGAAGGATGACCAGGCTATTAACATTAAAAAGGAATTTTAGAATACAACAGGCTTGTTCATGACTTCACCTTGTCTCAGGGAAATTGCAGGTCCCTTTCACCAGATGATAAGTATCAATGCATGCTGGGAGAACAGCAGGATACAAAAGGGAAGCACTGTTGAGCACTACTATTAGCCAACATCTTCATCAGTGGTAATGTGGAGAAAAGCCAAAGTTGGATTATCACAGGATCTCTAGGTAAACATCTCAAGTCATAGAGAGAATGATCTCTCAATGTATGTCAAAAAAATTATTTAATATAATGTCTGAATAAAGGCTGTTGGCCAAGGGAAATTACAAAATCAAGGACTGGTTGATTTCAAGTTACAGGATATTACAGCTGATATTCTGTATGTACCAGAATTTTAAAGAAATAAGTACTGACTAATGCCAGTTTTAAAAATACAAACAAACAAGTCACTTTTGTTTTGTAAAAAAGTAGGGCAAGTACAAAAAACAAAACAACTACCCTATTCAATGTTTTTTTATATATGTGGATTGCCAAGAATAATTATAACCTAGATTAAAGATGGATCTGAACATCTCAAAAGATCAAGATTAAAAAAGGGTTTCTCACCTCAAAAGGTATAATTAAGAAATATCCCCCACAGTAAGCAGGGTTAGAATCAGGATTAGGCGATTAGAGGGTTATGGTAAGGATTAGGATAAGGGTTGTTAGGATTAGGGTTAGGGTAGTTAGGAAAATAAGGGTTGAGGTTTAAGATAGGGTAAGAGGTTGGGGGTAAGTCCCAGGGTTAGGCTCAGGGTTAGGGCTAAGGTGGCCACCATTATTCTTGATTGTTCTACTGAGTCAATAGTATCCCTGTTACACAAAGAAGAAATATCATGGTTAGGACTAGGCTCAAAGTTAGGGCAATGGATTTGCTGTGCTATGTGAAATCAGCTTCTATCTTTTCTCTCATCTGCCTTCCTAGTCCTCTTTTTCATAATATCATCATCTATTTTCCTGCCCCCAGGAAAGTGGAAAGGAGGTTATCCAAGAATCTGGAACTTCCTGATGGGAAATGTCTTTACTTTACCAAGGGGCCCAATTCACATAGAACAGAAAACCACTACTGCATTGGTTGATCTAAGTTTCACTTGGGGAATCCTCAAAAGATGGAAGCAATCAGGGAACTTGTAGCCCTTCTTTGATAATGATATCATAAATACAGCATAGGCCATGTGCCTTCACCACAGATTCAGTTAATATAACCATATGGTTCAAGACAAAATGGTGGACAACCTGATTCTTGATGGTACAACTGAATCAGTAGTATCCCCATTATACAAAGAAGAAATATTAGGCCTACTATATCTTAATGTTTTGTTTTGTTCTTATTCTTATAGATTCTACCTTCCATACTTAATGGCTTCTCAAATGAACCTTAAGGTTTTTCCAGCCATATAATTACAAAAGTAGCATCCTAACAAAGGAAGCAAAGACTTTGATAATCACAAAACCAAACAGATAATCAAAGAATAAGTTTCAAAAGCCAGTCAGACTGCTACCAGCAAAGACCATTTGTGCTACCCTCTTCTGGGCCTCACTGTCAGTTATTTACAGAGCTAATTTTCCTATGAAATAAAATGCCCTTCAGTATTCTTTTACTTTAGACATGTCTGGTTTACTTTCTACCCAAACAAAAAATATACTTACTAAAGATCTCCATGTTAAGTTTTCACATGATAATCAAAATTATGAAAAAGGAATCTCACAAGCAATACACACAAAATTATGGTTTATTATTTGCTTTTTATTAATATACACATATTCACATGTTTTAGAATATACTCATGGTGTGTCATTCACATCATGTAATTAATAGCAAACAAATTACAAGTAATGTAACTGGTTAACTTGGCCAAAGTTAATTTTACTCATAATAAACTAAATTTAAAAGTAATATGAATAAACAAAATATATTTAATGAATAAATCCCCAAAGGTAAAATAAATTTTAAATGATAATATTGGTATGAATCTTTCTTTGGAATAGCTAACATGAGAATATATATTTAATTTTAATGTCTACTTTTAAGGACATGATATTTGTAAGCCTTCAGATCTAGTCACAGTGATATTTTTTGAACCCTATCCCAATCCTAGCTTACTTGTAGATTCTAAATTAGTTTTAAAGAGTTTAGTTCTGTTAGACCAGGAAATAATATTCATACAGGACACTATCTTCACTCATATAAGAATAACATATCTGTTCTTTTGAAGATGGAATATACACATATGAATGATTATTCAGACATAAACACTTTAATAATTTAAACAGTATTTATATCCAGTGAGGCCTCATTGAAAACAAATGAATATGCAAAGATTGGAAGATCAGCAAAAGGCTGGTGTTTTATCATCTAAATTAAACAACAACCATTTTCATACTTTCAGCTCTATTGAATTAAAATAATCACAGCAGACCTTTTAAACGTCACTAAAACTCTACAAAATAAGGGACATGGCTGGCCAATATTTGTACAATTTGGAAGGGGAATAACTACTTAGGTAATGCAATTTTTCTTCAGATGTACTGAATAAAGCATTGTTAATGTACCAATTGCAGGATATCTACAGTCTCATAAGAAAAACTTTGTCAATTTGCTGTAATTTCACTTTTATCCTAGGGTGTTCTTTGACAATTTTAAAATGTGGTACCATTGATAACTTAGGAAGAGGGAATATATATTGCTTATTCCCAACCCCTGAATAAATATTCTCACAGTACTTTGTGAGTTTATATGTTAAATCTATTGTAACTTATGGTATTATGCTTCTCCCATTAGTTGGTGTATTTGACTGTGACAGGGGGACTTGCCTTGTCTAACGTTCATGTCTCAACTTGCCAACCAGGAAGTCAGTTGCCCACATGTACATCTCCACATGCACATGCCCACATCCAAGTAGGATGTCAGTTCCTGGGAAAGTCTTGGAACTTACACTTTACTAGAACCCATCAAATCGGTGCAGGTTTCTCTCTTATGTTGGCATCCATTCCAGGGCAGCTTATAAGAGCATAAGCCATAAAAGCGTATACATAGGTGGGTGCAGGAAATGCTGCTGGGTGGTCTGTTCCAGTCCAAAGCTTATTCAGGGTAACTATAGAACAAAGGAAGCAGGTTGACCAGCTTCTATTGTGATTGGTCTTCTGAAAAAGCAGAACCCAACAGAATAGGTAATCAACTCTGGGAGTAACTGCAGAAGCATCATATGACAAAGTGTCCTTGTAATATTAGTAACCGCAGAAAATGGCAGAGTAACCAGGTAAGAGTTACCTAGTCCTTAACGAATCTGACCTAAGGCTTCACATTCCATCTAGGTCTTACTATTTGACCTAGACCTTAACTGCCAGCAGCTTTGCCCTCTGAGCCACCGCATGCACATGCATGTATAGATGGATGAATATGTTTTTCTATATTTATTTATTCATTTATGAGAGGCAAAGTCTCTCTACATGGTTCCAAAACATATTAGATAGTCCAGGCAGGCCTTTCAAGTGAGTCCTGCCTCTGCCTCTACCACTTCATAGGGATCCTCTTAGAAAACTCAGAACCTTCCCTTTTACAAGCAGTAAAAGTGATTTGAAGCCAGGTGTCATGACACATGCCTTTAATTCCTGGGGAGGCAGAGACAAGAGGACCTCTGTGAGTTTGAGGTAGCCTAGAGTACAAAATGAGTCCAGGACAGCCAGCATTAGACAATAAATCCTGTCTTAAAAAAAAAAAAAACTGGAAAAAAAGTGATTTGAGAAGCTGTGACTAGGATAACTATGAAAAGCATTCATTAAGAATTCATAATCAGTGTTAGGATATTCATTATGGAATGATGTTATTTTTGTCATGACAGGGTTTCTCTGTGTAACAGCCCAGCTCTCCTAGAACTTGCTTTGCAGACCAGGCTGACCTCTAACTCACAGACATGCTTGCCTCTGCCTCCTGAGTGCTGGGATAAAAGGCATGCACCACTATAACCCAGCTAGATAATCTTTTTAGTCAGATGACAAACTAAGTCAGAAATTGTGGTAGGATGAATGGTGTGGGTGCTGTGGTCCCAGGGTGGGGCCTGGTAGACAGTTAGGGAGGCTCCCATACAGCTCTGACTGTATGAGTGCCCATGTCTGTGGCATACTGAGTGTCTTAGTCAGGGTTTCTATTCCTGCACAAACATCATGACCAAGAAGCAAGTTGGGGAGGAAAGGGTTTATTCGGCTTACACTTCCATACTGCTGTTCATCACCAAGGAAGTCAGGACTGGAACTCATGCAGGTCAGGAAGCAGGAGCTGATGCAGAGGCCATGGAGGGATGTTCTTTACTGGCTTGCCTCACCTGGCTTGCTCAGCCTGCTCTCTTATAGAACCCAAGACTACCAGCCCAGAGATCTTCCCACCCACAAGGGGCCTTTCCCCCTTGATCACTAATTGAGAAAATGCCTTACAGTTGGATCTCATGGAGGCATTTCCTCAACTGAAGCTCCTTTCTCTGTGATAACTCCAGCTCTGTCAAGTTGACACAAAACTAGCCAGTACACTGAGTAACAAAAGATAGAGGATCCTTGCAAATTAGTGAGCCTGAGTTTGGGCCTGAAACACAGTGGTGGCTGCTTTCCCCATCTGCACAGAAGTCCTGTCTGGTGTTAGCCTCCCTATAGTGATAGTGGAATGGTTAGCTACCCCAGAGCTCTTATGGATTCCCCATTGGTCCGAAGGCTGTATAAAAATGCCTGATGCTATTACACAATACAACAGACATGCACCTCAGTGTTTGTCTCCTGAGTCTGTATCCCATGATAGCAACTCTGCCTTCTGCACCCCTTCCTGGATCCCTGTTCCCACAGGATGAAAGATATTTTCATACAGAGCACAGGATATCCAAACTAACAAAACCTCTGCATGGGGAAATTGATGCTGAGTGGTGAAATACACTATTTTAAATATAACCCACTAATTTAATCAAAACCTGAGGGATAGGTGATTTAGTCAGCAAAGTCTTTGTCCTCAGAACTCTTGCTTTAAACAACAACTACCTCAACAAAACTGCTAGATGGGGCGGTGTACGTGGTAATATAAGTGCTGGAGAGGCAGAAAGAGACAGATCCTTGAAGATTACTGTCCAACCAGCCTGGCTGTTTAGTTTCAGGCCAATGACAGTTTCTGTCTCAGAAAGGAAGTGAGAAGGGGTGGGGCATGAAAGGGTCTGGGGAGGTGACTCAGTGGGGTGAGTGGACACTTTCTGCACTAGTGTGAGGACCAGATTTTAGGTACCCAGAACTCACATCAGTATCTGGTGGGCATGGTGGTCTTCCTGTAATTGCAGCCTAGGAAAGTAAAGACAGGTAATCCCCAAAGGAAGCTGATCAATAAAACAGGCAACTCTGGCCTGTTCTGGCTTTGACTAAGAGACCCTGACTCACTGAAGAAAGTACAAATGGGAGCAAGGATAATTCTTGACATCAACCTTAGGCCTCCAGGTGCACATGAATCCATACCTATGTGTGCCCCCAAGTGCTCATATCTATGCAAACATGCGCAACCATACACACATCTCACACACAATTACACACACACACACACACACACACACACAGGAGAAAGCTCTACTGTACCTTATGAATGACACCTGAGGTTATCCTCTGGCCTTCACATGTACATAACCTCAGCTGGGATACAGGTAGTTAACATTCCTGAGGAAATAAGCAAGTATTGGACAGAGTAAGGAAGAAAGCACTGCTTTTCATATGTTCCCTGGTGGTATACTTAATATTTAGCTGTTTCTAACAAATTATTTCAAGTGCTATTTTCTGGTTAGCTCATTACTATGAGCAAATACAAGAGAAAAATAACTTAGTGGAAGCAAGCATTGGTCTTGGAGGATTTCACCTGTGGTTAGTTGTCTTCATTGGTCATGAGGCAGAATAGCCTTGCAGGATCACGTTGGTGGAGCAAAACAGCTCACCTCGAGATTATCAAAGAGAGAAGTGATCAGGGTCCCAATGTCTACTCTGAGGGCATGTTTCCAGTGACTTCTCTTTCTCTTTCTACATCCTAAATATTCCACCACCACCCAATAGTACCACTATCTGGCAACCAAGCATTTTGCAAATGGCCTTTGGGAGACATTTGCTCTGATGCTAACAAATACCTAAAAATGTGAGAAACAAGAGTATATATTTGATATATTCTAGAGAGCTTGAGAGTGCTGTTCGTGTCCACTGCAAACATAAGAAGCATGTCCCAATCGATGAGCCCTGAGCAATAGTCACACTTTGCCTATCACATACCAAGGCCATACATCCCATCATCCCAGGTGAGAAAATGCCTGTCTATCAATCTGAACTCAAGGATTCTGACTCTGGCAGTTCTATGCTTTTTTTCCCATCACCCTGCTCAAGCTTGTCTTTTCAGTGGGAACCTTCTATGAGCTCCCACCTATGCTGAGATCCCTGGGCAGAAGGGATCTAAAACACCTCACCCCCGACACAGGATAGAATACTCACTCTTACCTGTCATGCAGGAAAACGCTAGTCACAGGTAGAAGAACTGAGCAAGATGATTCTACCCTGGTAAACAAGAGAGAAGAAAGAAAAAAATGGGGAGGGAAACAAGGACTAACTGATAAAGGCTAACTAGATCACGTTTTTAATATATTTGAAAATCACATTTATTTGTCTGTGTGTGTCTGCGTGTGTAGAGTGAGAGTGAGTTAGTTTCTGTACTTTATTTTTCCTAAACCTAATGTATCCTGCAAGCAATGTTTTTCAACCTATACTGAATTTGTCACCTCATGATGTGTACCCACCCCTTTGCCTTGCTAAACTCCTGAACCCCTGTGGTGACCCCCCTTCCATGTGATGTATTCCTGCACTTATCTACCACTTAGGCAGCCTTGAGGCCTGAGTCCCCATTCTTCTGTTCAGGTGCTAACAGCCAACTATCTCAACAGCTGTTTTCTATCAACCCTAACCCATCCCCATAAAGGGGACCTCAAAAGCCAGTAAGGGGCTGTTCTTTGAAACTCCAACTAAGCAGGAGGCAATCAGTTGTCTGGTCAGTTCCTTGGGCACAGCTTGCTTTAAGCAGAAAGTTATGAGAATGTTTTTTTTCCTCAGGTCTGACAGAGCTATCTCATTGGCCACATATCCTGTATGGTTGGTTGGCTGGTTGGCTGGTTTGGTTGGAGACAGGGCCTCCATATGCAGCTGTGGAACATACTATGTAAACCAAGCTGGGCTTCAAACTCACAGAGATCTGCTTGCCCCTGTCTCCCAAGCAATGGAATTAGAGGTTTGTGCCACCATGCCTGGCTTTCACTGGATCCTAATTTTCTTTTATTTTAAGTAAATTATTCATTTATTTACATTCCAAATGTTGCCCCCTTTTCTGGTTCCCCTCCCCAAGTTCTTCACCCCATCCCTCCTGGGTCCTTTTTTTCTTTTTTTTAGATTTATTTATTGATATATGTAAGTTCACTGTAGCTGTCTTCAGACACACCAGAAGAGGTCATCAGATCTCATTATGTATGGTTTTGAGCCACCATGTGGTTGCTGGGACTTGAACTCAGAATCTTCGGGAGAGCAGTCGGGTCTCTTAACCGCTGAGCCATCTCTCCAGCCCTGGGTCCTATTTTTTAAAGGTGAATTCTATGATATATGAATTCTACATCAATGAAATAGTTTAAAACTATGAAGGCTTTACATGCCAATATGGAAAGGCCTTGAGGATATTATTATTTGACTAAAAATCAATATTCGACTCAATATTTGTATCTAATCTTAATATAAAAAGATCAGGTCCTGGGTTATATAAGAAAGCAGACTGAAAAAGCCACAGAAATCGCTGCAGTGAGCCAGGCTCCTCCACAACCTCTGCATCAGCTGCTGCCTCCAGCTTCCTGCCCTACTTGAGTTCCTGCCCTCGCTGCTTTTGATGGTGAACTCTTTTAAGGAACTTTAATGAAATAAACCCTTTCTTTTCCAAGGTGCTTTTGGTCATGGTGTTTCTTCACAGCAATAGTAACTCTAAGACACATATATTTTCCATCTTTTTTTTTTTTTAGACAGCATTTTTCTGTGTAACAGAGCCCTGGCTGTCCTGGAAGCTCTGTAGACCAGGCTAGCCTTAAACTCATAGAAATCTCCCTGCCCCTACCTTATGAGTGCTGGGATTAAAGGCATGTGCACTACTACCCTGATATATTTTACATCTTGAAGTTACATATTGGGCATATGGAGGTTATAGTACAACTCTCTTCTGCTAACTTGTATGATCTACAGATCAAACTCGGGTTATCAGGCCTGCCTTTTAGCTCCTTTATCCACTAACCATCTTCCCAGACCACTCTATATTTCATAAAAACAGTGATAAAGGCCTAAAATAAGGTAATTATGATGGAGAAAAAACCCTAGGGGTCAAGACTCTCAGGATCTAGGCATAGTGGCATACACCCTTAATCCAAATACTCAGGAGGCAGAGGCAAGTGGATCTTTGTTAGTTCAAAACCAGCCAGAGCTACATAGAGAGATTGCTTCTCAATACTTTTAGGAGGTAAAGTTCTACAAATCAGTTCCATTTTCTGATGTTTCCAAAATTTATGAGGGCTGAAGAGAATGCTTAGCCAGTAACAATACTTGTTACTATTTTAGATCAGATTCAGTTCCTAGGACCCATATAGTGACTCACCACCACCTACAACCACAGTTCTAAGAGATCTGACGTCTTCTTTGACCTCTGCAGGCACCAGACATGCACATATTACATATATATGCAGGCAAAACACATACAGACAATAAATCTTAAAAAAAAAACTTAAAGAAGTATTTTATGATATCTATAATTTCTTACCCTTCTATTGATGGAGTTGGGAGAATCAATTGCATGTTTGTTTGGTTGGTTGGTTGGTTGGTTGATTGATTGATTGATTGATTGTTTTATAATACAAGGTTTCTCTGTGTAGCTCTGGCTGTCCTGGAACTCACTCAGTAGTCCAGTCTGACTTCAAACTCCGAGATCCCACTTGCCTCTGCCTCCTCTACTGGAATTAAAGGCATGCACCACCATTGTCCAGATACTAAATGATTCTGTTCTCTACTTCTTTACTGGTTGGTGCTTATTGAGAGCATCTGGGGACATTTTTGATAGAAGCACTGAAAGAAAAATGGACCCCCAGTGAGGATTCTGTGTCCTAAATAACATACTCCAAGACTGACAGTTGATGCCAGCTGGGAACTCAGTCATACTGTATGTCTCTAAAGAATTTTAGCCCTGCTTGGCTTGGTGTGTGGGTTCCAAAAGGAAGGATGACCCAATAATGAACATTCTAGAAAACTCCTCTAAAATCTACAAAGTGCATTACAACATAGCCTCAGAAGTCAAAAATCAGTAGTTCTGCTACATTTTGTTAATGGAATGGTCAGGGAAATCCCAGCATCAGGGGTTGGGTAATAAATTCTACCTCAGTAAGAGATGACGATTTGGAGCAATACTTAGATTTTTCACAGAACTTCAACAACTGGAACAGAAGTGATAGAATTAGGACTTTAAGGTCACCCTCAATCTGCAATATAAAAACTCAATGGACTGAAGAGACAGGAGAGTCCTGGTCTGTGGGACAAAAGCAATATGTGTGCTTTTCTGATAAGTTTAGACTCAGGACCACAGAGGTGAAGCTTCAGAGTTAAAAATACTTGTCAGGATCAGGGGAAATATCACACTAAAGGCATAAGGATGTTATTAGACCATTTACTAGCTCACCATTCACTGTCATTTCTGCCTACGGCAATTTCCTCACAAACAATATCATGGTTTTCTGCCTGATTTCCTGCAAGCACCCTGTCATGTATTATTTTCTCAGATAGCAAAGATGGCCTAAATGGATTTTAAACATAAAATAGTAGCCAGGCATGGTAGGCCACATCTGTATCCGCAGTGATTGGAAGACAGGATGAGCCGCATAGCAAGTTGTAGGCCAGTGTATTAGTCAGGGTTCTCTGGAGAAACAGAACTGATAGAGTGACTTGATAAATAAATGGAATCTATTAGAGTGCCTTACAGATTATAATGTCCAGCTAATCCAACAATGGTTGTCTCCCAATGAAAAGATAAAGAATCCAGTAATTGTTCAGTCCATGAGGCTGATGTCTCAGCTGGTATTCATTAGAAGCCAGAATTCCAAAGAAGCAGGCCATAATGTCAGTGAAAGAATGAACTTGCCAAGAAGAGTGAGGGCAAGCAGGCAAAGATCAAGTTTCCTTTTTCCACATTCTTTATAGGCTGCCACCAGAAGATGTGGCCCAGGTTTAAAGGTGCATTGCCAGGGACTCCGGTGGAGTCAGCTTGACAGATGAAAGTCTGAAAGCTTTCTCATGAGGAAAAAGTTTCAAGGAAACTTACTCCTGGATCTTTGGCTATTTCCCTAACTCATAAAATTAATTTTCCAAATCCACTTTAGTCTAGTGTATGGATCCACGTGCACTCTATATAGCTTTACCTTATAGTAAATGCCTTTTAAGATTGTATTCTAACATAGCTAAAGCCTTTTCCCAGTGTTCTTAGATTCCAGATAGCAGCAAGGAGCTTAACCCATTCAGTAAACAATTAAGCACTTGCCATTTTACTCAGCTGTTTACAGATAGAGACTAAAAGTCTCACTGAGATAGAAATCTTTTACTACAGGCTTCATTCCATGTCAAGTATAAGTTGATATACTACCCTGATAAGGGGAAACTCTCCAGACAAGATAAGTTTTACTAGACCTAAGAATTTAGAGCTCTGTGATAGCGCATTACTTTTAAGGCCTGTCAAGAGTTAACAACCCCCTGATGCTTTTAACCTTAAAGTGTGAAATTCTTGCCTGGCATTAGGCTGATCCTAGGCAGGGCTTGTTATCCCTAATGTAAACATTTAATTAGTCCCTGTAAATTCCTTTCTGCTGTAACTGGTGAATTTCAGTGTATCTTGTCTTTTTGTGATTTGTATCCTCTGATAATTCGTTGTTATATAAGTCTGAAGCTCAACCAGAACATTACATTCAGATTCAACACATCTTTCGTGTATCTGTCATTTTCATCCAAACTCTTTGTCCATCTGCCTAAGAAATCCCGTTCTTCACAGACCAGGGACCCAGAGTGTCTGTGGCAGTTGGCGCCTTCGAACAGGGACAACTGGGCAGATTAGTCTTTTCTTTTCTTTCTTTTTTTCTTTCTATTCTTTATTTTCTCAGGCAAAGATAGGACCCCGTGGGACTGCGCTGCAGGCAGGCGGACTGGCGTGTTCGTTATAAAGACGGGTAAGTATTTATCATGGGGCAATCAGAATCAAAAGGGAAAAAATTGTTCCTGTCAGTGTTTAAACACATGCTGTCTCGAAGAGGCCTAAAAATCTCGGATAAATCTTTACAAGAATTTTATGATTTCGTGCAAAAAATCAGTCCCTGGTTTCCAGAGGAGGGAAGCTTGACACTAGAAGATTGGAAGCGAGTAGGAAAGGATATGAGGAATTTTCACGAGGAAAATTTATCCAGGAACGTTCCTGACAGTGCTTTTATATTGTGGCAACAGATGAGGGATTTATTGACTGAGAAAACAGACCTAGAATTCCTTGCAGAGGAAGCTCCTTCAGAGCTCTCTGATGATCAGAAAGTGAAACCCAATACAGGTAAAAAGAAATCGTATTGTTCAAGAAAAAAAGGGATAAAGCTAGAAAAAAGTGAATCAGAGATCACTGACAGTGAAAATGATGATGAATGGGAAAGGACTAAGGGAATGGCAAAGTGTGTAATTAAGGGAAGAAAGGATCGTTTTAGTAAGCACACAGATAGCAGTGAGGAGGAGTCTTTAATTATAACACCAGCCACCCGCAGACCAGTGCCAAAGCCACGTAGACTTTTGCCGCTGGTAGGCTTTGATGCTGCTGTGGCAGAGGCAAAAAGGCAAGGAGACTTTACACTCACTTGCCAGGTAATCTGTGAAGAAGGGAGTGAGCCACAATGGGAACCTTTGTCGTTAAAAACTCTTAAGGAATTACAGTCAGCAGTAAAAACGCTGGGCCCTACTGCCCATATACTTTACAGGTCCTGGATGCAGTAGCTAGTCAGTGGCTGACCCCTTATGATTGGTACCAAACCGCGAAAGCTACTCTTGCTCCCGGAGATTTCATTCTCTGGAGAACAGAATATGAAGAAAGGGCCAGAAAGTTAGCTCAGGAAAGATCTTCATCAAGAAATGGAGCTAGACCCACAGTCCCTATGCTTCTTGGGCAAAAAGACTATGCTAGACCAGCAGCGCAACTGAATATTCCTAAGGCAGTGTTGGAGAGAATAAATCAGATAGCTATATCTAGCTGGCGGAGTTTACCTGTACCTGGGGCTAAATCCACAGTCCTTTCAGGAATTAGACAAAAGCATGATGAATCTTATGAAAGTTTTGTAGCTAGATTGGAAGAGGCAGTTTCCAGGATGCTTCCTCCCTCGGAAGGTACTAATATACTAATGAAACAATTGGCTTGGGAAAACGCTAGTACCTTGTGTCAAGACCTGATCAGACCAATTCGTAAGACAGGCTCCCTACAAGATTATATTAAAGCATGTGTAGATGCCTCACTGGCTGTAATGCAGAAATTAGCTTACGCCACAGCAAGGAAAGGGAAAAAATTCGGCGCTACGTGTGGAATTACATGTTTCGGTTGCAAGAAACCGGGGCACCTGAGAAAAGATTGTAAAAATCTCTCAGGAGACAAGAAGAGCATTCCTTTGGGTCCCTCCCAGTGTTGTGATAAGCACTGGAGAAGTGAATGTAAATCAAAGTCCCATAAGGATGGGACTCAGCTCACTAGAGAAGCTGGAAAGACAAAGAACTATAGAACTGCATGTTTCGGTTGTGAAAAACCGGGGCACCTGAGTAAGGATTGTAAAAATCCCTCGGGGAAACAAGAAGGGCCTTTCTACAGGTCTCTGTCCAGGCTGAGGTGGAAACCTTGGGGGAATGATTGCAGATCAAAGTCCCATAAGGATGGGACTCTGCTCACTAAGAAGCAGGTAAGGCGAAAGACTAAAGGGGCAGTCTCTTAGCCCCGTTCAGAAACTGTGGAGCTCATTATAGGACACAGCTCCAGTTATAAGAAAAACTTCAAGTTGTAGATTCTGATACTTTAGGCTAAATTAAGAGTTATGGTTAAATTATGGTCAAAGTATAAAAAGAGACTTCATAAAAGTCAAAATATAGGTCATTTCTTACTGTTACCTTATTTACAATTTCCCAATCCTACATTGTGCTAAAAATCCGTAGAAAAGGCTCTATTGAAAGTTAAGTAATCTCCTAAAACATATATAATTCATTCCATAAATGGTATTTTTGTTGGTTGCAGAAAATAGCATTTTTTGCAGGTGACTATAAAATATATGACTAAGTGTGGACTGATGATGGCTTCAAAAAGATTCAGCATGGTAAACTTTTTGGCTATTTGAGACATTTAGCGTATAGAGATTGTGTGTTTTCTCAAAAATTTGCCCTCAGATTAAATAAATTAGAAGTTTGGATGCTTGCCAGAGCTGTTAGAAAATTTTGGGTTTTAATCTTGGTTCAAAAACCTGCCTCTTACAAGCAGGAAAAGAAAGGAAGGGATAAAAGAAAATGGATTTTAGAATTCTCCCAGGGACAGAGAGAAATCGGGGGACGCCCTGTTTCATTCTCTCTGGCCCCTACAGGAGAAATTCTTTGTTGTCTAATATTCGGTGCACCAATCATGTCAATTCATGTATGTCGTTTGTTTCATTGTCTGAATGATTGTGTCGTTGTCTGAATGACTGTTTTATGTTTCATGTTAAAAAAATAAAACAAAAATAATGGTTAAAACTTTACCTGCTGATTCACTCTCAGTTTGCACAAAGGAGGCTGAGAAAGAGCCTTCACTATAGCCATAAATCAAGCACTGCAAGAGAGGCCCTGCTAGAAACTGTTTTTAAAGAAAAGGAATCTGCAACCTCTTAGTTCTAAGGCAAATAAGCTGATAGTTGTTTTTTCCTAAAACTTTCTCTGCAAGTTTGTGATCATTGTGTTTAGCAAATAACAAATTGCTTTTTTATCTTACAAGTATAGCTATAAAAGGTAAAACTCTTTAATTGATCTAAATTTATAAGATTCATGTAGCCACTTCATTTGGTTTTTGATTGGTCTTAAAGGTATAAATATGATCTAACATGTCTTGGTCATAGAGAATTGGTTTATAAGTTATTTGGGTATAATTAAAAAGATGTAACACTGGTTACAAAGTTAAGTTAAAAGTAGTAACTCAGAGATAGAGTCATTTTCAAACAAAAGCACCTGGCATAAATCAGCCCAGAGAACTAGTCCTCTAAAGATACTTCTAAATTGAGATAACATTTTATGTAATTCTTATCCTAAAAGATAGACTTATAAAGATAAGATTTTAAAACAATGTCTCTTTAATAAAACATTAAAATTTAAACTGTCATACATTAATAAAAATTTTGTAACGTAGTAGTGATGTTTTTAGTATTGATTTTAAGGAGAATAAATTGTTTAAAATTGGGTCTTGCTTTCCAAAAGTTATAGATATGTTCTAATATTGCAACAGAAACTTAAAAATTCTGGTCAAAATTGCCAGTGTCCCATTGACTGCAGTTTGCAGTTTAATCAAAAGCTTAAGACTTTTAACTCACCCATAATTAAGATTATTACTAAAATAATCAACTTATAAGAGTGCTAATGCTGCTCACTTGGGACATTCAGCCATACAAAACAAAGTAAAATTAACTAGATATATTCATCTTTGTACAGAAATTAGACCCTCACACAATCAGTTTGACTATGGCTGCGGCCTTGTAGGACCATAAAAGGTCATAAAAGAAAATGTTTAAGGTATAAGTCATCTTAAGAAAGAGTGTCCAAAATCAGAGGCATGGACAAACAGTTAAATTGCTCCTTTAGAATCTGTCCTCATTGCAGGAGGGCAAGATGCTCAAATTAAAAAATATATACATTTGGGTTAATACAAAACTTAAAGCAGCCTCAGAGAAGCTTGTGCAAAGTTTCTTGCATTTTACAGACTGCGCCTAAAAAAGTTCTTGAAACTTCACCCTCCCTGCCTTCAGGGAGAATTTCTTTTAGCTAAACAACATTTTTTCTTTTCAGATCTACCCAGGTGTTGTTCATGATTAACTCTAAACTCAAGATTTATAAAAGGTCAATCAGGCTATAAAACTTATAAAGGCATTACAAAATAACTTGCCTACTTCATGTAAAATTATTATAGATTTAAAAGTCTATTTTTTCCATTTATAAAGAGTTTACTTCTAGTGAACTGGTGACCATTAAAGGTTTTTACCCCTAAGTATGGCTAATATAGTCTTATATTATGTAAGAAATTTTCATTGTCCAGGCTTCAATACAAGAAGCAAAATAGTTTAAATCTTTCAGTATATATTGTTTCCTAAGTGGAAAGTATTTTATTAACTAATGTCTCTAGAGAGAAGTTTAAAGTTCTGGAAAATAGTTGTTGCTTCATAAGATTCAGAGGCAATGTCTTTTTTAATATCTAGAGTTTTAGTTATATTGGAAAATTGGTACAAATTTACTTCAAAATTTTATTTTCAAAAAGCTTCCAAGAGATGTTAATTGACTAAGACCTCACCTTAAATTCACCACAAGAAAACCTAAGCCTTTGTTAGGTACTATCAAGTGAGATTCAAATTAACTGGTGAGAACCAAAAAGGCTTTAACAGAAAATAGAAAAAACTTCTATAATATATTGATATCGATTGTAATTGATGGTAATCAAATATTAGCTACATATTTTAGTTATTGTTATTAAATGTGTCCACAGCTATTCTTTGACAAGAAAAAACATTAATGTAAAAATCATCTTTCTTCACCTCAAAGTTTTAACATCCTATTATATATAAGGCTGCTGTGGTACTAATTAAGAATTAAAAATTCTTTTTTCCAAACAGCTATTAGTTATTACAAAATATTGATATTTGACCTATTGCATACCATCATTTTAAATAAAATTAATATTCATCTTAAAAATAAGCTAATTGCTTATTATACATACTTTTGTAAATTCATACATACATGCATCCCATTTACTGTATTTAAAAACAACCTTTCTATGGAAAGAAAAATATATGTAAATTGGATCACATGTTTATTCTTTTGAGTTTCTGCCTACTTTAGCACAGATAATTAAATTATGTGCTGTAGATAGTGTTTTAAAATGTTAAAGATTGCCTGGTAAAAACCTCTTAAGGTAATGCCATGCCAGGTAAATTATAGATCTTATACAAAAATAATTGCCATATAATCTCATTCTTTACATCATCAAAATAGTAATGGCTCGAAATAATAATTTGGTATTTAAAATAAATAAATTAATAAATAAATTAATTAATTAATGTGCATGTCATATTGTAAAGATTTGATCTCAGTGTCCTCAGTTTCTACCTGTTGCACACATTGGTATTAATTCTTGAGGACGTATACTTAATCAATTATTACAAATAGATACTTTTTAATTTTACAAAAATAAATCATGCACATGTGACTATTGATACCTTTTTAATCTTTCTAATTACAACTGCTCTAATAAAAATAGCAACTAAAAGTATAGTTGCCTATGTTGATTTTTTTTTACTTGGTGTTCCAAATCAATTAAAACTGGCTATTATAGCCAAACATTTGAGATGTTTTATCAGCAATTTAATGTTATCCATGTTACTGAGATTTTTATTATTCCCAAGGAAACAGTACTGTGGAACTTTAAATCTATATCTTTTAAAAATTTAGATGTCAAAAATCTCTCTAAGTGTCTATGGCACCCTACAATCAGACATACTCATGAGATAAAGGGATCCACTTATTGACACATGGTATGATCCTGTTCAGATACTTAATATGGGGGAAAGGAGGCAATATTTCTGTTTTTTCCACAGAATGCTACAAGAGTGTGCTAGCTCCCAAAATGATTCATGTGACAGGCTGACCTGTGAGTTCCTGAGTGCCCTGACAGTGATGACCAAAAAGCTGTATTGAGTGCACAGAGGAAAAAGAAATCAGTCATTCACAAGCAAAATAAAGAAACTCTTCCTATCTCCGCCATGGACTACAACAAGGAGAGCAGACCTGGTGTCAACTTGGAGACAACTAAAACAGCTGACTTGTGAGGTGGAAGGACTGCTACAAAGTATTGGACAAGATTTCATCAGAAACTGTTTTTGGCCATTCAGGCCAACTCCCCTATAGCTATAAAAGCTTGTGTACCTTACCTGTATGCTTATTGTTAAATAATTTTAAGAGTTAAGATCACCAATCTTGACAAGTCTTTTCATATACATTGTAATTCTTGTTATTTAACTAATTGTGTAGATCCTAATTTAAATAAGGAATCTACTGTTATGATTTTGTTAAAAGGATTCTGCTTATGTTTTGCTGCCTGTAGAGTTAAAAATGCTCCTTGGTTTGAGAACTCAGGATTACAAGCTTTAAAAGACTCAGCCAACTTATTAGACCTAAGAGATTTGTAAAAACTTTGATTTTTAGAAATAACTACTTTAATTGCTATTTTAACTTCCTTTACGTTATCCACCACAGCCTTAGTACAGCAACAACATACTGCTCATTTTGTTAATGATATGCATAAGAATATTTCTGTGGCATTGTCAGAATTGTATTTTATAGATAAAAAATTAGAAGCAAAGGTTAACGCCCTAAAAAAAAAAAAAAAAAGTCATGCTGGCAATAGGGCAATATATTGCTAATATCAAGACCAGGTTAGCTACTAAATGTCATGCTTCTTTCCTATACATTTGTGTCACTCCTTTACCTTACAACAACTGATTAGGAAAAGACAAAAACTCATTTACAGGGTATATGGAAAGATACTGATATTTCTCATGACTTAGAACAGTTAAAGGTAAAAATTTCAGATATTAGTAAAAGCCATCTGGACACTTGGAACATTGATGAATTGGCTAGAGATTTAAAGAACAACTTAAGTGCATTAAACCCTCTGGATTGGGTTCAATATATTATCCTACTTGTTATTATTTTTGGCATTACTTTATTAGTAATCATTGTGTTTCCACTCATCTTTAGAGTGCTCCTGAGATCTGTAGCTACGACGAAGCGGAACATCCTGGAACTTCGGCTGAGAAATAAAGATAAATTATCAATTATTAAAAAAAAAAGGGTGGAATGCCAGGGACTCCGGTGGAGTCAGCTTGACAGATGAAAGTCTGAAAGCTTTCTCATGAGGAAAAAGTTTCAAGGAAACTTACTCCTGGATCTTTGGCTATTTCCCTAACCCATAAAATTAATTTTCCAAATCCACTTTAGTCTAGTGTATGGATCCACGTGCACTCTATATAGCTTTACCTTATAGTAAATGCCTTTTAAGATTGTATTCTAACATAGCTAAAGCCTTTTCCCAGTGTTCTTAGATTCCAGATAGCAGCAAGGAGCTTAACCCATTCAGTAAACAATTAAGCACTTGCCATTTTACTCAGCTGTTTACAGATAGAGACTAAAAGTCTCACTGAGATAGAAATCTTTTACTACAGGCTTCATTCCATGCCCTGGGGGGGGGAAAAATCCACCATTCCAGCTCAGGCTATTCTGCTGCCAGCTTCTCCCCTCTGTGAGCAATGTTCCTGACTTCAGACCTTACCTGAACATTCTCCATAGCACTTGCCTTCTTTTCCCTGAAATCAAGGTGAGTAGTTTCAATAGCCCATTACTCTAGCTGCATTGTAGGTATCAATCTGACCCAGGAATGGAAGGGTGGCCAGGCTATTAACATTAAAAAGGAATTTTAGAAAACAAGAGGCTTTTTAAAATATATGTAGATTGCCAAAAGAAACTATAGCCTAGATTAAATGTGGATCTGAACATCTCAAAAGATCAAGAATAAAAAAGGGTTTCTCACCTCAAAAGGTATAATTAAGAAATATCCCCCACAGTAAGCAGGGTTAGAATCAGGATTAGGAGATTAGAGGGTTATGGTAAGGATTAGGATAAGGGTTGTTAGGATTAGGGTTAGGGTAGTTAGGAAAATAAGGGTTGAGGTTTAAGAAAGGGTAAGAGGTTGAGGGTAAGTCCCAGGGTTAGGCTCAGGGTTAGGGCTAAGGTGGCCACCATTATTCTTGATGGTTCTACTGAGTCAATAGTATCCTGTTACATAAAGAAGAAATATCATGGTTAGGGCTAGGCTCAAAGTTAGGGCAATGGATTTGCTGTGCTATGTGAAATCAGCTTCTATCTCTTCTCTCATCTGCCTCCCTAGTCCTCTTTTTCATAATATCATCATCTATTTTCCTGCCCCCAGGAAAGTGGAAAGGAGGTTATCCAAGAATCTGGAACTTCCTGATGGGAAATTTCTTTACTTTACCAAGGGGCGCAATTCACATAGAACAGAAAACCACTACTGCATTGATTGTTCTAAGTTTCACTTGGGGATCCTCCTAAGATGAAAGCAATTATGGAACTTGGTGCTCTTCTTTGATAGTGATATCATAAATATAGCATAGGCCATGTGTCACCACAGATTTAGTTAATATAACCATGTGGTTCAAGACAAAATGGTGGACAACATGATTCTTGATGGTACAACTGAATCAGTAGTATCCCGATTATACAAAAAAGAAATATTTTTTTTCCATTTTTTATTAGGTATTTAGCTCATTTACATTTCCAATGCTATACCAAAAGTCCCCCATACCCACCCACCCCCACTCCCCTACCCACTCACTCCCTTTTTTTGTCCCTGGCGTTCCCCTGTACTAGGGCATATAAAGTTTGCGTGTCCAATGGGCCTCTCTTTCCAGTGATGGCCGACTAGGCCATCTTTTGATACATATGCAGCTAGAGTCAAGAGCTCCGGGGTACTGGTTAGTTCATAATGTTGTTCCACCTATAGGGTTGCAGATCCCTTTAGCTCCTTGGGTACTTTCTCTAGCTCCTCCATTGGGAGCCCTGTGATCCATCCATTAGCTGACTGTGAGCATCCACTTCTGTGTTTGCTAGGCCCCGGCATAGTCTCACAAGAGACAGCTACATCTGGGTCCTTTCGATAAAATCTTGCTAGTGTATGCAATGGTGTCAGCGTTTGGATGCTGATTATGGGGTGGATCCATGGATATGGCAGTCTCTACATGGTCCATCCTTTCATCTCAGCTCCAAACTTTGTCTCTGTAACTCCTTCCATGGGTGTTTTGTTCCCACTTCTAAGGAGGGACATAGTGTCCACACTTCAATCTTCATTTTTCTTGAGTTGTAGTCTATTTACAGTTAAATGGGTAAAATTTAAGATAAACATTAGCTCACTTTTGGATTATATCTTAGAAAAATACAATCTCGGGGAATTTGTGAAAGTATATGTGAAAGTATATATAATATTAGTATACATACCAGAAAAGCCATAATCTGGAAAGAATTATCTTTTTGGTTTTGTATGTAGGAGGGAGAGAATTTTCTAGAAATATATGTATCTCATAAGAGGCAAAATCAGTATTACTGTTAGTCATTCAGAAGTTATTTGTCTCTTTTACTGGACCTAAATAATTCCAATCATTTTGTTTGTGTGGTAAAATAAAAGGCAGCACATTGAACTGCTAAAAACAAAACAAAACAAAAACAAAACAAAACAAAACAAAAATAATAGGCCTACTATATCTTAATATTTTGTTTTGTTCTTATTCTTTTTTTTTTTTATTATATGTAAGTACACTGTAGCTGTCTTCAGACACTCCAGAAGAGGGCGTCAGATCTTGTTACAGATGGTTGTGAGCCACCATGTGGTTGCTGGGATTTGAACTCGGGACCTTCGGAAGAGCAGTCGGGTGCTCTTACCCACTGAGCCATCTCACCAGCCCTTGTTCTTATTCTTATAGATTCTACCTTGCATACTTAATGGCTTCTCAAATGAACCTAAAAGTTTTTCCATCCATGTAATTCCAAAACTAGCATCCTAACTTAGGAAGCAAAGACTTTGATATTCACAAAACCGAACACATAATCAAAGAATAAGTTTTAAAAGCCAGTCAGACTGCTGCCAGCAAAGACCATTTATGCTACCCTCTTCTGGGCCTCACTGTCAGTTATTTACAGAGCTAATTTTCCTATGAAATAAAATGCCCTTCAGTATTCTTTTGCTCTAGACACATCTGATTTACTTTCTACCCAAACGAAAAGTATGCTTATTAAAGATCTGTATGTGAAGTTTTCACATGACAATCAAAATTATGAAAAAGGAATCTCAGACAAGCAGTAAATGCAACTTTATGGTTTATTAATATTTGCTTTTTATAAATATACACATATACACATGGTTTAGAATATACACATGGTGTGTCATTCACATCATGTAATTAATACCAAAGAAATTTTAAGTAAAGTAAACTGGTTAAATTGGCCAAAGTTAATTTTATTCATAATAAACTAAACTTAAAAATTAATATGCACATGCATGTATAGATGGATAAATATATTTTCTGTATTTATTTATTCATTTATGAGAGGCAAAGTCTCTCTACATGGTGCCAAAACATATTAGATAGTCCAGGCAGGCCTTTCAAGTGAGTCCTGCCTCTACCTCTACCTCCCCAGTGCTGAGATCAAAGCACACTTTCCTTTTTATTTTCCCTTTCTTTCATTCTAGGGAGGTAATGTGTGTGTGTGTGTGTGTGTGTGTGTGTGTGTGTGTTTGATTTCTTTTTCTGTCAGTGTATTGGCAGCAGAATGTTGACCCCAGAAATATTTTGTTTTTGATTTTATAGTTATTATCTATTTAATTTAATTTCAAAATATATCCATGTGTGTGTGTTCGTGTGTGTTGCATGTGGTGGGTGGGTGTGTGGTGACTGTGTGCATTGGTGTGATAGTAGGAACCTGTATGTGTGTATGTTGTGTACGCATGTTGTGTATGTATGATAGTGCAGGCTTATGATGGAGGTCGGGTGGGTGGGTGGCATCCAAACTCTGTATAGCACCATGCATTTAGTTCCATTTATTGTATGTATGTATGTATGCATGCATGTTTATTTGTATGTGTGTTATTACTTAGTTTTTATTTATTTATTCCCACGGCGCCCCGCCCCCTGCCATCACTCTACCCACAGCCCCGCCCTGCGCGGGTGCGGCCCCGCCCCAAGGCTCCTACACCCACCCCAATCCCCCCCCCCCCCCCGCACTGGGCCCGGAGCAAGATTAACCTGCGCATTTTTAGACTCTGGCGGCAACAGCAGGAGCGCGGAAGTGTGACCCTCTGAGACACCTTGTCAACTTCGCAGTTCTCTTCCCGGTTACTCACAGGGGTGCGGGAGCGCCCACTGCTGTCAGGAAGCACCCTCGCCTTCCTCCCCCTCCCCTCGTGGCCCCGTGACGTCACACACAGCCTCCTTAGACCTGCTCCCTCAACCTTCACCACTCAAGTGCGGATCCGGGATCACAGAGCCCTCGCGTGGCGTCCCGCCCCTCCCGTGATCCCGGAGACTCCGCCCCGTCCCCCTGCAACTGCCAGAAGTCCCACAGCTGCTTCCAGAACCGCGACAGGAATTGGAAGTCCCAGCCACCCGCCAGCGCTGCCCGCTTGGGGTCATCCAGGTCGTGGTGCAGGGATGTGGCGCGCGGGGCGGCCACGGGGGTCCGGACTGAGGGATAAGGGCGTGGGCTTGGTGCTCAGCGGTATCCATGCGGTGAATCAGGCAGCGCGGCCATAGCGAAGAGTTCAGGGGTTACTAAGATCACAATCCCTGTCCGCAGCTCATTACTCCCTGGGGTCCACCGAGGGTGCCCTCCTGCTCCCAACATCTCTCATTCCCCTGCTGCCCGCGTCACGTGACTCTGGCCAGGCGGGGCAACTGTAGTGGGGGGCGAGGCTAGGGGTGGCACCAAAGCGCAGCCAGGGATCACACTGTGTTTCCCAGATGGCTTTGTGACCCCTGACACCAAGGGTGACATCTGACCTATCATGAGAACCCCAACCTCACGCCTGACCCCTACATCACATGTGAACTCCGAATTCAGACCCCAACATGACCTCTATAGTGTTTTCTGATTCAGACTCTCTGCCATGACCCTGATATTGCCCTGTGACCCCAATGGTACACCATGAAGTCTTAACAATATGACCTCCAAAACATAATGAGAAAAGGGGTCACTACAGTGTGCATTACAGCATGGAAGGAAGAAAGCTGACAAAGTATAGCCTACACAACCATTTATAGGAAACTATAAACCTTGGAATGGAAGAGGTTGTCAACTTCAGGGACAACCAGAGTCTAAAGATTGGCCATATAGTACCAAATAATGAGCCTTCAGAGCATAAATATATGCAATGTTACACAGTCTCTACAACTTATATTTCAAAATATATATGCATATGCAAATATATATACACATTCAGTAAGAATTAATGAAATATAAAGCCATGTGCATTTTAGGAGTGCAGGGAGTGGTACAAAGGTTGTTTTGGAGACAGGAAATATAAATGGAAAAAAAAATTAAACGACAATGTCAGACACTTTTGTCAAGAGAAAGAAAAAGATATGTTGAGTATTATCTAACCTTTTCATACTAAGTTGCAATAAAGCAATTTACCTTTGTAGTTCTGTATAAAATTTGTATCTGGTCTAATTAAAATAACATAACACTTTGGGACAAAGATAACATTAGCAACCCTGCACTAGAAGCCAAGATGGAAAAGACCTCCACAACCACCATGACCTTCCCCCTGGTGCTATGGTACACAGGGAGGAAGGTGATCCAGATACTGCAGAACACCAGCATGCTGAAAGTTAGGAACTTGGCTTCATTGAATCTGTCAGGAAGGTTCCTAGCCAGGAAAGCCACAGTGAAGCTCCCCAGAGTCAAGAAACCCAAGTATCCTAGGACAAAGTGGAAGGCAATGACAGAGCCTTTGTTGCAAGTAATGACAGTCTTCCCATGTTCAGATTGTACATCTTGGTCAATGAAGAGAGGAGATGCTACCAACCAGATTCCACAGAGAACGAGTTGGATTAGGGTACAAATGGGAAGTCCAACTTAGGTGCCCCTGTCATCAGCATCCCTCTCATCCTTCTTCCTGGAGTAGTGAGATTGAAAGCCATGGCCACAGTTATTGTTTTGGCCAACACTGTAGAAATAGCCTCTGTGAAAAATACTCCAAATGTAGTCTGCTGCAGGATGCAGGTGGCCTGGTTGGGATGTCCAATGAAGAGCAATGAGCATAGAAAGCAGAAGACTAGAGAGATAAGCAGGATGTAGTTGAGAATGCGGTTATTGGCCTTCACAATGGGAGTATCCTTGTACTTCACAAAAGTGACTAGTACTAGCATTGTGATGGCTGAGGAGGACAGGGAAGTGCAACCTAAAGCCATCCCCAATGGATCTTCATAAGTAAGAAATGACACAGCTCTTTGGAGGCAGTGGGCTTTCTCTAAGTTGGCATATTTATCATGTGGACACATACACTGTTCCATATCTGCTGGTGAACAACAATAAACCTGTATAAGATATCATAGTTATGCAGTTAAAAATTGTGAATTTGTATTATTCAGAGGATATATCAATAAATAATTTGATGTTGAGCATCTATTCCATTCCTTATTGTTGTAGGAACCATGAACCTAAGATTGCTGTCGATTGAACTATGATTTATAGTGGAAGAAAAAAACATCATAGAGAATGGACAAAAAATATTTATTAAACAAAAAAGAAAATATTATGAAAATTAATATGCATACTCTCAGATTATTATCTCCTCAAACCATAAATTCACTATTCACAGAAAAGGGTAGTTTGCAGACATCATTGTTGGTGCCAGTTGTTGCAACGCATTGTGTACTTTGTTGCTTTGTGGATTGTGCCTATGTTTTTATTTACATGTAGGAGCTAGAACATTTAATTTCTCATGCAAATACAGTTTGCATAAAGGAATATTTTCATTCTTGAAACTGTATGCCTCATAGACATATGCATGTCCCTCCCATTGTGGTACAATTTCTTTCTTCCCAACTATACATTCCAAGCTGTAGGTCACGAAGGCTATTGAAATTCACATTCATCCCTCTTTCCTTAGGTTGGCTGTGATTGATGATAAGCACTGTCCCATCTCTTGTTACATTCTGGAAATCTTCACTCTTGTTCTAATTCTTTCACAGGAAATTCTTAATCCTTTAAACCATCTAAGCTCTTAAAATATATTTCATTAAACAACTTTTACCCTGAACATCTGGTCTTTGTCAGGTACTAAGCTGGGTACTGGAGAAAAAGATTATGGACTGATCATGTAGTCAAGTTGCTTTGTATAAAGGATCAATGAAAAATAAACGTATGCATAGATTATGCCTAAAATTTTTGTTTAAAAATTTGTTACATGTATATATCCCCCTAAACATTTTCTATGTAACATAAAATCAGTAACCATCATATTGTGAGAGAAATACATTGTTTGAAGAAGATATTGCAGGCTATTTGCTGGGTCCAAAAGCAGTTGATATTATTTAACTGATTAAGTTCTGAAACATGAAGATTTTAGGTCTTCAATTTTCATCTAGACCATATATTTCTTGTTTGGAAAGAGAACACATTCAAATTTAGCAATTTTTCTTCTGCATCAAGCATGTACCTGATTCATTGGAAACCTCATTTTCTGGGCACTGAACACAATCAAAACAGCAGTCTGCTGTTTCTTCCTGATGAATTTTCCTGAATCCAGCAGTACATGCCACACTACACATGGAGAAGGGAACCTGAGGAAATGCATAAATTGTATATGTTTGTGTGTGTGAATGTAGTTCATGTATACATCATATGCATAATGACCCTTAGATTGATATATGGGACATTAACAGATATGGCTATAAATATTCCTTTGATAATCAGTATTACTTAACAATTTCAGGCACATTATTATTTGTATTACCCTGCAGTGCACTGAATGTCACAATATTTAATACACCATGTAATAATAGATATGTAATATTTAGTTTGAAGCAATTTAAAATTTTTCCTTCCTAAACTGATTAATCCAAAGGAATGTTTATGTGGCATCAGTTCTCTAATGATTTACAAATAAAAAATAACAATACTGAGGTGTGTAGAGAAATAAGGTAGGATAGATCAAGAAAGATTTGTTTGATGAATATGAACAAAATATGCTATATAAGACTCTCATAAAATTAAGGAAGCTTTCCTAAGTTTAAAAGAAAACCTTGAACCCCCTATACCTTCCTCTGTTTCCCCTGGTTTTTATGAGGGAGCTCCCCTATCTACTCACCCACTCCTGCCTCACCACCCTAGCATTCCCCTATTCTGGGACATCAAGCCTCCACAGGATCATGGTCCTCCCCTCCCTCTGATGTCAGATAAGGCAATCCTCTAAAGAAGAGGGGAAACATGGAAGCAAGATAACATTTGAAATGTAAATAAATAAAGTAACCAATAAAAAATACACAAATAAAAACAGGAAACCTTAAATCTGGAGATTTCTGTTAATGAATACATCCTATACTTAATTAGGCTATAAATATGTCACCCAGAATCAGAAAATTCCATGGTGTGTGTGTATACAAAATTTATATATATATAATATATGTAATAAACATATTCCTATAGTGTGGGATGAATAGGCATGTGGGTACAATTGAACATGGAATCAAGAGACCTTTTTTCCCTATGACCATTTTTACATGAAGTTGTGAGTTATGAAATGTTTGTGCTTGTAATTGAGGATAGTCTTTTGTAAGACTAGCAATTGGTCTCAACCACACAGCTATTACTTCACTGCCTCATATTTTAAAATTTAGGTATCATGAAAAATATAAAATTGTGGAATACCCACTGATGTTCCTCCTGTGGCCCACTCCAGGTCTTCAGATATAAGAAGTTGTTGGGTCTGTGGGAAACAAGGAAAATAGCTTCCTATTTTCACTTTTAATCCAAGGCCTTGTGGAAAATTCCAAATGATACAAATGTCATACTCTACACACTGATATTCCCTATGATTCATGTTCACCAGTTCACCATCAGGTTTATTAAATATCTGGGCTTTCAGCAAGGAAACCAATTAAAAGAAATTCATGATTACATAAGCATATTAATAAGGGGAAGACAAAATTGAGAATTTCCTCTAATTTTCTTAGTCTTTCAGAAAAGACAGCTCTATGAAGTAACCCTGTATAATAAAATACAATATACCTTTTTGATAATTGAAAATTTATATACTTCATATTAATGTTTGATGGTAAAATGTACTAGAAAAAATGATTACCAGATAACAAGTAACATGGTGTGTGAATGTGTGCACATGTTTGTCAAAAATACTTTTTAAAAAATGAAGCCATGTATGTGCAAATGAAGGGGAATTCTGAATGTGTGTGAAGATAAAGGATGGTTGTGGGTCTTTCATGAATAGACAGTATACATATATGAGATAAACATAAACTTAATAAAACGTACAGTCTTAATCATTTATGGTTTTGTAAGTAATTGTAAAGTTCAATGAGTAACTATTTGTACTGCACATGTACTGATCCCTGAGAAACTTTTCTTTTTTGTTTTTGGGTTTTTTTCCAAGACAGGGTTTCTCCGTATAGCCCTGGCTGTCCTCGAACTCACTTTGTAGACCAGACTGGCCTCGATCTCAGAGATCCTCCTGCCTCTGACTCCCAAGTGCTGTGATTAAAGGCATGTGCCAACACTGTTTGGATGAGAAATTATGCATTAAAAACATATTCTAGTCTAGTCATCATTTAAGGCTTTTATGATAAAACTCTTGGTTCCTATTTTAAATTTTGAACTTATTTATGGAAATCTTGAGACACGTTTTCACAAAACTCACTGCTATCATAAAAAACGTTTTGTCTCCTATTAAATGTTATTTTGTGCATGATATTCATTCATGTAAATGATTAATTACAGAGTTTTTCAGTGTAGAAATCTTTCCACTGACAGAATAACCTTTAACAAATGTATACTTGTTTCTCTGGGTCCATTTAAAAGATCACACTGTTATATATATAAGCATAATGAAAAGTAAGAAACTTTATCTGCTGACAGTCAGTGAATAATCCTTTCTGTTCTGCTATTTTCTGAGACTCTACTTGTTGAAGCATGAGTTCATGGTAGGTGTGGACCACAACATGCACAACATTATACAGACTGTAACCTTCTTCACTTAGGGCCATGTCACATTTGTGCAATGCTGTCCATTCCGATGTGCTGTTTAATGTAAAATGATCCATTTTATTGCTGTTCTTAGAGACTGAACAATTAAAATAATTCCACTCCAGTATAGACTCAGAAATGTTTACTGGTATTTGTTGGTTTTCATTGTTTGCAAAAAAATTCCTAAATTTAGCAATCTCACCTTTGTGGTGTGCAAAAGTGACAGTTCCATGAAGAAATCAAGGTTGAAATCTCTTTTAATTGTGATGACATCCCATTGTGAGGTTGTGATCCAAATTCTGTGTGCAAATAAATATTCCCATCTTCTAAAGCTGACTTCTAGAGTTGAGTTCATTTCACCATAAATGATAACAACTTTTGCTGATGATGTCATAATTTGCTTATCATATGTCTTAGCCCTTGTCACGTGTATGTGCATGTTTTCTGGGATCACATTCACAAAAGCTAAACAGATCCCATGTCTTTGCATTTCTTCTGTTGAGTCTGAGAGAAACTGAATACCCTGGCCATCATCTAAGATGACCAGTCCTATCCAAGTCCATCTAAAATGAAGCATCAAGGAGACCATGCCATGGGACAAATGTGTGTCCTTCGTGGCTACCTGATGGACATAGGGGAACAGGTCATGGTCACTTAGGTTCGGATTAAATGTAACATAAAAAACCTAAAGGATATAGAAGAGATGATAAAACATCTACTGAGGAATATGATTGTCATGATGTTTGGACTTATATACAAGTAACATTACTCATCTTTCAGAACTCCTATCAAAGATAGTAAGATTATACTATAAATATTCTGTTTTTTAAAATATTTTTATTATGTATTTTCCTCAATTACATTTCCAATGCTATCCCAAAAGTCTCCCATACCCTCCCCCCCCACTCCCCTACCCACCCATTCCCACTTTTTGGCCCTGGCATTCCCCTGTACTGTGGCATATAAAGTTTGCAAGTCCAATGGGTCTCTCTTTCCAGTGATGGCCGACTAGGCCTTCTTTTGATACATATGCAGCTAGAGTCAAGAGCTCCGGGGTACTGGTTAGTTCATAATGTTATAAATATCATTCCTATTAGATTGTTGACTGTCTCTGATACATTCCACTGTTCTCAAAAACAGTTTGCCCGTTTGGCTAGTACATCTATGATCTATTTACTTAATTCTTTATTTTATATAATATAAATAATATATATCTATTTTAAAATATATGTGTGTGTGTATGTGAGAGTGTGTGCATGTATATTTCTCAGTGTGTAGCAATATACTCATCACTCATAAATGCACGCTGTTCAAGTTTTCTTGTAGGTAAATATAAATGGAATTTAAATGTTGTTAACTCATCCAGTGTCACACATTCTTAAATATGGTGTCCTAGAATAAATTGACAGTTTTACAGCTGTTTTCCATGATGGTCCTGTAAGATATATGTTTCAATCATCCTCTAATTCACAGATATAATTAAAAACCAAATGATTTTTTCTTCTAAATATATCTTACCCAGAATACCAATTTATCCTCACACAGGCCATCCATGAAGGAGAATAGCAAAGACGTGTTGGGTAAATGATAAGGATTCTTGTTGATCTCATCAGTAGCAAAAAACATTACCAGAGAAAACTTGTATCTTCTCAATGATATTCTAAAACAAGGCATAATGATGATTAAGAACGATGTTTGAAACAAAATTCCAATTGCAGTAAAGTTTGTAATATGAGAAATGCTAAATTTCTGTCTAAATGTCTTGAAATAAACCTCATATGTTAGCAATCTTTAGAGGTGAATACAATTTAAGAATTCATAGACATAGGGCACTATGATATGATAAATATTTTATTCATGAAAGTTAATAAAGATTGTTTTATCTCTGAATGCCATCCTTGAACTAGATTACAGTCCTATTGAGAAAGACTGCTATAAAATAACCTTGAATTTGTATTTCCACAGATACATAAAAAAGCATGACTTAAACCATATAAAATATATAACAGATTCTCCTTAAAATATTTTATTATTTAAATGCATTTTATGTATCAAACATCTTAATAATACTGAATATTTTGAGAACCAAATAATACTTCAAAATTTTGTTCAACTTTCATATTCCTGTCCTTTTATACTTTAAAAATATCATTAATGCATATTTAATAATATCCATACCTGATGATCCTATGTCTACTTTTGAGTACTGCCTGCCTCTGCCTCCCGAGTGCTGGGATTAAAGGTGTGAGCCACCACGTCTGGCCTTAATGTCACTTTTTATTTTGAGATGATGATTATCTAAATTTTTCATTCCATGTTAAATTTGAGAAACTTTCAGATATTGTCCAATTGTTATGCTCATTTTTTTCATAATTTTTGTTGATGTAATTGAGATTTAAGCTGTACATTCAGATTATTTTATACTGGTATATTCCTTGTCCTTTCAGTGTATCATGGCTATCAATTATTTGTATTCATTTTTTTTCTAGCAGTTTGCTAAAGTTGCTGTCACTTGTAAGTATATATTTTTGGGGAAGATTGATTATTTTACAACGTTTAAATGCTGTAGATAACATACAATATGTAGTAGAGAAAGTAACAAATACAGCTCCTGGGCCCTCTGTGCCAACCAAAGCTGCCCTGAGCAGACTGCTATGCCATGTGGACCTCCACTCTCCCATCACCTCTCCTCAAACCTAGTCAGACTCCTGAACCATAAGGTGCCCGAAACATACAGCCTAATGATATCCATCAGAATCCTGCCACACCAGGAAAATTGAAGTTCACCCTCTTCCCAATATCTGCTACAACAAGAACATCTAGGGATTAAAACCATCCAGTTTGCTAAAGGCCCTCAAAAAAACAAAATCAACAAAAGCCTTGGCAATATGACACTTCCAAAGCAAATCTACCCCACTACAGCAAGCTCAGATAACCTAGCAAAACTGAAATACAAGAAAATTACCTTAACTACTATCTTACAATAATCATAGAGGCCTTATAATAGGAAATTATAAATTCCTTAAAGAAACACTGGAAATGCAATCAAACAATAAAGGTCTTTAAAGAAGAAACAAATAATTACTTAAAGACATACAGGAAAATAGAATTAAACAGGTAAAGGAAACAAATAAAACTGGGCAAGACCTGGAAGTCAAAATAGAAGCAATAAAGAAGACACAAACTGAAGAAATTCTGGAGGCAGAAAACTAAGGGAAGACAACAAGATCAACAGATGCAACAAGCATGTACAGAATAATGGAGATGGAAGAGAGACAGTCAGGCATAAATATACAATACAAGTAATTAATACATCAGTCAAAAATGTTAAATATAGGGCTGGTGAGATGGCTCAGTGGGTAAGAGCACCCCACTGCTCTTCCGAAGGTCAGGAGTTCAAATCCCAGCAACCACATGGTGGCTCACAACCATCCAATCACGAGATCTGACTCCCTCTTCTGGAGTGTCTGAAGACAGCTACAGTGTACTTATATATAATAAATAAATAAATAAATCTTTAAAAAAATGTTAAATATAAAAAACTCCTAGCATAAAACATCCAGGAAATCTGGGATTCCACCAAAGGCCATCAAAGAGCAACAGAAATAAAAGAATGTTAAGACTCTGTGATAGTTTGTATAGGCTGGGCCCAGGGTGTGGCAGTATTAGAAGGTGTGTCCCAGTTGGAGTAGGTGAGTCCCTGTGGGTGTGGGCTTTATGACCCTTATTCTGACTGTCTAGAAGCCAGTATTCTGCTAGCAGCCTTCAGAGGAAGATGTAAATCTCTCAGCTCCTTCTGCACCATGCCTGCCTGGATGCTGCCAGGTTCCTGCCTTGAAAATACTGAACTGAACCTCTGAAACTAAGAATTGCCTTGGTCATGGTGTCTGATCACAGCAATTGAACCCTAACTAAGACAAGACTCCAAGCTCCAAGGACCAGAACATATTCCCAAAATAATCATAGAAGAAAAGTACCCAACCTAAAGAAAGAGATTCCTAGAAATGTGTGAGAAGCCTCTAGAATACCAATTAGACTGGAACAGAAAAGAAACACATCCTAATACATAATTATCAAAATACAAAACCTAAAAATCAAAGAAAGAATATTAAAAGTAGCATGGGTAAAAGACCAAGTAACATACATAGACAGATATATCAGAATTACATCTGACTTGTCAACATAGACGGTCAAAGTTAGAAGGGCCTGAGCAGATAGCCTGCAACATCTAAAAAAACATAGGTGCCTACATACACTACTATGCCCAGAAAAACTCGCAATCAACTTACATGGCAGAAAGAAGACATTTCAATAAAAATCCAAAATCAAACAATATCTGTTCATAAATTCTACTCTACAGAAAATAGGAGAAGGAAAGCTCCAAACAAAGAAACATAACTACATCCAAGAAAACACAGGAAATAAGCAATCCCATACCAGCAAAAGCAAAGAAAGCACTGACAAATACATAAACACACACACACACACACACACACACACACACACACACACACACACACTAAACCACCAATGACAAAATAATGGAAAATTACAATCACTGGTCATTAATATCTCTCAACAACAGTGGACTCAATTCCCAATTAAAAAGACATAGGCTAAGAGAATGGATGGAAAAAGAGGATGCATTATCCTTTTGTATACAAGAAACATTCCTCAGGAAGACAATAGACATTTCCTCAGAGTAAAGTGCTAGAAAAAAAGTTATCTGAGCAAATGAATGCAATAAGAAAGGTGGGGGTAGTCATTCTTATACCAAACAAAAAACAAAAATAAACACTTTCAAGCAAAATTAATCAAAAGAGACAGGGAAGGACACTTCATATTCATCAAAGGAAAAATCTACCAAGATGATATCTGAATTATGAACATCTGTACCCCGAAGACAAGGGCACTCAACAACTATAAAAGAAAGACTGCTAGAATGTAAATAGCACATCAAATCCCACATATTAATTGTAGGGTATTTCAAGACCTGACTAGCATCAAAAGACAGCACATCCAGACAAAACCATAATCACAGAAATAATGAAACTAACAGGCTCTGTGAATCAAAAATACCTAATAGACATGTACAGAAAATTCACCAAAACCCAAGAGGATATACTTTCTTTTCAGCACCTGAGGGATCCTTCTCCAAACTGATCATATAATCAGACACAAAGCAAATCTTGAAGGTACAAGAAAATTGAAATAATGCCTTGTATCTAATCAGACCACCATGGATTTCAGTTGGACGTCAACAACAGGAACACTGTAAAGCCTACACACTAATGGAAATTGAACAAGTCTCCATTCAGTGATCTCTGGGGCATGGAAGGGGGGCAGAGAGAGAGAGAGAGAGAGAGAGAGAGAGAGAGAGAGAGAGAGAGAGAGAGAGAGAGAGAGAGAGAAAGGGAGGGAGGGAGGGAAGGAGGGAGGGAGGGAGGGATGAAGGAAGGAAGGAAGGAAGGAAGAAAGGAAGGAAGGAAGGAAGGAAAAACACTTTATGGAATCCAATGAAAATGAAGGTACAATATATCCAGTTTTATGAGACACAATGAAAACAGTGCAAAGAGGAATGTTCATAGCACTTAATGCCCCCATAAAGAAATTTTAAATGCTGAAACCAGCAATTGAAAAGTACACCTGAAATCTCTAGAAAAAAAAGGTGCAAGAATATCAACAAGGAGTAGGAGGAAGAAAATAATGAAAATCAAGGCTGAAATAAATCAGCTCATAACAAAGAAAACAATATAACAAATCAAGAAAGCTAAGAGCTGATTCTTTGAGAAAACCAACAAGAGAGACAAACCCTAGCGAAAATAAGCAAAGGACAGCGAAACAGAATCTAAATAAACAAAGTCAGTAATGATGAGAAAGACAAAACAAGTCACATTGAGGAAGTTCAAAGAATCATTAGGTCTTACTCCAAAAGCCTATACTCCACAAAATTGTAAAATCCTAATGAAATGGGTGATTTTCTATCCAAATACCAATTGGAAAGTTAAATCAGGGACAGGTAAACTATTTAAACATCTCTATAGCCCCTAAAGAAATAGAAGCATGTATTGAATGTCTCCTAACCAATAAATCCCAATAGAGAGATTGTTTTAATGGAGAATTCTACCAGACTTTCAAAGAAGAGCTAAAGCCAATACTCTTCAAACTATTCCATAAAATAGAAACAAAAGGAGCACTGCCAAACTCATGCTATGAGGCCACAGCCACTCTGATACCTAAACCACAGAAAGACTCAACAGAAAGAAAACTTTAGATTGATTTCCCTTATTAACATTGATTCAAAATACTCAATAAAACACCTGCAAACCGAATCCAGGAACACATCAAAGATGTCATCGCTCAAGATCAATTCGGCTTCCTCAAAGAGATGCTTAGAAATTTAATATATTGAAATCCACCAATGTAATCTACCATATAAACAAACTTAAAGAAAAAACTCACATGATTTTTCTCATTAGTTGCTGAAAAGGCCTGGGATTAAATCCATCGCCTCTTCATTTTAAAGGTACTAGAGAATTCATGGATACAGGGTACATACATAAACATAATCACAGTAACATACAGTAAGCCAATAGATAAAAATCAAACTAAATGGAGAATTTCAAACATTTCCTCTCCATTTAGGTATAAGGAACAAGACTAACCTTCCCACTCTATCCCTATCTATCTTTTGAAAATATCACTTAAAATTCTAGCCAGAAAAATAAGACAAGTAAAGAAGATCAAAGAACCAGCTCTTGGTTTGATTGATTCTTTGTTCAGTTCTTTTAGTTTCTACTTGATTGATTTCAGCCCTGAGTTTGATTATTTCCTGCTGTCTACTCTTTTTGAGTGAATTTGCTTCCTTTTGTTCTAGAGCTTTCAGGTGTGCTGGCAAGCTGCTAGTGTATGCTCTCTCCCCTTTCTTTTTGGAGGCACTCAGAGCTATGAGTTTTCCTTTTAGGACTGCGTTTATTGTGTCCCATAAATTTGGGTGTACCCATTTTCATTAAACTCTAAAAAGTCATTAATTCATTTCTTTATTTCAGTCATAATGGTGTACAAAGTTCATGCCAGCGTTTGAAAAGCAGAGGCAGGCTCTTACAGGATTGAGGCCTACAAAGTGTCTTCAAGACAGCCAGGGCTGTTTACACTAAGTAACCATGTATGAAAAGAATAAAAATAAATTTAAGAAAGAAAAATACTATTATGAATTAGGTTCACGAATGGGAATACATTCATAAATTTTTATGTTGTAAGAAAGCATTTGGTAGGTATTTTACTTAGACAGTCAGTACCCCTTAAATATTTAATACTATTTTAAGTTGTTTGCCTTCTGTTTCATAGAACTCTGAACAGTAGAATTGTGATTGTTGTTTGCCTTACATGTTCAATGCCCTGAGTTTGATACCTTGCACAGCAAAAGAAAGAGAGATTGTGATTATTGAAATTGTCAGAGAAAATGGCAAGGGTTTGATCTAGATCATGCAGCCTCAATCTGAATCCTTGCTCTGCCACTTTCTGCAACAGGAACATGCATGGGCATTCGCCGTTCTTGCCTCTTTCCTTTCTGCAAGAGGAATGGCAAGAATCAGTGACTTTCAGCTTATGTCTACTTAAGGACAACACAGAAAAAGGTTCAGAGCCTTGCACCTAGTGAGACTAGACAATTGTCTCACAGTTAATTCATGAAGTGGCTCAATTGTTCCTGAGTAAGGTTTTTGTTTTTGTTTTGTTACACCCAAGAATATTCTCTGAAATCAGAACTTTTTACAAGCTTAAAATGTTCTTATATTTTAGATTCTTAGATTTAGGATCTGTATTTTTATATTTTGGAACATCAGGAGGAGTGTTAGTAATAATATTATTATAAAATAATATTAGCCTAATAATCCTTATAAACACTCTCTGGATATTCTAAGTCATTAATTATCCTTATGAAATAATATTTATTTTCATCTCCATAAATGTAATAAACATGCTACAGAACTTGTTAGTAACAGCTAAAGGTGAAAGAAAAATTCCCTTTGTATATAGATTTTTGGTTTTTTTGTGGACTACTTTTTGAAATATGTCTAATTATTACAGTAGTATGACAGTTTAAGAGCTTAGAAATCAGCCAGGCGTGGTGTCGAACACCTTTAATCCCAATATTCAGGATGCAGAGTCAGGTGGATTTCTGAGTTCGAGGCCAGCCTGGTCTACAAAGTGAGTTCCCAGACAGCCAGGGCTATACAGAGAAACCCTGTCTCAAAAAACAAAAACAAAAACAAAACAAAACAAAAACAAAAAACAAAAAGACCTTGGAAATCAAACTGACCGGAGTTAAATTCCAATTTGGACATTCACCAGCTGTGGGACTTAAATTACTAATCTGTAAAAGGTGGGGCTGATAGTAATTTTTCCCCACAGTACCGTGAGAATTAATCTAACCCTTTGTAAACCGTTTGTGTTTTATTATTTATCAGGAACATTGGGTAGTAGTAGCTATTGTAATTATTTCATTTATAAAGTTTGTAGAGTTGTGCAGAATGGAGTTTATCAAACCTAAGTATGTGAAAGTATACATCTTGAAATTGTTAAAATCAGATTTATCTTATAAAATTATAGTTTTAAAAGAATGCAGCTAGAAATTAGAATAGGAAATAATTCCATGGTATTGTTCAAGTGATTTAAAATTCTATCGGATAACTAAAGAAACTGAAATTCATCTATTAAGGTAGCATACAGTCCATAAAATATTCTATATTATGCTAAGATACCATTCTTCTTAAATGTGATTTCTAAAGTTAACTAAATCTGTTTTTAATGAGAAAATTTATCTGGGTTTGAATATTCTTTTTTTTTTCCTTTTAGGCAATATGTCAGTATTGAGTGAATCCAGACATCATAGCTCGGTAAGGCATAGTGATATTGATTGCTTCTTTGTCTCAGGAAGTATAAGAACTGACAGATCTCAAAGGTCTGTATTCTTGTTTAAGAAAATTGACACACATATAAATGTGTGTGTGTATCTGAATTGATAACAATGTATTCTTTAGAAAATATTTTGATATTTCTCAGTCAAATCTATCCCTTTGTTCAAATTACCTGGAGTCCATTATCACAGGTGTTGGGAAATTAGAAACTTGCTATTTGGTGTAAGTTGCAATATACGGGGAAGACTATCTTAAATTGAGTAATGTGTTATCTCATATAGATGAGGGATTCTGAATATTTTCCATATCTTTTTGTTGTTTGTTAAGGGGAAACTTCTGGTATCCTGTGTCTTCAGACTTTCTGTTCTTCTGTTCAAGTAATTCTCCTCCCTTCATGTAGGTAAACATACTAACTTTTGGGTTGTGATAATTTTGTATCATTGAGTTGAATCATCTGGGCAGTCTTTTTTTTAATGAAATTTCAGGCTTATGTATGTACTACTTACTAGTATTAGAAGCATTTGTTTAGGATTTTTCTTTAGTTTTTTCTTGTCAGATTGAAAGAACCTAGTGGGGAAACCCCCCACTTAATTTCCGAATCAGAGTGCACCCAAGGAACACGAGAGACCGTCTTGATGCAAACACACAGAGTAGTTTAATGACGGAGCTCCGAGCCAACCTGTATCTCACACAGGAGACAGAGGTTGTTGACCACGAGGCTCGAAAGCTAAGGGGTTTTATAGAAAAGGGTCTGGCGCTGGGGGAGGAATTGGCACCGTTTCACACGATTGGTTCATATAAACACCAGCAGAATGATTACACACCAGAAAAAGATTATGTCAGGTCCGTGAGTCAGGAATTCTGAGGGCCAGGTGCTTATTGAAGTCAGCAGAACATCTGGTTAACTTTTAACCAAGGTAGACAGGGTGGGAGATAGGGAGGCGCCTGGCCAATCCCCACATTCTTGTATATCTTCTCTATCTTTGTGGATAGCCAGTTCCTGGGATGACTTTACAGCCTTTGTTCTTTGCTCTAGGCCCAAAAAGCCTTCCTAACTAGCAAGCTTCTTGAGTCATGGATCTTGAATTTTAATTTTCTTTCACCTAGAAGTAGAGATAAGGATTTGTTTAATTCCCTACCAAAAGCTCCTTGACAAAGCCTTGCCTGCCTTCCTGCCCTCAGATCAGCCTGGAAATCAACCCCTGAGGAGCCTTTGTCAGATTTAAACACACAATACCACTCCTGGTGTCCTGTCTTTTGGAATGTCAGCCTTGATTCCCATGGGCAGGCTTCATGCTCACTGTGATTCATGCCTAGCCCTGACCTGGGAGAACTTTCACAGATGGGATGCTGTGTTTCTCTCATGAGTTTAGAACACCCAGGGCTTGAAATCAGACAGTGCCCTGGCTTAGATTTAAAAGCCTTTTAAAAAATGGAGTCTGACTCTCAGTTCCTCCTGTTCCAGTGAAATGCCCTGTCATTCACACAGACAGCTGTGGTGGACTGTGCTTCTCAGATCCTTGGTGGGTGAGAAACAGTCAATGTTGCCTGTTGCTGTAAGACCCCAACTCATTGTGTTTCTTAGACCCCTAGAAATGAAGCCCAGCATGGAGTTCTTTGTTCTTTCACCTTCAGCCTGAAAGAAGCCCAGCATGGAGTTCTTTGTTCTTTTGCCTTCAGCCTGAAAGGTGAGATGGGTGACCCACCTAGGCATCTGACCCATTGTGTAAGGGACCAAGAACATTTACACAACTTCCCCAGTCTTCGTGATCCATCCTTCCCCTCCCCTTGGGAGAGATGAGCTGTAATTCACCATCCCCATTTTTATGATGCTTATCCTGTCCTTCCCTCACTTTATGGTTCATTCTTTAAAAACCTCCACTGCAACTGCTGGAGGTCTATCTCCTCTGCCCCTTGTGGGTTACGAGCTCAGTCTCAGCATGCTGATACTATTTGAATAAACGTCATGCAATATTGCATCAAGAACTGTTTTTCTCGAGGTATTGGAGAGTCGGCTCATCCTGGGTCTTGAGCAAGGGTCTCCCCTGAAATGGCTGTCTTTCACTACCATCAGCACAGGTGGATATTGGGTGCCATATCAGTGCCCAGGTGAGGCCAGGAGCTGTCAGTTCTAGTTTTTATGGCCAGCTTCCCTCAGCAGAGGGGCACGGTAAGTGGCTTCAGGTCCTAACTGTTCTGTTGGAACCCACCAGGAGCACCCGTCTTAGGTCAGCTCTGGGGTGTGTGCACTTAGTTGGCCTCTCTCAGGATGGCACACAGTGAGTCTGCAGACAGAGTTCCTCACAAACATTATGGAGCAGACTCTTAAAGAGACAGGCACTGAGGTGGGCACTGGCACCTAACTGTCTTCTGTCATAATGTTAGATGTGGACTTGTGAGAGAGAGCAGGGTGAGATATTAAAATCCAGTTCACAAGGAATGGAGGCCCAGACCTGCCCCTCACAGTGTCTGCTGTGGGGAACCTGCTGAGGAAGGCACAGGCAGGGGACAGAAAAGCCACAGGTGCCCAGGACTGAGGGACTCCCATGTGCTGCCAGGACCTCTCTCAGGGTTGAGAAACATGTTTATTCCTCCACAGAAAAGCCTGAAAAGTGGCTCAGGACAGGACCCTGGCGATTCAAGAGTAGAAACCAGCCTCAGAGGAGGAATCTGACTCAGAAAATAAATTCACAAAACATTGTGAACATAAAGGGCCTACTGTGGGCATTTAAACAGGAACCAGTCCACAGGACCCCCTGAAAAACATGAAAAGACAGCACAGGGTCCTGCTTGCTCTGTTGCTGGTGTCCCCCGAGCTCAGCCATGGGGTGAATTGTCAGGCTGTGTCCGTGTGAGTGTGAACAATGACTCAGAAGATGAAGATGACTCGTGGGAACCTCTGTCCTCTACTCAGCTCAGGACTTCTCACAGTCTGTGTAAAATAGCCAGAGCCTGCCTGAGCAAAGATGGATTCTCACTGGGGAGAGACAGAGATGAGGATGTGACTCAGACAGAGAGAGCTGAGAATTCTGAGACACGGAGGAGAGAGGTCACCTACAGGATGCTATGGGCACAGGGGCTTGAGGGGGGCACAGTTGGGAGGAATGGCTCCCCAGAAAATGACCTGCTGGGGACAGCAAGCCATGACAGAGACTGCCTGTAACAGGACAGGATGGAAACATCTCAGGAGCCTGTGGCAGCTCCTTGTAAAAATCCGTTGTTCCCTTAGACCAGATTTCATTCACACATTCGTGTGTGACTGCTTTTCAGTTGCCCCTGATGTGGATAATAATTCTTTTATACCCGACTTTCTTTCTTTTTCTCCATCTACTACAGTGAGTTCTGTGAAACGAGATGTTCCCTGATGTCACAATTCTTAAAAGATTAAAAACTGAGGCCTGGGTGCATGCTTGTGCTCTCATTTTGGAAACAATGCAATAACTGCACAATGGCAATTCCGGATTCATGCTTGACTTGCAGAGAACGTTTGAGAGGAATGATTAGAAAATGAACTAGCGCCAACATCGGGACTCCGGGAAAGGAAATAACTTATGAAATGAGTTTTGCACAGCAGTTGAGAGTAGTTCCTGGATGAACAAGTATAGAATATTTAAAATCTTATACTTGTAAAAGTAAGTCAGAGCACGGGGACTCTCGGGAGAGTCACTGTGTGCAGTGTGCTGAGGTGGAAAGCCAGTGGAACCACTGAGTTAAGGGTTGACTTGATTTTTTCTGGCTGATGCCTGGCAGATTTGCCTACGTTTTTACCATAAGAGCTTAACAGGAAAATGCAAGCTAACCTCAGAGCTTTGAGCTCTTAAGTATAATAAGTTAAAGTTTCAACAATGATAAGTTTGCAATTATTATTACTTTGCCCAGAAGCCTGGGAATAGGGAAAGGTGGAAACTTTGGGGAACAATTTTAATTGTTGATTCTTGTGGGATTCCATTATTCTTTTGAATTTGATTTGTCAAGGAATATACAGTGTCTTTTTTTCTACCTGCTTTTGGAGTGTCAATAAAAGACTGGGGCAGGAGGAAGGCGAGAGAGGCTTAGAAGAGGAGGTGGAGAGTGAGTGAGTGAAAGGAGAATGCATGTGGAGTATGTGTGTGTATGGCATGTATGAGGCATGTGTGTGAGGCATGTGTGAGGCCTGTGTGATGCATGTGTGAAGCGTGTGTGTGAGGCATTTGTGAGGCATGTGTGAGGCATGTGAGCTGTGTATGTGTAGGGCTAGTGTGAGGCATGTGAGACATGTGTGAAGCATGTGTGAGGCATGTGTGTGGTGTTGTGAGGCACCTGTGTGTAAAGCACACAGAAGAAAGCAGAGCGCGCAGCCTTGAGCTGTGAGCAAGCAAGCAAGGAGTGCAGAGAGTGAGAGAGAAACTCTAAGCCTTGAAAAACTGCCTGTCAGCTTGCACACAAAAAAGCAGTCTGTGTCTGTTTATTAAGTGCCTCCCAGATAGCCCCACTTCTAGGTGAAAACTCTGATCCCGAGCCGAGGCTAGACTCCTCCGCTGTTCAGGATCACAAGTCTGGCTCCAGGTTAGAAATTCATTTCATGGCCTCTGAAAAGTCCTTGGTCTTTGTTTTCTCCCTGTGGCCATCGGAAGTCATTTATAAACCGAGGAAGAAACTTTATTTCCAGGTTTCAGCGAGTCAGAGGTTGAACTTTATTAATTATCAATAATAATGATTAAAATAAAAGCTGTGATGCGGTGTTTGCTTCCAGCCTGCCACCACAGTTTGGTGAGGTGAATGGGGAGGAGTTCGTTGGGGTTGCAGCACTCGCTCACAGCTCCCCAGGAAAACGTGAGTTTTATTTTTCATCTCTTCTAAAGTTTAAGTAAAATCTTCATTTCTTCCAAAAAGAAAAATACTTGAGACAAGACTTTAAACCCGCCTCCGGCGAGTGAGCATGTGCAGATTCCCAATCCTGTTCTTGTCGCCTCAGGGGACCACGACGGCAAAAGTTCAAATGTAAAAACTGAGAACAGGTACCTTAGTGGTTAAGGGCACAAACTGTTCTCCCAAAGGTCATGAGTTTGAATTACAGCAGGTGCTGTGATATTTTGTACCTTCTTTTGGTGGCTGAATAGATGACCACGAATTCTGGCTCACTCTTGTGGCCTCCGGGTTTAAACGCAGGCAGAATTCTAAACATAATAAAAAAAATAAATCTTAGGGAAAAGAAAGAAAGAAAGAAAGAAAGAAAGAAAGAAAGAAAGAAAGAAAGAAAGAAAGAAAGAAAGAAAGAAAGAAAGAAAGAAAGAAAGAAAGAAAGAAAGAAAGAAAGAAAGAAAGAAAGGAAGGAAGAAAGAAAGAAGAAAATTCCTTATGGAAGTTTCTTATAGATTTGGGAATTTTGACTGGATGAGCGATCCTGCTTTCATTTCTCCTTCCAGGCGTCTTTAAGAGCTGAGGGTCTGCTCTCAGGGCCGCTCAGAGGGAGACAGAGATGAAGCGAGGTCAGGAGCTGTAATGAGACGAGCTCATCACTAGTGGGCAACCTTCCCGGGATGGGAACTGGAAGTAGCAGCCCCACCCCAGTGCCTCCAGCGCCTGCAGCAACTTAGGGTCATGGGGGCCTGGGCTAAGGGACAGAGAGCTCGTGCACGTTCCTATGTGTGTGGCAGGGCGGGGTCCATGGGACAGGCTGGGAGGCAGGGCCTGAAGGCGAGGGCAATGACCCCGAGCTCTCAGCAGGATCCCAGCAGCAGGCATGGCCATGTTGGAGAGCTTAGGGTTCACGAGGGGTCATGCGTTGTCACACCCTACTCTGTCCTCCTTCTGGTCGGTCCAGCCAATGCTCAGGCCCTCCCCTTAACCCCCTCCCTCCTCTCTCTTCCCCCTCAGGCTTGGGTCAGGCAGCTGTCATGGGGCTGGGCGAGAGGGCGAGGCTGGAGGGTGGCCAGAGTTCACCCGGGGTCTCCTGGATGGCTTGGTGATCCCAGTCCCTGGTGGCAGTGACCAACAACCACCTATGTGATCCCTGACCTATGACTTGGACACCGACTTTACACCTAACCTGGATATCATATGTAAACCCCCACCTTTGATCCCATCATGACCTCTATATTGCCCTGTGCCCTGGATGACACTGTCCTGTAACCCTGACATGACCTCGACACTGTCCACCTCACTCCAACCCAGCCTCAGCCCTGCCCACTAGGCACTCCAGGTTCTGACCCCTAGCCCCCTACCGTATGCACCAGTGATTCATGGTGACATCAGGATCCGCCCCCCTCCCCCAGCCCAATGTCACATGCCTTGGCCCAGACTTCCCAGGAGTTGGGGGGTGGGGGTCACTCACCACTCTGTGTCCCATCATCATCAAAAGGCCTCGCTCAGGTTGTAAGCTGAATGGGGCGCCTAGGAGCAGAGCTTGGGCAGGGTTGGGGTGTCTTTGGGTCAGGAGTCACACGGTGGGGTGTAACTGTGTCACAATGGCAGTTATGGGTGACAGGATCAGGGCATCGGGGGCTATTGGTGAAGGTTCAGCCTCAGTTTTAATAGACAGCTCAGTAATGGAGAGGTCATGCAAAAGAGTTGAGGGTTGGCGTCATGAAGCGAGCCTATGAGAGGCTATTGGTGGGGCCTATTTTCAGCAGAAGACCCCACTTGTGAGAGATGCCAGTACCATGGTATGATCTCCAAGAATAGCAGCATCAGTGAAGTGGATCCACCTGAGCCTAGAGTGCTGCAGAAGACAGAGCTGGAGACTTGAAGCCAGCCCCTTGGAGGAGGCCAGAAGATACTGCCTTTGAACAACCACCACTCCAAAATTTTAAAGCTCATTGTATCAGAGCCAAGGCTTGTAGTAAAACTCCTTCAGAGGGATCAGCTGATAAAATATCCATATAAGGAACAATAGACACTGAAAGATTCAACGTCCTAACTTCTTGTTTCCAAGCAGCAACAAAATTTTTTACATAATGGAAAGTTATTAGCCATTCCTTGGGGCAAAAGTTTCCAATGAAGTTGCTTTGTGGGTACCTAAAAGGGAGTGAGGAAGGGGACATAATAAAAGGGTGGGTAGGATCAGGTATGGGAAGAGACAAGAGAGAAGTACAGAGGATCAGGAAATATAAATACTTAGCACTAGAGGATGGGGAACTGGGGGTAGCCTCTAGAAAGTCCCAGATACCAGGGAAGTGAGAGGTTCCCAGGACCCAAGGGGAATGACATTAGCCAAAATATCCAACAAAGGGGAGATAGAACCTGTAGAGACCACTTCCAGTAGATAGGCACGGGCACCAGTTGAGGGATTGGGACACCATCCTTCTCAAAACTTTTAACCCAGAGTCATTTCTGTCTAAGCACAGGCAAGACCCCCTCAGAAGAGTTAGGAAGGGCTGACAGAACTGAAGGGGATTGCAACCCCATAGGAAGAACAAATCAACCCACTGGACCACAAAGAGCATCCAGGGTCTAAACCACCTACCAAAGAGTATGAATGGAGAGATGCATGGCTCCAGCTCTATATGTAGCAGAGGATGGCTTCATCTGGCACCAGTGGGAGAGGAGGCCCTTGGTCCTGTGGAGGCTTGATGCCCCAGTGTAGGGCGATGCTAGAGCAGTGTGAATCTGGAGTGGGTGGAGGCAAAGAGGAGAGGGGGATGGGATGGTGAGTGTTTGGAGGGGAAATAGGGAAGGGGATTATTATTTCAATTGTAAACAAATAAAATGATAAATAAAAACAGGAAAGATGTCTCCATTATATCAAATTAATATCTTTCTGATGACTACAACAGAACAGGAAGGTCAGATAATGGTAATTGAGAGAAAATTGCAAAGAAAAAAAGGCAAAGGAAAGGCAACTGTGGTAAATGCAACAGTGGTGTATTGTAATTCCAACTAAAATGTTAAATAAGACCAAATAAGATGCATATGTAAAGAAAGCAGAAGATGGCATTTGACAGTAATCACTCCCTATGATAGCATTTTAATAATACCGTGTTATGTGATGAGCTTTTAATCTTCTTAGTCACTGCTATTTTAATGTCAGACTGATTTCTAGCTACTTAGAAGGAAGCTTCAGGAATCTGTTAGGGAGAAAACCTCACACGTGTGTTTTCCTTGCTCGATTAAGCATGGCCACGTTCTCTGTCACAATTATTTTTCTTTTCAAAGGTGCTATTGGAAGTTCAATCGTGAATGCAAGTTTATAATCAGAAAAGAGGTTCTTGTAAATCATACATGAAAGCAAGTCTGTTTAATCATTGATAATTTAGACATGAACATTAATGTCTCATTTTTTCATTCATCTGGTAGCCATTATGTTTTTAGAAAATGATTTCTACATATAGGGTGCCATCCTGGAGAACTTCATGAAGGTATGATGTCATCCATCCTTAATGTCATAGAGCATTTTATGTGATTCATCTCAGGAATGGAGTGGTACAATGTACACTGATGGTCTTCTCTTTTTTCTCTCTCTTTTTCTATTATTGAACATAGGTTGCCTCTCTTCTTACCCATCTCCTTCCATATTTTCCTGCCCTGTGCCACACATTCAAATCCATACCTTTCTTTCTTTTTGCTGTTATGGACTAAACATCTGAATTATTATTGTTGTTATCATCATCATTTTATTAATCATAAAAAACAAATAACTGGAATACGACAAAATGAAAAATAAAGAGATGAAAAGAAGATAAAGAAAAAGTATAAGAAATCTATACACACAGACCCAAATTCACAAAAAAAATTTACATAAAAATTTAAACTATAAAACACAATATACTTAAAAAGGAACTTTGAGATTAAAATCAAAAAACAAAACACAACAAAACAAATGAACACAGAAACCAAACAAATCTAAAAGTCCTGGAAAAGCATTGTGAGACGAAGAACCACCAACAATGTCTTTGAGTTTGTTTGGTGTTTCCCATCTGCTGCTGGGCATAAGGTTTGCCCTTAAGAATAGTTTGAATACCCCGTGAATGTCCTACTATTGAGTGCATCTCTTGAAAAAAGAGATTCTTGTAAATCATACCTGAAAGCAATTCTGTTAAATCATTTTTAATATAGACAGGAACTTTAATGTCTCCTGCTTCATTCATCTTGTGACCACTATATTTCTATAAAATGATTTCTACATATAGGATGCCATCCTCAACAACTTCGTGGGATAGATGCCCATGTATAATGTCATCCTTCATATCATAGAGCATTTTATATCATAAAAAACAATTAATATTGTTTTTTTGTAAATGACTATCAGCTGGATTGGAATGGCGATGTAGTTCCATTCCCCTCTCAGTATTGAGACCCCATTTTGAACAGAACCATGCAGGCCCTGTGCATGCTGCCACATTCTCTGTAACTTCATATGTGCATCTTTCATGTTTTAGAAGTCCTGTTTTCCATGGTGACTGTTCTCAATCCCCTCTGGCACTGATATACTTCTACCTATACTTCCACCATATTTCCTGAGTCCTGACGCAAGGGATTTTATGGAGCCAGCCCATTTATAAATGTGTGTTCCAAAGTCTTTCAGATTCTCAATACTGACTGGCTAAGGTTTTTTTGTTTCTATCTATTACAGAAGGAAATATATCTGATGGTGGCTGATCAATACCCTGATTTTTATGTATAGCAGAATGTCTTTAAGAATGATTTTACTGCTGTGTGACCTTAGGAAAACATAAATATATGCAATTTTAACACAGTCTCTACAATTTATGTTTCAAAATATAAATGTATATGCAAATATGTGCACATTCAGTAAGAATTAATGAAATAAGAGGCCATGTGCATTTTAGGAGTGCAGGGAGTGGGACAAAGGGTGTTTTGGAGACAGGAAATATACAAAAAGAACAACTGAATGACAATGTCAAAAATAAACTACCAAATAATATTTAAAAAATAAAGCAGCAAACAATATTTTGAGAGAAAAATGACACTGACCTTCAACACCTGATGTAAAGAACAATGTGTGTGTGTTTTATGTGCATGTTTGTGTGTGTAATATTAAACTGAAATAATCTTTAGTCTCATATTTTGATAAAATTTATGATGAGACCCTTCATCTAGAGTGATTTATATGTCCATAGAATTCACTGACCTCACTGTGGTGAAGTTCTTGTGGGAGATAATTCTATTAGTGATTTTTCTCACTTAATGAAACACAGTCATTTCATAAGGAAACTGTCTTTTCACATACATTTACAAAGCCTTATTTTGCAGGCACAATCTGAATCTCAATGTCCTTTTCATAGAATGGTCCCTTCTTTGTATGTTATCTGGTATTCTTAGGATCTCCCTAGTACATTGGAAAGCTATCCCAAAGTGCAGCGCTTCTGTGCTATCACATGCATTACTGTCACGGTGCTTCTCACACTGCTAACATGCATTCTTCTTTCTCTTTTCAAATCAGTGCCTTTTATTGCATCAGGAAGCTATGAGATTCCAAATCCCAACAGAGGCAATTCACCATTTAGGTGATGTCTTAGATTCTGTTGCTGTAAAAACCACCATAGTCAAAAGAATCATGTGAGAAAAGTATTTATTGACTTATGTACCTTGGGCACAGTATATTGAGTGAAGCCAGGGCCTTTCTCTACACAAAGGATAAACAGGATGAGAAAGAAATTAGGGAAACAACACCCTTCACAATAGTCACAAATAATATGAAATACCTTGGTGTGACTCTAACTAAGAAAGTGAAAGATGAAGAAAGAAATCAAAGAAGATCTCAGAAGATGGAAAGATTTCCCATGCTCATGGATTGGCCGGATCCATATACCAAAAATGGCTATCTTGCCAAAAGCAATCTACAGATTCAATGCAATCCCCATCAAAATTCCAACTCAATTCTTCATTGAATTAGAAAGGGCAATTTGCAAATTCATCTGGAATAAGAAAAAAACCTAGGATAGCAAAAGCTATTCTCAATGATAAAAGAACCTCTGGTGAAATCACCCTGCCTGACCCCAAGCTGTACTACATAACAATTGTGATAAAACCTGCATGGTACTGGTACAACGACAGACAGGTAGACCAATGGAATAGAATTGAAGACCTAAAAAGGAACCCAGGCACCTATGATCACTTGATCTTTGACAAGGGAGCTAAAACTATGACAGCATATGCTGAAGAGGATGTGGAGAAAGAGCACTCCTCTTTTACTGGTGGGATTGCAAGCTTGTATAACCACTCTAGAAGTCAGTCTGATGGTTCCTCAGAAAATTGGACATAGTACCAGAAGATCAAGCAATACCTCTCCTGGGCATATACCCAGAAGATGTTCCAACTTGTAATAAGGACACATGCTCTACTATATTCATAGCAGCCTTACTTATAATAGCCAGAAGTGGAAAGGACCCAGATGTCCCTCAATACAGGAATGGATACAGAAAATGTGGTACTTTTACACAATGGAGTACTACTGAGCTATTAAAAGAATGAATTTATGAAATTCTTAGGCAATTGGGTATCTGGATGATATCATCCTGAGTGAGGTAACCCAATCACAAAAGAACACACATGATATGCATTCACTGATAAGCGGATATTAGCCCAGAAACGCAGAATACCCAAGATACAATTTGCAAAACACATGAAACTCAAGAAGAAAGTAGACCAAAGGGTAGATAGTTTGTTCCTTCTTAGAAGGGGAAACAAGCAGGGCAGTGGTGGCGCACACCTTTAATCCCAGCACTTGGGAGACAGAGGCATGTGGATTTCTGAGTTTCAAGGCCAGCCTGGTCTACCTTGTGAGTTCCAGGACAGCCAGGACTATACAGAGGAACCCTGTCCAAAAAGAAAAGGGCGGGGACAAAATACCCATGGAAGGAGTTACAGAGACAAAGTTTGGAGCTGAGACTGAAGGATGGACCATACAAAGACTGCCCCACCAGGGCATTCATCCCATAAACAACCACCAAACCCAGACACTACTGCATATGCCAGCAAGATTTTGCTGACAGGACCTGGCTATAGCTGTCTCTTGTGACGCTATGCCAGTGCCTGGCAAGTACAGAAATAGATGCACACAGTCATCTATTGAATGAAACACACGCCCCCCAATGAAGGAGCTAGAGAAACTACCCAAGGAGCTAAAGGGGTCTGCAAACCTATAGGAGGAACAACAATATCAACAAACCAATAACCACAGAGCTTGTGTCTCTAGCTGCATATGTAGCAGAAGATGGCCTAGTTGGCCATCAATGGGAGGAAAGGCCATTTTGTCTTGTGAAGATTATATGCTCTAGTACAGGGGAATGACAAGGCCAGGAAGCAGGAGTGGGTGGTTTGGGGAGCAGGGCTGGGGAGGGTATAGGGGACTTTCTCAGAGGAAACTAGGAAAGGGGATAGCATTTGAAATGTAAAGGAAGAAAATATCTAAAAAAATTTTTTAAGAAAGAAAAAAAAAGACGGAAGAATCCAACCAAAGGAGGTTAATGATACACATGAAAACAGAGATAGTAAATAATAAATAATAATAAATAGTAAATAATGTTGCAAAAAAGGGAAAGCACACACACACACACCTCAACACGACCACCATCAGCAAGAACAATAACAACATACAAGGAGTTAGCCATCACTGCTCACTGATATTTATAACAATGACCTCAGTTCACCAATAAAACACACAGGGGAACAGAATGGAGGCTAACATATAATCTATCCTATTGTATACAAATAATATAGCACAACATCAAGAATAGGCTCTACTTCAAGGTAAAGGGTGGAAAAAAGACATTCCAAGAAAATGGACCAAAGAAGCAAGCTGGTACAGCTATTTACAAATACAGCAAAATAGATTTTAACCAAAAAGTAACCAAAAGAATTGGAGAAAGACACTATATATTCCTCAAAGGGGGAAAAAACCCACCAAAGATGAGGTTTAAAATTTTAACATTTATGCCTTAAATATATGATCACCAACCTTTGTAAAAGAAACAGTTTTAAAACTAAAATCACATAATGACTGTCATACATTTATTCTCAGAAATTTTAATACCCTATTTCCACCAATTGACAAATTCTTCAGACCAAAACTAAACAGAGAGATACTCAGCTAACTGACGATATGAACATGAATCCAGCTGATATTTAGAGAACTTTCAACTAAAATATAAGAGAATATACCTTCTGCTCAGCACCTCATGAAACTTACTTATAAACTGACCACATATTCAGACACATTGCAATTCTATAGACATACAAGAAAACTGAAAGAACAAATGTATCTTATCAGACTACCATGGATTACAACTAGATATCAAAAAAACAAAGAGAACACAAAGCTTACAAACTCAAGGAGGCTGCACACCTCACTAATTGTTAAGACAGAAATAAAGGAAGAAATTAGAGACTCTGTAGAATTCAATGAAAAGGACAACAATTGAGCAACATGCACAATCTTATGGAACACAAAGAAAATGAAAGTGGTGCTAAGATAAACATTCATAGAACAAAATGCCTGCATGAAAAAATTGGAGAGCTCTCATACTGGCAATTTAACACCACACTTTAAAGTCTAGAACAGAAATAAGTGAGGGAGAAATGAAAAAAAGGGAGTAGACATCAGGAAATTATCAAATTGGGGGCTGAAATCAATAAAATAGAAAGAGAAGACTACAAAGAATTAATGAAACATGGAGATGGCCTTTGAGCCTTTTATTAGACAAGATAGACAAAAACGTATTAAAAGATAGAGAATATCCAAATTAATGAAATCTAAAATGAAAATGGGGACAAAATAAATGACAATGAAGAATTCCAGAGAAGGGCAAAGACATAGTTTTTAAAAGCATGTACAACACTGCATTGGGAATTCTAAGAGATGGATAATTTACTCCATAGGTTCCACTTATCAAAATTAAGTCAAACTAACATAAGCAACTTAAACAGACCTAAACACCTAGAAAAAGAGAAGTCATTAAAAATCTGCCACCAAAAAGACCTCAGGACCATGAGTTTTGGGGTAGAATCCTAGCAGACTTTCAAGGAGGAGGTAACAAGGCTACTCCTCAAAGTATTCAACAATATTGAAAGAGAAGCAACATTGGCCAATTTATTTGGTGAACCCATGGTTACTCAAATATCCAGTCAATAAAGACTCAGGAACAAAAGAGAATTGCAGATCAACTTTCCTTAAAGTGACTGACACAAAAACACTTTATAAAGCAAAATAAATAAAAAAGAAAGAAAATAGAAAAAATATCAAAAGATCATCCACCATGATCAATGAGGTATGATTCATTAAATAGATGCAGGAATGTTTCAACATAATGTGCGTAAAGTGTAAAAAAAAAAAGAAGTAATTATCTCACTAGATGGTGAATAATTCTCTGACAATATCCAACATCACTTCATGATAAAATTCTTGGAGTGATTAAGGATACAAGGGATATACCTAAACATAATAATGTTGCCTTACAGCAAGCTTAGAGCAAACATTAAAATAAATGGAGAGACATTCAAATTAATTCCACTAATCCCCCCAAAAGATAAGGTGGTCCATTCTCTCCATATCTATTCAAAATATTATCTAAAAGTTTAGCTAGAGCAATAAAACTGAAGAAGACGAAAGTAATATAAATTATAAAGGAGGAAGTAAATTTATCTTTATTTACAGATGAAGTGATAGTATGCATGAGTGAACCAAAACTTCCCAAAGGCAATTCCTAGAGCTGATAAACACTTTCAGCAAACTTGTAGGGTACAGGATTAACTAAAAAAGAAAAGAAAAAGCAGTAGCCATCGATTGTGAAAATGAGTTTACAAGTGCAAACAAAATAAACATATATCATAATGTATGAATTGATTGTTGATACTTGTCACATTTTTTTCCCATAATAATCTTGAGGAACTCAATATAAGTGTGTAGGCTAAAATCTTACCAAGGTCTTTGTAGTCACAGATTACTTTTGGTATTATTAAAGGTCATCTAAGACTACTGTGATATGTAATAGCTTTAATATACTGATTATATACTAAAGAGTTTACTCTTGTTTAAAAATACCAAAAAGTGCAAAACCTTAACATATTGACTGCGTTTATGGGTTTTCTCTGCATTATGACTTTTTCTCATGGTTTCTCAGCTTACTGCTATGTGCAAAGGCTTTTAACACATTGCTTATCCCTAGGTTTTCTCTCCACGATGTATTCTTTTATGTTCATAGATAACTGTGTTGTGAACAGTTTTTAATCACATTGATTACATTTGTAAGATTTTTCTCCAATATGTATTCTGTTATGTATTTGAAGAGAACTATGATATCTAAATGTCAGGAACAATCAAAAGAAACTTGTCCTAAGGACTGCCTTTTTCTTATCACTCTCCATTTAACCTGAGGTTGAAACTAAGTTCAAGTCCCAAGTCCTAGGGGACCTGTGTACTTAACAATATCCGGCCAGGTTTCATTATTCACGTTTTGTTCCCATCTAAATGATGACTGTTCCTAAGTATAATTTCTGTTACTTGTGTTTTATTCCTCAAAACATAGTGCCTGTTCCTAACCACAAAAGAACAAATGGCCATGATACGGTAGACCATAAAATCTACATCTTGTATCATTTGACATAAAGTAACAACATAGAAAAATCATGATTGAGGTGGGGGTGGGGGGGTGGGGGGATGGGAATGTAGTTGTAACTTGGCACAGGATGTTGTGGTTTCAAACCTGCAGCTTATATACTTTTATATAACCTGAAGGTTTGGAAGCTATGTAACTTTCTGACTCAAGGTGGGGCTGGGGTATTGCAGCTAAGCTTCTGAGTATATTTTTGGCCCTGATTGATGAGTAGTGACTTGATTATAATAAATTATTATCATTTGCATTGTCCTGTGTTTGACTTCTGTTGGACCTCAGTCACCCCATACCATAAAGGCTTTATCACATTGCAGGTATTCATAGAATTTCTCTCCAGTATTAATAGTTCCATAATGATGAAAACTATAGAGGTGTGCAAAAGTTTCACCATACTAATGCATTCACAGTTTCTTGCCAGTACAAATTCTTATATGATGAAGAAGACTACAGAAATGTGCAATGGCTTCACTATATTATCTACAATCACAGGGTTTGTGTCTTAGAATTTCCATTGCTAGGAATAGATTTCATAACCAAGGCAACTCTTGTAAAAGCAAATATTTAATTGGGGCCGACTTACAGTTTTAGAGGTTTAGTCGATTTTCATCATATCAGGAATCATGGTAGGCATGCAGGTAAACATAATGCTGAAGAAGGAGCTGAGAGTTCTGCACCTTGATCCATAGGAAGTCAGGAAGAGACTGTCTTCTAGGGATCACACAGGAGGGTCTCTTCAGCACTGGGTGGAACTTCAAAGCCAACCCTAACAGTGATGCACTTCCTACAACAAGGCCACACCTTCTGACAATGCCACACCCTGGGTCAACCGTATTCAAGATACTACATTCCACTTGCTGGCCTGCATTTGATTGTTCAAACACGTGGGTATATGGGGACCACACTTAAACATAGTATAATACAAAATACATGAGATTCAACTTCAAAAGGACTCATCATCTATAGCAGTCTCACAAATAAATAAAGTCCAAAGTTCATCATCTGAGATTCATCCAATCACCTAACTGTAATCCCCTACATTTTCAAAAACAAATAGCACATTATATCATTGTATACCTCCAAATTCACAGGATGTACATTGCCATTCTTTTTTTTCTTTTCTTTTGTTTTGTTTTTGTTTGTTTTGTTTTAGAGACAGGGTTTCTCTGTGTAGCCTTGGCTATCCTGGAACTCTGTAAACCAAGCTAGCCTCGAACTCACAAATCCGCCTGTCTTTGCCTCCCAAGTGCTTCGATTAAAGGCGTGTACCACCACTATCAAGCTACTTTGTTATTTCTAAATAGCATTGTGAGGAAATACTGGACCACAAGAAGGCGAATCTCCAAATTCTGCATATCCGTGTCTGATTTCAAGTGTTCTTCAGTTCTTCAACACCTTTCTGCTTAGTTCACTCCAGCACAATTCTTTCTCTTTGGCTGGACTTATTTCAGGAAAGCAGTTTTCCTGAGTAGGTATCCCATAGCTCTAGCATCTCAAAATCTTGGGGTCTCCAAGGTTACTATAATATTACATCTTCATGTTCCACTGGCTGGGATCTACACATGATCTTTTGCACTCCTCAAAAGAAAGTGGGTCACTTTTCCAGCTCTTTTCTCTATAGCACCCTAGGTTCTGGTTGACTTCACTCTACAGCTGTTGCTGTTTTTCCTGCTCATCCCATGGGACTGACACCTTCAATATGCTGGGTTTTCCTGCTGGAACAGGGGTGCACTGCTTTCCGCTCAAATATTGTCTTCATTGTGCCATGTCTTAGCTGCTCTACATGACACCTTCATGCCTTCGAAACTAATACCACCTGGGTAGTTCTCACACATGACCAAGTCCAGAAGCATCACAAGGTACAACTTTGGGCATCTCTGGAACACAGCATCTTTGTCCTTCCAGAAAACACTTACCAGAAGGTTCCACTTCAGTGATGCTGGTTTCTTCTTCACCACCCCTAATTTTTATCTACAGCTAACCAACATCAATCGTCTCAGTAGTCCCTTCTACGCTTGCCTCTAAAGCCAGAGCCACAGGGACAAAGCTACTTGCTGGGGCTGGACCATGGCCTTTCTATTACATGATCACCAGCTTTCAAATTTTCAACATCTTCACTGCCTAAGCTTGGCTCTCCTGGAACTTGCTCAGTAGATTTACCTTGAATTCAGAGATCTGTGTATCCCTGTTTATTGAATGCTGGGATAAAAAGCATGGAAAACCATGCCTGGACTTAAGCTTTTCTTCACCTAAAATTCTGCACCAGGATGACTTGATCCAGATTATCTGCTTGACTCTTTTCTCCTGGGATTAACAGCATGTACCACCATGCCTGAACCTAAGAATTTCCATCTAGATGTTAAATTGAAAACTCAGAACAGGAATCACACTCCATCCCTTGTTAATTTGAAAAATATTTATATCTCCTTATGTCCACATGAAAAGAATAACCAGGTAACAATCATTACTAATGTGATACAGTTCTCCTTACCAAAACTGCAAATCCATAAGTTTAGCTGGATGGAATCTTGCCTTAACATCACCTTTCCCTTAATGTCATATAATATTTTTGATCATAAGATTTAGGTTCATTCAACTTCCAAGTGAGTCTGTCTTCCTTCCTCCTTCCTCCTTCCTCCTCTCCTCTCCTCTCCTCTCCTCTCCTCTCCTCCCCTCCCCTCCCCTCCCCTCCCCTCCCCTCCCCTCCCCTCCCCTCCCCTCCCCTCCCCTCCACTCCCCTCCCCTCCCCTCCCCTCCTTTCCTTTCCTTCCTATCTTTGTTTCTTTCTTTTTTTGAGGCAGGCTATCCTGGAACTCACTTTGTAGACCAGGATCGACTTAAACTAAGAAATCTGCTTGTCTCTGCCTCCAGAGTGCTGGGATTAAAGGCCTGTGCCACCGCACCCAGGAAGCTTTTTTTAATTGAACCTTACATTTTATATTTTTCCATTCTAAGATTATGCCTTTTTTTTTTTTTTTTGGTTTTTTTGAGACAAGGTTTCTCTGTGTAGCCCTGGCTGTCCTGGCACTCACTTTGTAGACCAGGCTGACCTCTAACTCAAAAATCCGTCTGCCTCTGCTTCCCGAGTGCTGGGACTAAAGGCATGTGCCATCATGCCCGGCTATGCTTGATCAAAACAATCATCATGAGAGTAAACACAGGACAAAGGCTATGCAGGCTTTCCTGATACTTCTTTTGTCAATGCATCACTCTTCAGACAAGGTCAAAAAGCAACAACATTCTTAAGTAAAACATCATATAAACATATACAGAGTTCAAATCGCTCCCCAGTACCTATGTGTTCCACATTCCTCCTAGGATGTCCCATTAAGTTCCACTTAATACATGTACAAATCCAAAGTCTAAAATTCAACATTGCTCCAAACAAAAACATGGCCAGGCCTATCATAGCAATACTTAAGTCTGGGGTACTAACTTCAGTCTTAGAAAGAATTTCCTTTGCTCAGAAGACAAACTGTGACCAAGGCAACTGTTTTAAAGGTAAGTATTTATTTGGGCCTGGCTTACAGTTTCAAATATTTAGTTTATTACCATTATAGCAGGAAGCATGGCAGCATGAAGGCAGCCATGATGCTAAAGAAGGAGCTGAGAATTCTGCATCTTCATGAGAAGGCAGGCAGGAAGAGACTATCTTACAGCCAAACAGTAGGTGGGGCTGCTTTGTACTGGCCAAAGCTCCAAACACCACCACCCCAGTAATTCACTTCCTTCAAAAAAGTAACATCTATTTCTACAAGACACACCTACTAATAGTGCCACTGCTTAGGGCCAAGCATATTCAAATTAATACAGTTATTATCTACTATAAATACTTTCATACATTTAAATATGATTGGGACATGCAAAGGCTTTACCACATTGGTTATATTGACAAGGTTTCTCTCTAGTATGTGTTCTTTTATGTATTCAGAGACTACTGTGGCATGTAAAGGATTTTCCAACTTGACCACATTCACAAATGTTGGGAGCCAACCTACAGCTCACAAGAAAAGGGGTACACCTGGGAGGCAGACTGGAGCTGAAAGAGAACTAGATGGTCTGGAGAAATAATGGAGCTAAGTCAAGGTTCCTGATCAAAGCTCAAATGTTTAATAGCAAATGTGCTTATAAAGGGGAGGAGACCCATTCCTGCCAATCCATTCTTGGTGCCTGAAACCAGCTGCAGGTGAGGACAGTGCAGGACAGGGTGTAGTCTCTGGAATATCTCAGGGGCCTCTCAGCAGGCAGCAACCTCTTGAAGGAAAACAGCAGCAGTGGCTTAACAACAGAGCCATCTAGGCAGGAAGGCTCCACCCAAGGTGGTCTAATTCTCAGTGGCAGCAAGGTCAAAGTCGGAATCAGCCTGCTTTAGGCTGGGAGAGCCTACTCAAAATATTTCTTTCCATTATGTGTTCTTTTATGTCTTTGGGGACTATAGTGATATGCATAGACTTTTCCACACTCATTGCATTTGTAAGGTTTCTCTAAAATGTGTGTTCCTTTAAGTATTTGGAGTGTACTGTGACATGCAAAGGCTTTAACACATTTATTACAATCACAGGGCTTCTCTCAACTATGTGCTCATTTATGTACTTGGAGATGACTGTGATATGCAAAGGTTTTCTCATATCAATTACATTCATAAGGTTTCTCTCCTGCACAGTTTTTAAGTGTATTTGGAGATGACTGTGGCCTCGAAAGGGTTTACCTTATTCATTATATTCATGCAGGTTTTCTGCCATATGTGTTCTTTTATGTATGGGGTGATGACTGTGACACACAAGGGATTAGTACTCTGGAAAAATGGAAGGAGTTACTTTTTTGAATGTGTTCTTTTAAGTAGTTGTAGATGACAGTAAATTGCCAAGGTTTTTACCACAGTGATTACAATAATGAGGGTTCTCCCCAGTGTGCTTTACTTTGTGTACATGTGAAGAATTAAGACATGCAAAGGCTTTACTGCATTGACAACATTCATGAGGTTTCTCTCTTGTATGTGATCTTTTATGTCATTGCAGATGACTGTGACTTGAAATGCTTTACAACGCTGATTACATTCATAAGGTTTCTCTCCTGTATGTGTACTTTTAAAATAATGGAGATTACAAAGTTGCAAAGTCTTTACCACATTGATTATATTCATGAGGTTTCTGTCCAGTATGGGATCTTTTATTTTTTGGAGACAAGTGGAACATGCAAAGACTTCATTACGACATTGATTACATTCATAAGGTTTCTCTCCAAAATGGGTTGGTTCTTTAATGTTTCTTGAGATAATTGGTTTGGGCAAAGGCTTTTACCACATTGGTTACATTAAGATTTCTCTCCACTATGAGTTTTTTTTTAATATCTTTGGAGACTTCTCTCTTGTGAATAGTCTTTCCACATTAATAATGATCCTACGATTACTCTCCAGTATGTGTTCTTTTATGTCTTTGGAGAGTAGTGGTTTTTACAAAGGCTTTACCACATTGATTACATTCATAAGGTTTCTCTCCAGTATGGGTTCTTTTATGACATTGGAGATGAGCGGGTGTTGCAAAGGCTTTACCACATTGATTGCATTCATAAGGTTTCTCTCCAGTATGTGTTCTTTTATGTCTTTGGAGAGTAGTGGTTTTTACAAAGGCTTTACCACATTGATTACATTCATAAGGTTTCTCTCCAGTATGGGTTCTTTTATGACATTGGAGATGAGCGGGTCTTGCAAAGGCTTTACCACATTGATTACATTCATAAGGTTTCTCTCCAGTATGGGTTCTTTTATGATATCTGAGACTACTGTGACAGGAAAAGGCTTTACTGCAATGATTACATTCATAAGGTTTCTCTCCAGTATGGGTTCTTTTATGACATTGGAGATGACTGGGTGTTGCAAAGGCTTTCCCACATTGACTACATTCATGAGGTTTCTCTCCAGTATGGGTTCTTTTATGACGTTGGAGATGAGCGGGTCTTGCAAAGGCTTTACCACATTGATTACATTCATAAGGTTTCTCTCCAGTATGGATTCTTTTATGATATCCGAGAATACTGTGATAGGAAAACGCTTTACCACATTGATTACATTCATAAGGTTTCTCTCCAGTATGGGTTCTTTTATGATATCTGAGACTACTGTGACAGGGAAAGGCTTTACCGCAATGATTACATTCATAAGGTTTCTCTCCAGTATGGGTTCTTTTATGACATTGGAGATCACTGGATGTTGCAAAGGCTTTCCCACATTGACTACATTCATGAGGTTTCTCTCCAGTATGGGTTCTTTTATGATATCTGAGACTACTGTGACAGGAAAAGGCTTTACCGCAATGATTACATTCATAAGGTTTCTCTCCAGTATGGGTTCTTTATGACATTGGAGATCACTGGGTGTTTCAAAGGCTTTCCCACATTGACTACATTCATGAGGTTTCTCTCCAGTATGGGTTCTTTTATGACGTTGGAGATGAGCGGGTCTTGCAAAGGCTTTACCACATTGATTACATTTATAAGGTTTCTCTCCAGTATGGGTTCTTTTATGATATCCGAGAGTACTGTGATAGGAAAACGCTTTACCACATTGATTATATTCATAAGGTTTCTCTCCAGTATGGGTTCTTTTATGATAATGGAGATGAGCAGGTCTTGCAAAGGCTTTACCACATTGATTACATTCATAGAGTTTCTTCCAACTATGACTTCTTACATGCCTGGAATAATAATTGGCACATATGAAAGCTTTAACACACTCATTACCTTTATCAATCGTTTTATCTATATTAATTAATTTTACAGGTTGGTCTAATAAGAAAGAATTATCAGATCTTAAGCTTTTATCACTTTGCATGTTCATGGTGTTCTCCCTCTCTATGTGTTGTTTTGCCTCTTTGAAAACAGCTGTGATGGTAAGAGCATTTATAACATGGCTCATACATATATATAAACCTTTTTCTATATGAGATTTGTAAATGACGTATTTCCTGTACCTGAAGAACAATGGAACAACACAGAGCTTTTTACAACTGATTGTATTCATAATTACCCTGTAGTGTGAATCACAGCACATTAGCACCGTGAAGCAGGAAAAACAGATAAATTTCCACGTTTCTAGTACCCACAGAGATTTTCCTCAGTGTGACTTTGAAGATGTTCTCAGTGAAATCAGAAAACTAATTAATTGCAAACTCCTATTATGTTCGGAAAGTCTAACAAAGTCAGAAAACTACATATCTTCTCATTGTTCTGCAAAACGGTGTGTTGCTATTTTCAATGTTCATAGACTCTCATGGTTTTATCCATTTTAAACTTGATATACCCATTAAAAGAAGAACAAATGAAAGTTTTCCACATTGCATTCACAACAGTTGACATTTTGTTCCTTGTATACATGCTGTATATGGATTAAGGTTTCTCCACTCAACATTTTTGACTCTCATAAACTGACCTCTCAATAAAGTTAGGAATGAGTCTGCAAGAATATAATTATCACCAACTTTACCTCAGAATATTTGCTTCTTAGAAGGATATATATATATATATATATATATATATATATATATATATATCACTATTCAATGTGCAACATTTAAATATAATGAGACTATACAGAGTGGTATTTCCATAGCACAGGTCTAATGGAGCTACAAATCAGATATAGGGATCTCTTAAGGCATTGTTTTCTTGTTTCCATTCTTAGAGGAATGCCTTGGAACCATAAATCAAATCATAGACTCTGAGGTACATGGACTTGCGAGAATATCATAATCATATCTACAGTTAATGGACTAATATTTGACACTCTTGCTTTTCTTTAGAACTTCCGGAATCTATTACAATTTCCTCACAGACATATTTGTATCAGCTTGCACATGAAAATTACCTTGTATGTCCTGGAGAACTTTGACATGGTTCTTCAATATGATGGTCTTCCCAATTGTAGCCTAAAATACAGCAACAGAAAATGAATGATATCTTATTAGAAATTAGGAATAATTGAAGTTACTGTGAATTTTCACAGCTGTGAACCTCAATCTTACTTGTTCTCAATTTAAATAACAGATCATCAATAACCAAAAAACATTTGTTCCCTTATTTTGAAAAGCAAAAGAAAATTCACAGTCTTACCTATAGAAGTAAGGTTCCAGTAGGTCTCCAACATCACATCTTTGTAGAGATTCATCTGAGAAGGACCCAGCAAATTCCACTCTTCTTTAGTGAAGTTCACATGCACATCATCAAAAGTCACTGCATCCTAAAATATCCCAGAAATGTGTACAATACAAAGCATGATACTAACCTCACTGTAAAGTAAATGTATGCTTCTTAGACAATATAATCACATAACTCAGGTTCTAACTACATTTATTTCCTGACACAGAAGTTATAGTCTAATCACCATTTCATTTTAAAAGGAAATTGATTATAAAGTTCACCTATGTTGCTGTTGAACCTTTTGCCTAGAATATAGCCTTGCAAGGGAAATGCCAATTGAGAGGGAGACGCAAGGGGAAACAGATCAAAAGTACCAAGACCAGATCTGAGAAACTGTATGAACAATTACTAACTACAAGAATATTGGACAAGATGGGGGTATTTGCTCATGACTCTAATCAGAAGCACAGGACGGTTCATTTCCTCAAGCGTGAGGCCTGCATCACCTATGCAACCAATTCCAGGACAGCAAAAGTTACATATTAGGACTCTCACTCCCCTGCAAAAATCACCCAAGGAAACAAATATGATAGAAAGAAACCATCATTCTGCACGGAAGTTCCTACATAGAATTATAACTGCAGTTCTGTATTCATCTTGCAGAAACATGAAGTACACCAGTTTAAGCTGCAACATTAATAAAATTTTGCTAAAGGAGAATGTATTTATAAAGAGTTACAGATGGACCAATTAAAATACTAGTTATATAAATGTTGATCACAAATATGCAATATAGAGCAGGAGAGATAGCTTGGCTGTGGAAAGCTCTTGTTGGTCTTCCATATAATTGTGGTCAATATTTAGCACTTACATGGGGACCAACAACTACCCATTACTTCAAGATCAGGAGTTTTGATACCACCTACTGACAACAGTAAAAATAAGGCACACATGATATTCATATTCATGCACACAGACAAATACTTATATTTATTCAAAAATCAAAGAACAAACAAAAGAGTTAGGCAGATCATCATATACCCAGAATTCAATGACTCTGAAGCCTCAGGTAGTATTGATGTCATGAGCATATGTCATCCTGGAAAATAGAATATAACCTATATATTTAGTCAAATTTCAAAATTGAAGATGTGGATAAAGAACTGCACAGAAGCATATGCTTATTGTACAAAAATATGATAGGTGGCTGATGTGGTGTCTATACCTACTAACAGGACAAAAAGGATTTCACAGAGAAATTTTATCTTGAACAACAAAATCCAAAATAATAAAATTAAAAATGTAAAACCACCAGGCTTCTGAAATAGCTTAGAATTGAATAGCAAATGTGTCTACTGTATTATGTGATTTAGGGACAGAAACCAACTGGTGAATGTATGGGTGACTGAGAATAAAGACCCTCACTCCCCTGCAAATGTCACCCAAGGAAACAAAAATGATAGAAAGAACCCATAGTTCTGCACTGAAGTTCCTACAAAGAATTATACATTAACTGCAGTTCTGTATCCATCTTGCAGAAACATGAGGTACACCAGTTTAAACTATAACATTAATAAAATTTTGCTAAAAATTTGAATTATGAAAATTATGAATCAGTTTAAACCACAACGCTGTAGACACAAAGAACATATTTGTCCTGTCAAAGAGAAATGCAGAGGCAAAGCTGGATCAGAGACTGAGGGAATGGCCATGAAAACTTGCCCAAATAGAGACATATCCCATTTTATTTGTAACAACTAGAAACTGCAAACAATCCAGATGTCCCTCAACCGAAATACGTATACAGAAAATGTGGTTTATTTACAAAATGGAACACTAATAAGCTATTAAAAAGAAGGACATCATGAATTTTCCAGGCCAATGGATACAGGTAGAAACTATCATCCTGAGTGAGGTAACCCAGAAACAAAATGACATGAATGTATGCACTCACTTACAAGTGAACATTAACCATAAAGTACAGGATATCCACACTATATTCCATAGAATCAAAGAAGCTAAACAAGAAGAAAAGCCCTAATGAGCATGGTAGAATCTCATTCAAAAGGGGGAATAAAACAGTCAGAGGAGGCAGATGGAAGAGAGAGACCTGGATGGGAGAGTGGATAACTAAGGGGAAGGGCGAGTGTCCAGGAAGAGGTGTTGTCAGAGACAAGAGTTGGTCAGAGAGTCAGGAATATGAATGGAATTCTGCAGCTTGAGGGGGAGGGGTATGGAAGGGTGGGGAATCTTTAGGTTGTGCCAGAGACCAGGAATGAGAGGTCACCAAGGATAATATGGGGGTGATCTTAGTTGAGATGCATGGCAGAGAGTTATGGACCCTCAAGAGGCCACATCCTGCTACCAGGCAGGACCTCTACTGGAGAATTAAGTACAACAACTGAACCAAATATATTTGCTCCCAAAATTGGTCCTGTCTACAAGAAATGCAGGCACAAAGATGGAGCAGAGACTGATGGAATGCACAAATGATACCCTGACCAACTTGAGACCCATCCCATGGGCAAGCACGTATCCTGACATTAGTGACGGTCCTTTGTTATACTTGCAGACAGTAGCTTAGCATAACTGTCCTCTGAGAGTCTCCATCCAGCACCTGACTGAAAGATGCAGAGACCCACAGCCTATCATTGGACAGGGCTCAGGGAGTCTTTTGGAAGAGTTGGGGGAAAGGATTGAGGGCCTGCAAAGGAACAGGAAGTCTATTAGAAGATCCAGCGAGTGAACTATCAGGTACACTAGGAGATTCTCAGAGAGTGACTCACCAGCCAAAAAGCAAACACAGGGTGGGCCAAGACCCTACCATATATGCAGTAAATGTGCTTCAGTCTTCACATGGGTCCTGAAACAAGTAGAGTGAGGGGATGTCCTGTAAGGTGTTGTCTGTCTGTCCAACCTGTTCCTCTAACTTGGCTGCCTTGTCTGACCTCAGTAGCAGAGACTTGACTTGTCATGTTTGGGGGATACTCAAGTGGTCCCCAATCTCCCTGGGTAAATGAAAAGGAGTTAAGGATGAGGGACTGTGCAATGTGGAAAGGGGAAGGGGTAGCAATTAGAATATATGTTGAATAAATATATAAGTGGGAAAAGTGAACAAATACATAAAATGGAATAAAAATATACAAATCAGCCAATTATTTTTAAAGTTTTCCCTACTCAGTATCTCATAGGAAAACCTGAGTAAGAAATATTTTTGGCCAAAATATTACACAAATGACCTCTAGCTAAAGTTTTCACAGAGTCAATTTTCCACTGATATACAGTGACCTCCACTTCCTCTGGCTACATTACTGCCAACACTCGAATCTTTCAGGTTCTATGACTACAACCGTTAAGCTCCACCTACAGCTTTCTATGATTTTTGACATCTCAATTTTTGATATTTTCCACATTCCTCCAAAAGAGAACATAGATGCTGTCCAGCAGCAAAATCACCTTTTTATACCAATTTTTGTTGTTGTCGTTCTAACTTGCTACTCTGCTGCTGAATAGACTCCTGCAAGCAAAAGCATCTCAGGCAGTAGATGGTTGTTGTACGTGGTTCAGTCAGATCACTGTCCACCATTCTGGAAAGTTAGAATAGAAACTGGAGCTAGAATATGAAGGAAAAATAATGAAGAACAAACACTGTTTCTTGGCTTATTCTCTTACTTGGTCACTGTCCCATGCTCAGCTAGCTCTCATCCATCCCAGGCCCACTTGCTTAAGAATATTGCCTCCCTCAGTAGAAAGCCTTCCCAAAATATCATCAACACTATCTCTCACAGACATAGCAACCAGCCATTCTGATGAGAGCACACCTTCAATTGAGATTCCTTAATATGTCTGTAGCTCTGAAATTTTGAGAACTGAAGACAATTATGACATGGAGACAATAATAAATGAGGAAATTGTAAAAAACAAAACCAATGTGCTAACCATATCAATTACAGGAGCCACTGTCACCACAAGAGAGAGGTGGATTTGTGGCTGAGCCAGGGAAAAATGGAGAGGGCACCTGGCTTAGAGCAGTGAAGGATACACTGGAAAGAGGAGTTCAGAGGCTTTGCTGCTCTGGTTTGAGGTATCTTTATCCCGTGTTCTCAGGCTAGTGCTACCAAAGAGGTGGCTAAAGCAGCTGGAAGGTGAACAGAGAAGCACATTGCACCGCAAGCCTAGAAATAACACTGCTGGTCTAATGAGATATGTTAAATTTGTTGCAGTGGATGAAGAACAACTTTCCCTCTAATGACAGTTCAGAGTCCAAAACTACAGAGTCACATATGGACTGGGAACAGGGTTGATCAGGAGGCGAAAATGAGGTCTTTGTCCTTTCCACCCTGTAAAACAGGATAGGGAGAGCCTGATTTTGCCCTGGATTGGGTGTCCAAGAGCTCTCTATAATGGGCAATCTAGTGGGTGTAGGTCCTCTTAGGAAGAAAGATTTAACCCCAGATGATGATTTAGTAAATAAATCAATTGGAATGGAAAAAATTCTTATTTCCCCTCTCTCAGTCACAGAATAATAAAGTACCACACACATGAGAGAAAGTCACAAGGTGTCAGTAAAGGCTACCCAGCAGATTCATACATGTGTGCAGAGGAGAAGATGAAGACAGGATGGCAGCTGTGAGTCATGAAGCAGGGTTTCAAGTCTGCACTAACCTTCCAAGCATTTTAGACCAAGGGCGCACCATCCTCTATACCAGACTATGGAACATCTTCCAAGGCACTGTGGCTACAACTCTCCAGTGCACCCACTGTACCATGGTTCCAAGTTCACTTTAGTCATCTCCCTCCATGAATAATTAAGAAAAATATGAAAACCAAGACACACCTACACAAATGTAACAGATAAGCCATTGATACATAGAACAACAATGACACATTCTAACAGCTGGCCTTTTAACATCTCTGTTGTGAGTCCTGGAAGTCTTGGAGTGTCACTCAACACACCAAGATATTATACCCAAGTCACAGGAACCTCAATGACAACCAAGGATCTTATTGCAATGCAAACACACAAGGTTTTTTATTATGGGCTCAGTAACAAGGTCTGTCACCAGTCAACCTGGCATCAGGTCCAAAATGAGAGACCAAGTCTAGAGGTGCTGGATATATATTGTAGTTACAGCAAGCCTGGGGAATTTCCATACAGGTCAGCAACCTAATATTTTGAAAACTGTATATCTGGCATAATCTGCAGGAACCAAACATGAGGCAAAAACTATCTGACAACCATGATGGCTAAGCTAACATTTTTTTCCCTGCAAGGTGTATTAGTTATCTATATGTAGCTTGACCCTGCTGCTGTACCTTCACTGGCTGCTCATAGGATGTTTGCTCAGGTGTTCTTTGTGCACTCTCAAAAACGCAATTGGTTGAGCTTTACAACTCACCCTTGTGCCTGAGCCCATTATTATTGGAAAATACTCCTGTTCAAGCACAAGCCATGCCTGCCAGTAGACTAGGTAATTTGTCCAAAGACCTACCCCACTATCTATTACTGCAGACCCTAATATCATCATAAATTTTATCAAAATATGAGAATAAAGATTATTTCAGTTCAATATTACTCACACAAACATGAACATAAAACACATACACATTGTTCTTTACGTCAGGTGTTGAAAGTCAGTGTCATTTTTCCTCAAAATATTGTTTGCTGCTTTATTTTTTAAATATTATTTGGTAGTTTATTTTTGACACTGTCATTCAATTGCTCCTTTTTACATATTTCCTGTTTCTAAAATGCCCTTTATCCCACTCTCTGCACTCCTAAAATGCAAATGGCCTCTTATTTCATTGATTCTTACTGAATGTGCACATATTTGCATATACATTTATATTTTGAAACACAAATTGTAGAGACTGTGTAAAATTGCATATATTTATGTTTTGAAAGGCCACATAGCAGTAAAATCACTCTAAAAGACATTCTGCTTTACATAAAAATCAGGGTCTTGATCAGCCACCATCAGAGATCTTTCCTTCTGTAATAGATAGAAACAAATACAAATACCCTTAGCCAGTCAGTTTTGAGAATGTGAAAGACTTTGGAACACACATTCATAAATGGGCTGTCTTCATAAAATCCCTTGTGTCAGGACCCAGGAAATATGGTGGAAGTATAGGTAGAAGTATATCAGTGCCAGAGGGGATTGAGAAATCCCACCATGGAAAACAGGACTTCTAAAACATGAAAGAGAGATGCACATATGACGTTACAGAGAATGTGGCAGCATGCACAGGGCCTGCATGGTTCTGTTCAAAATGGGGTCTCAATACTGAGAGGGGAATGGAACTACATCGCCATTTCAATTCAGTTGATGGTCATTTACAAAAAAAAACAACATTAATTGTTTTTATGATATAAAATGCTCAATGATATGAAGGATGACATTATACATGGGTATCTATCCCACGAAGTTGTTGAGGATGGCATCCTATATGTAGAAATCATTGTATAGAAAAATAGTGGCCACAAGATGAATGAAGCAGGGGCCATTAAAGTTCCTGTCTATATTAAAAATGATTTAACAGACTTGCTTTCAGGTATGATTTACAAGAATCTCTTTTTTTCAAGAGATGTACTCAAATGTAGGACATTCACGGGGTATTCAAACTACTCTTAAGGGCAAAGCTTATGCCCAGCAGCAGATGGGAAACACCAAACAAACTCAAAGACTTTGTTGGTAGTTCGTTGTCTCATAATGCTTTTCCAGGACTTTTAGATTTGTTTGGTTTCTGTGTTCATTTGTTTTGTTGTGTTTTGTTTCTTGTTTTTAATCTCAAAGTTCCTTTTTAAGTGTATTGTGTTTTATATGTAAATTTTTTTCCATTTTTTATTAGGTATTTAGCTCATTTACATTTCCAATGCTATACCAAAAGTCCCCCATACCCACCCACCCCCACTCCCCTACCCGCCCACTCCCCCTTTTTGGCCCTGGCGTTCCCCTGTTCTGGGGCATATAAAGTTTGTGTGTCCAATGGGCCTCTCTTTCCAGTGATGGCCGACTAGGCCATCTTTTGATACACATGCAGCTAGAGTCAAGAGCTCCGGGGTACTGGTTAGTTCATAATGTTGATCCACCTATAGGGTTGCAGATCCCTTTAGCTCCTTGGGTACTTTCTCTAGCTCCTCCATTGGGAGCCCTGTGATCCATCCATTAGCTGACTGTGGGCATCCACTTCTGTGTTTGCTAGGCCCCGGCATAGTCTCACAAGAGACAGCTACATCTGGGTCCTTTCGATAAAATGTTGCTAGTGTATGCAATGGTGTCAGCGTTTGGATGCTGATTATGGGGTGGATCCCTGGATAAGGCAGTCTCTACATGGTCCATCCTTTCATCTCAGCTCCAAACTTTGTCTCTGTAACTCCTTCCAAGGGTGTTTTGTTCCCACTTCTAAGGAGGGGCATAGTGTCCACACTTCAGTCTTCATTTTTCTTGAGTTTCATGTGTTTAGGAAATTGTATCTTATATCTTGGGTATCCTAGGTTTTGGGCTAATATCCACTTATCAGTGAGTACATATTGTGTGAGTTCCTTTGTGAATGTGTTACCTCACTCAGGATGATGCCCTCCAGGTCCATCCATTTGCCTAGGAATTTCATAAATTCATTCTTTTTAATAGCTGAGTAGTACTCCATTGTGTAGATGTACCACATTTTCTGTATCCATTCCTCTGTTGAGGGGCATCTGGGTTCTTTCCAGCTTCTGGCTATTATAAATAAGGCTGCTATGAACATAGTGGAGCATGTGTCCTTCTTACCAGTTGGGGCATCTTCTGGATATATGCCCAGGAGAGGTATTGCTGGATCCTCCGGTAGTTCTATGTCCAATTTTCTGAGGAACCGCCAGACGGATTTCCAGAGTGGTTGTACAAGCCTGCACTCCCACCAACAATGGAGGAGTGTTCCTCTTTCTCCACATCCTCGCCAACATCTGCTGTCACCTGAATTTTTGATCTTAGCCATTCTGACTGGTGTGAGGTGGAATCTCAGGGTTGTTTTGATTTGCATTTCCCTGATGATTAAGGATGTTGAACATTTTTTCAGGTGCTTCTCTGCCATTCGGTATTCCTCAGGTGAGAATTCTTTGTTCAGTTCTGAGCCCCATTTTTTAATGGGGTTATTTGATTTTCTGAAGTCCACCTTCTTGAGTTCTTTATATATGTTGGATATTAGTCCCCTATCTGATTTAGGATAGGTAAAGATCCTTTCCCAATCTGTTGGTGGTCTCTTTGTCTTATTGACGGTGTCTTTTGCCTTGCAGAAACTTTGGAGTTTCATTAGGTCCCATTTGTCAATTCTCGATCTTACAGCACAAGCCATTGCTGTTCTGTTCAGGAATTTTTCCCCTGTGCCCATATCTTCAAGGCTTTTCCCCACTTTCTCCTCTATAAGTTTCAGTGTCTCTGGTTTTATGTGAAGTTCTTTGATCCATTTAGATTTGACCTTAGTACAAGGAGATAAGTATGGATCGATTCGCATTCTTCTACATGATAACAACCAGTTGTGCCAGCACCAATTGTTGAAAATGCTGTCTTTCTTCCACTGGATGGTTTTAGCTCCCTTGTCGAAAATCAACTGACCATAGGTGTGTGGGTTCATTTCTGGGTCTTCAATTCTATTCCATTGGTCTACTTGTCTGTCTCTATACCAGTACCATGCAGTTTTTACCACAATTGCTCTGTAGTAAAGCTTTAGGTCAGGCATGGTGATTCCACCAGAGGTTCTTTTATCCTTGAGAAGAGTTTTTGCTATCCTAGGTTTTTTGTTATTCCAGATGAATTTGCAAATTGCTCCTTCTAATTCGTTGAAGAATTGATTTGGAATTTTGATGGGGATTGCATTGAATCTGTAGATTGCTTTTGGCAAGATAGCCATTTTTACAATGTTGATCCTGCCAATCCATGAGCATGGGAGATCTTTCCATCTTCTGAGATCTTCTTTAATTTCTTTCTTCAGAGACTTGAAGTTTTTATCATACAGATCTTTCACTTCCTTAGTTAGAGTCACGCCGAGATATTTTATATTATTTGTGACTATTGAGAAGGGTGTTGTTTCCCTAATTTCTTTCTCAGCCTGTTTATTCTTTGTGTAGAGAAAGGCCATTGACTTGTTTGAGTTAATTTTATATCCAGCTACTTCACCGAAGCTGTTTATCAGGTTTAGGAGTTCTCTGGTGGAATTTTTAGGGTCACTTATATATACTATCATATCATCTGCAAAAAGTGATATTTTGACTTCCTCCTTTCCAATTTGTATCCCCTTGATCTCCTTTTGTTGTCGAATTGCTCTGGCTAATACTTCAAGTACTATGTTGAAAAGGTAGGGAGAAAGTGGGCAGCCTTCTCTAGTCCCTGATTTTAGTGGGATTGCTTCCAGCTTCTCTCCATTTACTTTGATGTTGGCTACTGGTTTGCTGTAGATTGCTTTTATCATGTTTAGGTATGGGCCTTGAATTCCTGATCTTTCCAGAACTTTTATCATGAATGGGTGTTGGATCTTGTCAAATGCTTTTTCTGCATCTAACGAGATGATCATGTGGTTTTTGTCTTTGAGTTTGTTTATATAGTGGATTACATTGATGGATTTTCGTATATTAAACCATCCCTGCATCCCTGGAATAAAACCTACTTGGTCAGGATGGATGATTGCTTTAATGTGTTCTTGGATTTGGTTAGCGAGAATTTTATTGAGGATTTTTGCATCGATATTCATAAGAGAAATTGGTCTGAAGTTCTCTATCTTTGTTGGATCTTTCTGTGGTTTAGGTATCAGAGTAATAGTGGCTTCATAAAATGAGTTGGGTAGAATACTTTCTACTTCTATCTTGTGAAAAAGTTTGTGCAGAACTGGAATTAGATCTTCTTTGAAGGTCTGATAGAACTCTGCACTAAACCCGTCTGGTCCTGGGCTTTTTTTGGCTGGGAGACTATTTATAACTGCTTCTATTTCTTTAGGGGATATGGGACTGTTTAGAAGGTCAACTTGATCCTGATTCAACTTTGGTACCTGGTATCTGTCCAGAAATTTGTCCATTTCGTCCAGGTTTTCCAGTTTTGTTGAGTATAGCCTTTTGAAGAAGGATCTGATGGTGTTTTGGATTTCTTCAGGATCTGTTGTTATGTCTCCCTTTTCAGTTCTGATTTTGTTAATTAGGATTTTGTCTCTGTGCCCTCTAGTGAGTCTAGCTAAGGGTTTATCTATCTTGTTGATTTTCTCAAAGAACCAACTCCTCATTTGGTTAATTCTTTGAATAGTTCTTCTTGTTTCCACTTGGTTGATTTCACCCCTGAGTTTGATTATTTCCTGCCGTCTACTCCTCTTGGGTGAATTTGCTTCCTTTTTTTCTAGAGCTTTTAGATGTGTTGTCAAGCTGCTAGTATGTGCTCTCTCCCGTTTCTTCATGGAGGCACTCAGAGCTATGAGTTTCCCTCTTAGAAATGCTTTCATTGTGTCCCATAGGTTTGGGTACGTTGTGGCTTCATTTTCATTAAACTCTAAAAAGTCTTTAATTTCTTTCTTTATTCCTTCCTTGACCAAGGTATCATTGAGAAGAGTGTTGTTCAGTTTCCACGTGAGTGTTGGCTTTCTGTTATTTTTTTTGTTATTGAAGATCAGCCTTAGTGCATGGTGATCTGATAGGATACATGGGACAATTTCAATATTTTTGAATCTGTTGAGGCCTGTTTTGTGACCTATTATGTGGTCAATTTTGGAGAAGGTACCATGAGGTGCTGAGAAGAAGGTATATCCTTTTGTTTTAGGATAAAATGTTCTGTAGATATCTGTCAGATCCATTTGTTTCATCACTTCTGTTAGTTTCAGTGTGTCCCTGTTTAGTTTCTGTTTCCATGATCTGTCCATTGGTGAAAGTGGTGTGTTGAAGTCTCCCACTATTATTGTGTGAGGTGCAATGTGTGCTTTGAGCTTTACTAAAGTTTCTTTAATGAATGTGGCTGCCCTTGTATTTGGAGCATAGATATTCAGAATTGAGAGTTCCTCTTGGAGGATTTTACCTTTGATGAGAACGAAGTGCCCCTCCTTGTCTTTTTTGATGACTTTGGGTTGGAAGTCAATCTTATCAGATATTAGGATGGCTACTCCAGCTTGTTTCTTCATACCATTTGCTTAGAAAATTGTTTTCCAGCCTTTTATTCTGAGGTAGTGTCTATCTTTTTCTCTGAGATGTGTCTCCTGTAAACAGCAATATGTTGGGTCTTGTTTGTGTAGCCAGTTTGTTAGTCTATGTCTTTTTATTGGGGAGTTGAGACCATTGATGTTAAGAGATATTAAGGAAAAGTAATTGTTGCTTCCTGTTATTTTTGTTGTTAAAGTTGGCATTCTGTTCTTGTGGCTGTCCTCTTTTAGGTTTGTTGAGGGATTACCTTCTTGTTTTTTCTAGGGCATTGTTCCCGTTCTTGTATTGGTTTTTTTCTGTTATTAACCTTTGAAGGGCTGGATTCGTGGAGAGATAATGTGTGAATTTGGTTTTGTCGTGGAATACTTTGGTTTCTCCATCTATGGTAATTTAGAGTTTGGCTGGGTATAGAAGCCTGGGCTGGAATTTGTGTTCTCTTAGTGTCTGTATAACATCTGTCTAGGCTCTTCTGGCTTTCATAGTCTCTGGTGAAAAATCTGGTGTAATTCTGATAGGCTTGCCTTTGTATGTTACTTGACCTTTTTCCCTTACCGCTTTTAGTATTCTATCTTTATTTAGTGCATTTGTTGTTCTGATTATTATGTGTCGGGAGGAATTTCTTTTCTGGTCCAGTCTATTTGGAGTTCTGTAGGCTTCTTGTATGTTCATAGGTATCTCTTTCTTTATATTTGGGAAGTTTTCTTCAATAATTTTGTTGAAGATGTTTGCTGGTCCTTTGAGTTGAAAATCTTCATTCTCATCCACTCCTATTATCCGTAGGTTTGGTCTTCTCATTGTGTCCTGGATTTCCTGGATATTTTGAGTTAGGATCTTTTTGCATTTTCCATTTTCTTTGATTGTTGTGCCGATGTTCTCTATGGAATCTTCTGCACCTGAGATTCTCTCTTCCATCTCTTGTATTCTGTTGCTGATGCTCAAATCTATGGTTCCAGATTTCTTTCCTAGGGTTTCTATCTCCAGTGTTGCCTCACTTTGAGTTTTCTTTATCGTTTCTACTTCCCTTTTTAGGTCTAGTATGGTTTTGTTCATTTCCATCACCTCTTTGTATGTTTTTTCCTCTTTTTCTGTAAGGACTTCTACCTGTTTGATTGTGTTTTCCTGTTTTTCTTTAAGGACTTGTAACTCTTTAGCAGTGTTCTCCTGTATTTCTTTAAGTGATTTATTAAAGTCCTTCTTGATGTCCTCTACCATCATCATGAGATATGCTTTTAAATCTAGGTCTAGGTTTTCGGGTGTGTTGGGGTGCCCTGGACTGGGCGAAGTGGGAGTGCTGGGTTCTGATGATGGTGAGTGGTCTTGGTTCCTGTTAGTAGGATTCCTACGTTTACCTTTCACCATCTGGTAATCTCTGGAGTTAGTAGTTATAGTTGACTCTGTTTAGAGATTGTTCTTCTGGTGATTCTGTTACCGTCTCTCAGCAGACCTGGGAGACAGATTCTCTCCTCTGAGTTTCAGTGCTCAGAGCACTCTCTGCTGGCAAGCTCTCTTACAGGGAAGGTGCGCAGATATCTTGTTTTTGGACCTACTCCTGGTCGAAGAAGAAGGCCCAAAACAGGGCCTCTCTCAGAAGCTGTGTTGCTTTGGCAGTTCCCAGAAGCTGTCAGCTTCTGTGGTGCAGACTCTCACCTGTGCAGACTAAATTCCTAAGTTCCAGGGAGTCCTGGAACCAAGATGGCGACCGCTGCTGCTGAGGCTGAGGCCGCCTCCCAAGCCAGGCGGACACCTGTCCTCTGGTCCGGATGGTGGCCGGCTGTCTGCGGCCCGCCAAGGGTGCTGCCTCAGCGGCTCTGTGCTTCTGCCCGACCCAGAAGCTGTCCGGTTCTCTGGCGCACCCTCTAACCTATTCAGACTAATTTCCTAGGTCCCGCGGAGTCCCGGAACCCAGATGGCAACCGCTGCTGCTCTTATATGTAAATTTTATACGTAAATTCTTTTTGTGAATTTGAGTCTGTGTGTATAGGTTTCTTATACTTTTTCTTTATCTTCTTTTCATCTGTTCATTTTTCATTTTGTCATATTACAGTTATTTGATTTTTATAATTAATAAAATAATTATGATGATAACAACAATAATAAATCAGATATTTAGTCTATAACAACAAAAAGAAAGAAAGGATATGGATTTGAATGTGTAGCACAGGGCAGGAAAATCTGGAAGGAGATTGGTAAGGAGAGAGGCAACCTATGTTCAATAATAGAAAAAGAGAGAGAAAAAAGAGAAGACCATCAATGTACATTGTATAACTCCATTCCAGCAATAAATCAAATAAAATGCTCTATGACATTAAGGATGACATCATACCTTCATGAAGTTCTCCAGGATGGCGCCCTATATGGACAAATCATTTTCTAAAAACATAATGGCCACCAGATGAATGAAAAAATGAGACATTAATGTTCATGTCTAAATTATCAATGATTAAACAGACTTGCCTTCATGCATGGTTTACAAGAACCTCTTTTGTGATTATAAATTTGCATTTATGATTGAACTACCAATAGCACCTTTGAAAATAAAAACAATTGTCACAGAGAACGTGGACATGCTTAATCGAGCAAGCAAAACACACATGTGAGGTTTTCTCCCTAATACATTCATGAAGCTTCCCTCTAAGTAGCTAGAAATCAGTCTGACATTAAAATAGCAGTTACTAAGGAGATTAAAAGCTCATCATATAACACAGTATTATTAAAATGCTGTCCCAGGGAGTGATTACTGTCAAATGCCATCTTTTGCTTTCTTTACATATGCCTCTTATTTGGTCTTATTTAACATTTTAAATGGAATTACATACACCACTGTTGCATTTACCACAGTTGCTCTGCCTTTGCTTTTTTTTTTCTTTGCTATTTTCTCTCAATTACCATTATCTGACCTTCCTGTTCTGTTGTAGTCATCAGAAAGATATTAATTTGATATAATGGAGACATCTTTCCTCTTTTTATTAATCATTTTATTTGTTTACAATTCAAATGATAACCCCCTTCCCTCTTCCCCCTCCACACACTCCCCATCCCATCGCCCTCTCCTCTTTGCCTCCACCCACTCCAGAGTCACACTGCTTTAGCATCGCCCTACACTGGGGCATCAAGCCTCCACAGGACCAAGGGCCTCCTCTCCCACTGATGCCAGATGAAGCCATCCTCTGCTACATATAGAGCTGGAGCCATGGATCTCTCCATGCATACTCTTTGGTAGGTGGTTTAGTCCCTGGATGCTCTTTGTGGTCCAGTGGGTTGATTTGTTCTTCCTATGGGGTTGCAATCCCCTTCAGCTCTGTCAGCCCTTCCCTAACTCTTCTGACGGGGTCTTGTCTGTGATTAGACAGAAATGATTCTGGGTTAAAAGTTTTGAGATGGATTGGAGTTGAGATAAAAGGATGGACCATGTAGACACTACCATATCCGGGGATCCATCCCATAATCAGCTTCCAAATGCTGACACCATTGCATACACTAGCAAGATTATGCTGAAAGGACCCTGATATAGCTGTCTCTTGTCAGAGTATGCCTGGGCCTAGCAAACATAGAAGTGGATGCTCACAGTCGGCTATTGGATGGATCACATGGCCCCCAATGAAGGAGCTAGAGAAAGTACCAAAGAAGCTAAAGGGATCTGCAACCCTATAGGTGGAACAACATTATGAACTAACCAGTACCCCGGAGCTCTTGACTCTAGCTGCATATGCATCAAAAGATGGCCTAGTCGGCCATCACTGGAAAGAGAGGCCCATTGGACACGCAAACTTTATATGCCCCAGTACAGGGGAACGCCAGGGCCATAAAAGGGGAGTGGGTGGGTAGGGGAGAGGGGGTGGGTGGCTATGGGGGACTTTTGGTATAGCATTGCAAATGTAAATGAGCGAAATACCTAATAAAAAATGGAAAAAAAAATTTTGTTGCAGCTTCTATACAAGAAGTCAGGACATTGAATCTTCCAGTGTCTATCGTTCATTATATGGATATTTTATCAGATGATCCCTCTGAAGGAGTTTTACTACAAGCCTTGGCTCTGATACAAGGAGCTTTAAAATTTTGGAGTGGTTGTTGTTCAAAGGCAGTATCTTTTGGCCTCCTCCAAGAGGCTGGCGTCAAGTCTCCAGCTCTGCCCTCTGCAGCACTCTAGGCTCAGGTGGATCCACTTCACTGATGCTGCTATTCTTGGAGATCATACCATGGTACTGGCATCTCTCACAAGTGGGGTTTTTGCTGCAAATAGGCCCCCACCAATAGCCTCTCATAGGCTCTCATCACGTGAGCCAAGCCTCAACTCTTTTTCATGACCTCTCCATTCTTGAGCTGTCAATTAAAACTGAGGCTGAACCTTCACCAATAGCCCCCATGCCCTGATCCCGTCACCCATGACTACCACGTGCCACAGTGACACCCCACCGAGTGACTCCTGAACCAAAGACACCCCAGCCCTGCACTGCTCCTCTGTGCCCCAGGCAGCGCACAACCTTAGCAAGGCTTGGGATGAGGATGGGACACAGAGTGGTGAGTGACACCCCTCCTTCCCCGGAAAGACTGGGCTTAGCCATGGGGGGGGGGCGCGGAATTCCAATGTCACCAGGGAATCACTGATGCATGTGGTGGGGGCTAGGGGTCAGAACCTGGAGTGCATAGTGGGCAGGGCAGAGGCTGGTTTGGAGTATGGTGGATAGTGTCAGGGTCTTCTCAGGGTTATAGGACAGTGTCATCCTGGTCACAGGGCAATATAGAGGTCATGATGGGTTCAAAGGTTGGGGTTTACATATGATGTCAGGGTCAGGTCTAAAGTTGGGGTCCAAGTATAGGTAAGGGATCACATAGGTGGCTATTGGTCACTGCTGCCAGGGACTGGGATCACCATGCCATCCAGGAGACCTTGGGTGAACTCTGGCCATCCTCCAGCCCTGCCCCCTCTCCCCGCCCCCAAGACAGCTGTGTGACCTAAGCCCCAGGGGGAATAGAGAGGTGGGAGGGTGTTTAAGGGAGGGCCCTGGCACTGGCAGGACAGACCCGAGGGAGGACACAGCCATGGGTGTGACCCTGCCTGACCCCTATACTCTCCAAATGGCTATGCCTTTTGCTGGGATCCTGCTGAGAGCTCAGGGTCGCTGCCCTCACCGTTCTGCCCCGCCTCCCTGCCTGTCCCACAGACCCCCGCCATGCCACACGCGTGAACGTGCACAAGTGCTCTGTCCCTGCACCTGGACCCCCATGATCCTAGTTGCAGCAGGCGCTGGCAGCGCTGGTGTGGCGCTGCTATTTCAAGTTCCCATCCCGGGAAGGTTGCCCACTAGTGATGAGCTCTTCCCATTACAGCGCCTGTCCTTGCTTCCCTTCCAATCCTATAAATGCAGCGTCTCTGTCTCCCTCTGAGCGGCCCTGAGAGCAGACCCTCAGCTCTTGAAGACGCCTGGAATGAGAAATGGAAGCAGGATCGCTCATCCAGTCATCACTCCCAAATCTATAAGAAACTTCCATAAGGAATTTTCTTTTCTTCTTTCTTTTAAAGATTTATTTATTTATTAAGTATACAGAGTACTGCCTGCTTTTACACCTGAAGGCCACAAGAGGGAGCCAGATTCCAAGACACGGAGTCATCTGTCCAGCCACCAAAAGAAGGTACAAAATATCACAGCACTGCTGGAATTCAAACTCATGACCTTTGGGAGAACAGTTTGTGCCCTTAACCGCTAAGCTACCTGTTTTCAGTTTTTACATTTGACCTTTTGGCGTCATGGCCGCCTGAGGCGACAAGAATAGGATTGGGAATCTGCGCATGCTCACTCCCCAAAGGCGGATTTAATGTCTTGTCTCAAGTATTTTTCTTTTTGGAAGAAATGAACATTTTACTTAAACTTTAGAAGAGATGAGAAAGAAAACCCACGTTTTCCTGGGAAGCCGTGAGCGAGCGCCGCAGCCCCTGCCGAACTCCTCCCCTTTCCCCACGCCAAACCGTGGTGGAGGGCCGGAAGCAGAAACCGAGTCACAGCTTTTTAAAAGATTATTATTATTGATAATTAATAAAGTTCAACCTCTGTCTCGCTGAAACCTGGAAATAAAGTTTCTTCCTCGGTTCATAAATGACTTACAGTGTCCACAGGGAGCAAACAAAGACCGAGGATCTCTCAGAGGCCATGAAATGAATTTCTAACCTGGAGCCAGACTCTTGATCTTGAACAGCGGAGGAGTCTAGCCTCGGCTCAGGATCGGAGTTACACCTGGAAGTGGGGCTATCTGGGAGGCAGGTAATAAACAGACACAGACTGCTTTTTTGGGTGCAAGCTGACAGGTGGCTTTTCAAGGCTTAGAGTTTCTCTCTCACTCTCTGCACTCCTTGCTTGCTTGCTCACAGCTCAAGGCTGCGCGCTCTGCTTTCTTCTGTGTGCTTTTCACACACACGCCTCACATGCTCCTCACACGAGCCTCACAAACACGTCTCACACATGTTTCACATGCCTCACACACACACCTCCAACACCTCACACATGACTCTCACACATGTCTCACATGCCTCACACTAGCTTCACACACACATCACACACACCTCACACACATACCTCACAGGCCTCACACACACACCTCACACATATCTCACATACCACACACACACACACCACACACCTCACACACACACCTCTTATGCCTCACACACGCCTCACACACATACCTCACAGGCCTCACACACACCTCACACATGTCTCACATGCCTCACACTAGCCTCATACACACACGCACAAACACCATACACGCCTCACACACACAACCTCTCATGCCTCACACATGCCTCACACATAGGCCTCACACTAGCCTCACACACACACCACACATGCCTCACACATGCCTCAACATATGCCTCATACGCACCACACACACACACACACACACACACACACACACACACTCCGCATGCATTCTTCCTTCACTCACTCGCTCTCCACCGGCTCTTCTCAGGCTCTCTCGCCTTCTTCTTGCCCCAGTCTTTTATTGACACTCCAAAAGCAGGTACAAAAAAAAAAGCACTGTATATTCATTGGCAAATCAAATTCAAAATCTGCCAGGCATCAGCCAGAAAGAATCAAGTCAACCCTTAACTCAGCGGTTCCACTGGCTTTCCACCTCAGCACACTGCACACAGTGACCCTCCCGCTTCCCTGTGCTCTGACATAGTTTTAAGAGTATAAGATTTTAAATATTCCAAACTTGCTCATCCAGGAACCACTCTCAACTGCTATGCAAAACTCATTTCATAAGTTATTTCCTTTCCTGGAATCCCGATGTTGGCTGTAGTTCATTTTCTAATCATTTCTGTCAAACATTCTCTGCATGTTAAGCATGAATCCGGAATTGCTATTGTGCAGTTGTTGCATTGTATCCAAGATGAGAGTGCAAGCAAGCACCCGGGCCAGTAGGACTGCTCTTCACTGGGCCCCAGGCCTCAGTTTTTTAATCTTTTAAGAATTGTGACATCAGGGAACATCTAGTTTCACAGAACTCACATCGGTATAATTGAATGATTATGCACATCAGGGGCAACTGAAAAGCAGTCACACACGAATGAAATCTATACAGGCACTGTCCAGGGCTAAGGTTGGAAGATATGGGAACAACTGATTTTTACACGGAGCTGCCACAGGCTCCTGAGATATTTCCATCCTGGCCTGCTGTAGGCAGTCTCTGTCGTGGCATGCTGTCCCCACCAGGCCATTTTCTGCGGAGCCATTCCTCCCAACTGCCCCCCACCTACCATACCCCTGTGCCCATAGCATCCTGTAGATGACCTCTCTCCTCCCTGTCTCAGACTTCTCAGGCCTCATCTCTGCCCCTCCCCAGTGAGAATCCATCTTTGCTCAGGCAGTCTCTGGCTATTTTACACAGACTGTGAGACGTCCTGTGCCATGTAGAGGATAGAGGTCCCCACGAGTCATCTTCATCTTCTGAGTCATTGTCCACCACACTCACAGGGACACAGCCTGAAAATTCACCCCATGGCTGAGCTCGGGGGACACCAGCAACAGAGCAAGCAGGCCCCTGTGCTGTCTTTTCATGTTTTTCAGGGGGTCCTGTGGACTGGCTCCTGTTTCAATGCCCACAGTAGACCCTTTATGTTCACAATGTTTTGTGAATTTATTTTCTGAGTCAGATTCCTCCTCTGAGGTCAGTTCTCCTCTTGAGTGGCCACGGCCCTGTCCTGAGCCACTTTTCTCAGGCTTTTCTGTGAAGGAATAAACATGTTTCTCAACCCTGAGAGAGGTCCTGGCAGCACATGGGAGTCCCCTCAGTCCTGGGCACCTGTGGCTTCTTTGTCTCCTGCCTGTGCCTTCCTCACCAGGTTCCCCATAGCAGACACTGTGAGGGGTAGGTCTGGGCCTCCATTCCTTGTGAACTGGATTTTAATATCTCACCCTGCTCTCTCTCACAAGTCCACATCTAACATTATGACAGAAGACAGTTAGGTGCCAGTGCCCACCTCAGTGCCTGTCTCTTTAAGAGTCTGCTCCATAATGTTTGTGAGGAACTCTGTCTGCAGACTCACTGTGTGCCATCCTGAGAGAGGCCCACTAAGTACACACACCCCAGAGCTGATGGCTCCTGACCTAAGACAGGTGCTCCTGGTGGATTTCAACAGAACAGTTAGGCCCTGAAGCCACTTACCATGCCCCTCTGCTGATGGAAGCTGGCCATAAAAACCAGAGCTGACAGCTCCTGGCCTCACCTGGGCACTGATATGGCACCCAATATCAACCTGTGCTGATGGTAGTGAAAGACTGCCATTTCTGGGGAGACCCTCGCTCAAATCCCAGGATTAGCCGACGCTCCTATACCTCGAGAAAAACATTTCTTGATGCAATATTGCATGAGGTTTATTCTAATATTATCAGCATGCTGATACTGAGCTCGTAGCCCACACTGGGCAGAGGAGATCGACCCCCAGCAGTTGTAGTGCAGGTTTTTAAAGAATGAACCATAAAGTGAGGGAAGGACAGGATAAGCATCATAAAAATGGGGATGGTGAATTACAGCTCATCTCTCCCCGAAAGTGAGGGGAGGATTAGATCACAAAGACTGGGGAAGTTGTGTAAATGTTCTTGGTCCCTTACACAATGGGTCAGATGCCTAGGTAGTCACCCATCTCACCTTTCTTTAGGGCTGATGGCAAAAGAACAAAGAACTCCATCCTGGACTTTGTTTCTAGGGGCCTAAGAAACACAATGAGTTGGGGTCTTACAGCAGCAGGCAACATCGACTGTTTTTCACCCACCAAGGGTCTGAGAAGCGCAGTCCACCACAGCTGTCTGTGTGAATGACAGGGCATTTCTGTGGAACAGGAGGAACTGAGAGTCAGACTCCATTTTTTAAAAGGCTTTTTAAATCTAAGCCTTGCGTTGTCTGATTTCAAGCCCTGGGTGTTCTAAACTCATGAGACACAGCATCCCATCTGTGAAAGTTCTCCCGGGTCAGGCTGAGGCATAAATCACAGTGAGAATGAAGCCTGCCCATGGGAATCAAGACTGACATTCCAAAATACAGGACACCAGGGGTGACATATGTGTGTTTAAATCACACAAAGGCTCCTCAGGGCTTGATTCCCAGGCTGAGATGAGCGCAGGAAGGCAGGCAAGGCTTTGTCATGGAAAATGTTGGTAGGTTACCCTAATGTTGGTAGGAAGAGGAAGGAGCTTTTGTTAGGGAATTAAACAATCCTTATCCTACTTCTAGGTGAAAGAAAATTAAAATTCAAGGTCCGTGACTCATGCAGCTTGGTAGTTAGGAAGGTTTTTTGGGCCTAGAGCAAAGAACAAAGTCTGTAAAGTCATCCTAGGAACTGGCTAGCCATAAAGATAGAGAAGACATACAAGAATGTACAGATTGGCCAGGCGCCTCCCTATCTCCTGCCCTTCCTACCTGGGTTAAAAGTTAACCAGATGTTCTGCTGACTGAGATAAGCACCTGGCCCTCAGAATTCCTGACGCCACAACCTACACATACTCTTTTTCTGATGTGTAATCATTCTGCTGGTGTTTAAATGAACCAATCGTGTGAAACCGTGCCAATTCCTCCCCCAGCGCCAGACCCTTTCCTATAAAAGCTTTCGAGCCTTGTGGTCAATAATCTCTGTCTCCCGTGTGAGATACATGTTGGCTCGGAGCTCCATCAGTAAACTACCTCGTGATTTTGCATCAAGATGCTCTCTCGTGATTCCTTGGGTGCACTCTGATTCGGGAATTGAGTGGGCGGTTTCCCTACTAGGTTCTTTCAATCTTGACGAGAAAAAAACTAAAGAAAAATCCTAAACAAATGCTTCTAATACTAGTAAGTAGTACATACATAAGCCTGAAATTTCATTAAAAAAAAGACTGCCCAGATGTTTCAACTCAATGATACAAAATTATCACAACCCAAAAGTTAGTATGTTTACCTACATGAAGGGAGGAGAGTTACTTGAACAGAAGAACAGAAAGTCTGAAGACACAGGATACCAGAAGTTTCCCCTTAACAAACAACAAAAAGATATGGATAATATTCAGAATCCCTCATCTATATGAGATAACAGATTCCTCAATTTAAGATAGTCTTCCCTGTATATTGCAACTTACACCAAATAGCAGGTTTCTAATTTCCCAACACCTGTGTTAATGGACTCCAGGCAATTTGAACAAAGGGATAAATTTGACTGAGAAATATCAAAATATTTTCCAAAGAATACATTGTTATCAATTCACATGCACACACACACACACACACACACACACACACACACACACACACACACACACATTTATATGTGTGTCAATTTTCTTAAACAAGAATACAGACCTTTGAGATCTGCCAGTTCTTATACCTCCTGAGACAAAGAAGCAATCAATATCAACATGCCTTACAGAGCTATGATATCTGGGTTCACTCAATACTGACATATTGCCTAAAAGGAAAAAAAAAAGAACATTCAAACCCAGATGAATTTTTCTCACTGAAAACAGATTTAGTTAATTTTAGAAATCACATTTAAGGAGAATGTTATCTTAGCATAATATAGAATATTTTGCCCTTCCACTCCACTCGAGCACCGGGGTGCCTTGCCAGCGGAGTCACTTGACACCCGCAAGGGCCCACACAGGATTCCCCACGGGATCCTAAGACCTCTAGTGAGTGGAACACAACTTCTGCCAGGAGGCAGGTTCGAACACCAGACATCTGGGTACCTTCCCTGCCAGAAGAGAGCTTGCCTGCATAGAATACTCTGCCCACTGAAACTGAGGAGAGAGCTAGCCTCCCAGGTCTGCTTATAGAGGCTAACAGAGTCACCTAAAGAACAAGCTCTTACCAGAGAAAACTATAACAGCAAACTTCAGAGATTACCAGATGGCAAAAGGCAAACGTAAGAATCCTACTAACAGAAATCAAGACCACTCACCATCATCAGAACGCAGCACTCCCACCCCACCTAGTCCGGGGCACCCCAACACAACCGAAAATCTAGACCCAGATTTAAAAACATTTCTCATGATGATGATAGAGGACATCAAGAAGGATTTTCATAAGTCACTTAAAGAATTACAGGAGAGCACTGCTAAAGAGTTACAGGCCCTTAACGAAAAGCAGGAAAACACAACCAAACAGGTAGAAGTCCTTAAAGAAAAACAGGAAAACACAACCAAACAGGTGATGGAAATGAACAAAACCATACTAGAACTAAAAAGGAAAGTAGACACAATAAAGAATACCCAAAGGGAGGCAACGCTGGAGATAGAAACCCTAGGAAAGAGATCTGGAACCATAGATGCGAGCATCAGCAACAGAATACAAGAAATGGAAGAGAGAATCTCAATGCAGAAGATTCCATAGAGAACATCGACACAACAGTCAAAGAAAATGGAAAATGCAAAAGGATCCTAACTCAAAACATCCAGGAAATCCAGGACACAATGAGAAGACCAAACCTACGGATAATAGGAGTTGAAGAGAATGAAGATTTTCAACTTAAAGGGCCAGCTAATATCTTCAACAAAATAATAGAAGAAAACTTCCCAAACATAAAGAAAGAGATGCCCATGATCATACAAGAAGCCTACAGAACTCCAAATAGACTGGACCAGAAAAGAAATTCCTCCCGACACATAATAATCAGAACAACAAATGCACTAAATAAAGATAGAATATTAAAAGCAGTAAGGGAGAAAGGTCAAGTAACATATAAAGGAAGGCCTATCAGAATTACACCAGACTTTTCACCAGAGACTATGAAAGCTAGAAGAGCCTGGACAGATGTTATACAGACACTAAGAGAACACAAATGCCAGCCCAGGCTACTATACCCGGCCAAACTCTCAATTACCATAGATGGTGAAACCAAAGTATTCCACGACAAAACCAAATTCACACATTATCTTTCCACGAATCCAGCCCTTCAAAGGATAATAACAGAAAAGAAGCAATACAAGGACGGAAATCACGCCTTAGAACAAGCAAGAAAGTAATCCCTCAACAAACCAAAAAGAAGACAGCCACAAGAACAGAATGCCAACTCTAACAACAAAAATAAAAGGAAGCAACAATTACTTTTACTTAATATCTCTTAATATCAATGGACTCAATTCCCCAATAAAAAGACATAGACTAACAGACTGGCTAAACAAACAGGACCCAACATTCTGCTGCTTACAGGAAACCCATCTCAGGGAAAAAGACAGACACTACCTCAGAGTGAAAGGCTGGAAAACAATTTTCCAAGCAAATGGTCTGAAGAAACAAGCTGGAGTAGCCATTCTAATATCGGATAAAATCGACTTCCAACCCAAAGTTATCAAAAAAGACAAGGAGGGACACTTCATACTCATCAAAGGTAAAAATCCTCCAAGAGGAATTCTCAATTTTGAATATCTACGCTCCAAATGCAAGGGCAGCCACATTCATTAAAGACACTTTAGTAAAGCTCAAAGCACACATTGCACCTCACACAATAATAGTGGGAGACTTCAACACACCACTTTCATCAATGGACAGATCGTGGAAACAGAAACTAAACAGGGACACAGTGAAACTAACAGAAGTTATGAAACAAATGGACCTGACAGATATCTACAGAACATTTTATCCTAAAACAAAAGGATATACCTTCTTCTCAGTACCTCACGGGACCTTCTCCAAAATTGACCATATAATTGGTCACAAAACAGGCCTCAACAGATATAAAAATATTGAAATTGTCCCATGTATCCTATCAGACCACCATGGCCTAAGACTGATCTTCAATAACAACATAAATAATGGAAAGCCAACATTCACGTGGAAACTGAACAACACTCTTCTCAATGATACCTTGGTCAAGCAAGGAATAAAGAAAGAAATTAAAAACTTTTTAGAGTTTAATGAAAATGAAGCCACATGTACCCAAACCTATGGGACACAATGAAAGCATTTCTAAGAGGGAAACTCATAGCTCTGAGTGCCTCCAAGGAGAAACGGGAGAGAGCACATACTAGCAGCTTGACAACACATCTAAAAGCTCTAGGAAAAAAAGGAAGCAAATTCACCCAAGAGGAGTAGACGGCAGGAAATAATCAAACTCAGGGGTGAAATCAACCAAGTGGAAACAAGAAGAACTATTCAAAGAATTAACCAAATGAGGAGTTGGTTCTTTGAGAAAATCAACAAGATAGATAAACCCTTAGCTAGACTCACTAGAGGGCACAGGGACAGCATCCTATTTAACAAAATCAGAAATGAAAAGGGAGACATAACAACAGATCCTGAAGAAATCCAAAACATCATCAGATCCTTCTACAAAAGGCTATACTCAACAAAACTGGAAAACCTGGACAGAATGGACAAATTTCTGGACAGATACCAGGTACCAAAGTTGAATCAGGATCAAGTTGACCAATTAAACAGTCCCATATCCCCTAAAGAAATAGAAGCAGTTATTAATAGTCTCCCAGCCAAAAAAAAGCCCAGGACCAGACGGGTTTAGTGCAGAGTTCTATCAGACCTTCAAAGAAGATCTAATTCCAGTTCTGCACAAACTATTTCACAAAAGAGAAGTAGAAGGTACTCTACACAACTCATTTTATGAAGCCACTATTACTCTGATACCTAAACCACAGAAAGATCCAACAAAGATAGAGAACTTCAGACCAATTTCTCTTATGAATATCGATGCAAAAATCCTCAATAAAATTCTCGCCAACCGAATCCAAGAACACATTAAAGCAATCATCCATCCTGACCAAGTAGGTTTTATTCCAGGGATGCAGGGATTGTTTAATATACGAAAATCCATCAATGTAATCCATTATATAAACAAACTCAAAGACAAAAACCACATGATCTTCTTGTTAGATGCAGAAAAAGCATTTGACAAGATCCAACACCCATTCATGATAAAAGTCTTGAAAAGATCAGGAATTCAAAGCCCATACCTAAACATGATAAAAGCAATCTACAGCAAACCAGTAGCCAACATCAAAGTAAATGGAGAGAAGCTGGAAGCAATCCCACTAAAATCAGGGACTAGAGAAGGCTGCCCACTTTCTCCCTACCTTTTCAACATAGTACTTGAAGTATTAGCCAGAGCAGTTCGACAACAAAAGGAGATCAAGGGGATACAAATTGGAAAAGATGAAGTCAAAATATCACTTTTTGCAGATGATATGATAGTATATATAAGTGACCCTAAACATTCCACCAGAGAATTCCTAAACCTGATAAACAGCTTCGGTGAAGTAGCTGGATATAAAATAAACTCAAACAAGTCAATGGCCTTTCTCTACACAAAGAATAAACAGGCTGAGAAAGAAATTAGGGAAACAACCCCTTCTCAATAGTCACAAATAATATAAAATATCTCGGCGTGACTCTAAGGAAGTGAAAGATCTGTATGATAAAAACTTCAAGTCTCTGAAGAAAGAAATTAAAGAAGATCTCAGAAGATGGAAAGATCTCCCATGCTCATGGATTGGCAGGATCAACATTGTAAAAATGGCTATCTTGCCAAAAGCAATCTACAGATTCAATGCAATCCCCATCAAAATTCCAACTCAATTCTTCAACGAATTAGAAGGAGCAATTTGCAAATTCATCTGGAATAACAAAAAACCTAGGATAGCAAAAACTCTTCTCAAGGATAAAATAACCTCTGGTGGAATCACCATGCCTGACCTAAAGCTTTACTACAGAGCAATTGTGATAAAAACTGCATGGTACTGGTATAGAGACAGACAAGTAGACCAATGGAATAGAATTGAAGACCCAGAAATGAACCCACATACCTATGGTCACTTGATCTTCGACAAGGGAGCTAAAACCATCCAGTGGAAGAAAGACAGCATTTTCAACAATTGGTGCTGGCACAACTGGTTGTTATCATGTAGAAGAATGTGAATCGATCCATACTTATCTCCTTGTACTAAGGTCAAATCTAAGTGGATCAAGGAACTTCACATAAAATCAGAGACACTGAAACTTATAGAGGAGAAAGTGGGGAAAAGCCTTGAAGATATGGGCACAGGGGAAAAATTCCTGAACAGAACAGCAATGGCATGTGCTGTAAGATCGAGAATTGACAAATGGGACCTAATGAAACTCCAAAGTTTCTGCAAGGCAAAAGACACCGTCAATAAGACAAAAAGAGAGAAAAATGACCCTGACCTTCAACACCTGATGTAAAGAACAATGTGTATGTGTTTTATGTGCATGTTTGTGTGTGATATTGAACTGAAATAATCTTTAGTCTCATATTTTGATAAAATTTATGGAGACCCTTCATCTAGAGTGATTTATATGTCCATAGAATTTACTGACCTCACTCTGGTGAAGTTCTTGTGGGAAATATTTCCATTAGTGATTTTTCTCACTTAATGAAACACAGTCACGTTATAATGAAACTGTCTTTTCACATACATTTACAAAGCCTTATTTTGCAGGTACAATTTGAATCTCTATGTCCTTTTCATAGAATGTTCCCTTCTTTGTATGGTATCTGGTATTCTTAGCATCTCCCTAGTATTTTGGAAAGCTATCCCAAAGTGCAGTGCTTCTGTGCTATCATATGCATTACTGTCACGGTGCTTCTCACTCTGCTAACATGCATTCTTCTTTCTCTTTTCAAATCAGAGCCCTTTATTACATCAGGAATCTATGATATTCAAAATCCCAACAGAGGCAATTTACCATTTAGGTGATGTCTTAGATTCTGTTGCTGTAAAAACCACCATAGCCAAAGAAACATGTGAGAAAACTGTTTATTTACTTATGTACCTTGGTCACAGTATATTGTGTGAAGCCAAGGCCTTATACTCTACACAAAGTATAAACCGGATGAGAAAGAAATTAGGGAAACAACACCCTTTACAATAGGTACAAATAATATGAAATACCTTGGTGTGATTCTATCTAAGAAAGTGAAAGATATGTATGATAAGAACTTGAATTCTCTGAAAAAAGAAATCAAAGAAGATCTCAGAAGATGGAAAGATCTCCCATGCTCATAGATTGGCAAGATCAATATAGTAAAAATGGCTATCTTGCCAAAAGCAATCTACAGATTCAATGCAATCCCCATCAAAATCACAACTCAATTCTTCATCTAATTAGAAAGGGCAATTTGCAAATTCATCTCGAATCACAAGAAGACCTAGGATAGCAAAAGCTATTCTCAATGATAAAAGAACCTCTGCTGGGATCACCATGCCTGACCTCAAGCTGTACTACAGAGCAATTGTGATAAAAACTGCTAGGTACTAGTACAGTGACAAACAGCTAGAACAATGGAATAGAATTGGAGACCCAGAAATGAACTCACACACCTAAGGTCACTAGATCTTTGACAAGGGAGCTAAAACCATCCAGTGGAAAAAAAGACAGCATTTTCAACAAATGGTGCAGGCACAACTGGCAGTTATCATGTAGAAGGGTGCGAATTGATTCATTCTTGTCTCCTTGTACAAAGCTCAAGTCTAAATGGATCAAGGAATTCCAGTTAAAACCAGAGACACTGAAACTTATAGTGGAGAAAATAGGGAAAAGCCTCAAAGATATGGGCACAGGGGAAAAATTCCTGAATAGAACAGCAATGGCTTGTGCTGTAAGATTGAGAATTGACAAATGGGACCTCATAAAATTGCAAAGCTTCTGTAACGCAAAGGACACTGTCAATAAGACAAAAAAGCCACCAACAGATTGGGAAAGGATCTTTACCAATTCTAAATCAGACAGGGGACTAATATCCAATATATACAAAGAACTCAATTAGCTGGACTCCAGATAATCAAATAACCCAACTTAAGAATGGGGTACAGAGCTCAACAAAGAATTCACAACTGAGAGTTCTGAATGGCTGTGAAGCACCTAAATAAATGTTCAACATCCTTAATCATCAGGGGAATGCAAATCAAAACAACGCTGAAATTCCACCTCACACCAGTCAGAATGGCTAACATCAAAAACTCATGTGATAGCAGATGCTGGCGAGGATGTGGAGAAAGAGGAACACTCCTACATTGTTGGTGGGATTGCAAGCTTGAACAAACACTCTGGAAGTCAGTTTGGCAGTTCCTCAGAAAATTAGACATAGTATTACCTTAAGATCCAGCAATAACTCTCGTGGGCATATACCCAGAAGACGTTCCAACTTGTAATAAGGACACATGCTCCACTATGTTCATTGCAGCCTTACTTATAATAGCCAGAAGTGGAAAGAACCCAGAGGAATGGATACAGAAAATGTGGTACTTTTACACAATTGAGTACTACTCAGCTATTAAAAACAATGAATTTATGAAATTCTTAGGCAAATGGATGTATATGGAGGATATCATCCTGAGTGAGGTAACCCAATCACAAAAGAGCACACATGATATGCACTCACTGATAAGTGGATATTAGCCCAGAAACTTAGACTACCCAAGATAAAATTTGCAAAACACATGAAACTCCAGAAGAAGGAAGACCAAAGTATAGATACTTCGTTCCTTCTTAGAAGGGGGAACAAGCTAGGCAGTAGTGGCACATGCCTTAAAACCCAGCACTTGGGAGGCAGAAGCAGGGGGATTTCTCAGTTTTGAGGTCAGCCTGCTCTACATTGTAAGTTCTAGGACAGCCAGGGCTATACAGAGAAACCCTATCAAAAAAAAAGGGGGGGGGAGGGGGACAAAATACATATGGAAGGAGTTACAGAAACAAAGTTTGGAGCTGAGACGAAGGATGGACCATAAAAAGACTGCCCCACCAGGGGATCCATCCCATAAACAAACACCAAACCCAGACACTACTGCATATGCCAGCAAGATTTTGCTGAGAGGACCTGGCTATAGCTGTCTCTTCTGAGGCTATGCCAGTGCCTGGCAAGCATAGAAGTGGATGCCCACAGTCATCTATTGAATGAAACACACACCCCCCATGGAAGGAGCTAGAGAAACTACCCAAGGAGCTAAAGGTGTCTGCAACCCTATAGGAGGAACAACAATATCAACTAACCAGTACCCCCAGAGATTGTGTATCTAGCTGCATATGTAGCAGAAGATGGCCTAGTTGGCCATCAATGGGAGGAGAGGCCCTTTGTCTTGCAAAGATTATATGTACAGGGGAATGACAAGGCCAGGAAGCAGGAGTGGGTGGTTTGGGGAGGAAGGCTGATGAGGGTATAGGGGACTTTCTCAGAGGAAACTAGGAAAGGGGATAGCATTTGAAATGTAAAGGAAGAAAATATCTAATTAAAAAAAACTTTTAAAAAGAAAAAAAAGAGAAGGAAGAATCCAACCCAAGGAGGTTAATGATACACATGAAAACAGAGATAGTAAATAATAAGTAATAATAAATAGTAAATAATGTTGTATTAGCTGCAAAAAAGGGAAAGCACACATACCCACAAACCTCAACATGACCTCCAGCAGCAAGAACAATAACAACATACTAGGAGTTAGCCATCACTGCTCTTTGATATTAATATTAATGACCTCAGTTTACCAATAAAACGACACAGGTGAACAGAATGGGTGCTAAACGTAATCTAACCTTCTATTGTATTCAAATAATATAGCTCAACATCAAGAATAGGCATTACTTCAAGGTAAAGGGTGGTAAAAAGATATTCCCAGAAAATGGACCAAAGAAGCAAACTGGTACAGCCATTTACAAATACAGCAAAACAGATTTTAAACAAAAAGTAATCAAAAGAATTGGAGAAAGACACTATAGATTCCTCAAAGGGAGAAAAAAAAACACCAAAGATGACATTTAAATTTTTAACATCTATGCCTTAAACATATGGTCACCAACCTTTGTAAAAGAAACAGTTTTAAAGCTAAAATCACATAATGAGTGTCATACATTCATACTCAGATATTTTAATACCCCACTCCCACCAATTGACAAATTCTTCAGACCAAAACTAAACAAAGAATTAGTCCAGTTAACTGACAACATGAACATGAATCCAGCTGGTATTTAGAGAACTTTCAACTAAAATATAAGAGAATATACCTTCTGCTCAGCACCTCATGAAACTTACTTATAAACTGACCACATATTCAGACACATTGCAATTCTCTATACATACAATAAAACTGAAAGAACAACTGTATCTTATCAGACCACCATGGATAACAACTGGATATCAAAAAAAAAGAGAGAACACAAAGCTTACAAACTCATGGAGGTTACACACCTCACTAATGAATGAAAGAAATGTTAAGATAGAAATAAAGGAAGAAAATAGAGACTTTTTAGAATTCAATGAAAAGGACAACAATTGAGCAACATGCACAATCTTATGGAACACAAAGAAAATGAAAGTGGTGCTAAGAAAAACATTCATAGAACAGAATGCCTTCATGAAAAAATTGGAGAGCTCTCATACTGGCAATTTAGCAGCATGCTTTAAAGTCTAGAATAGAAAGAAGCGAGGGAGCAATGAAAAAAGGGAGTAGACTTCCGGAAATTATCAAATTGGGTGCTGAAATCAATAAAATAGAAAGAGAAGACTACAAAGAATTAATGAAACATGGAGATGGCCTTTGAGCCTTTTATTAGTCAAGATAGACAACAACTTATTAAAAGATAGAGGATATCCAAATTAATGAAATCTACAATGAAAATGGGGACAAAATAAAAGACAATGAAGAATTCCAGAGAAAGGTAAAGACATAGTTTTAAAAAGCAAGCATGTACTCCACTGCATTGGAGATTCTAAGAGATGGATAATTTATTCAATAGGTTCCACTTATCAAATTAAATCAAACTAAGATAAGCAACTTAAACAGACCTAAAAACCTAGAAAAAGAGAAGTCATTACAAATCTGCCACCAAAAAGACCTCAAGGCCATGAGTTTTGGGGTAGAATCCTAGCAGACTTTCAAGGAGGAGATAACAAGGATACTCCTCAAAGTATTCAACAATATTGAAAGAGAAGAAACATTGGCCGATTTATTTTGTGAACCCATGTGTAGTGGCTATTCCTGGTTGTCAACTTGACAATATTTGGAATGAACTACAATCCAGAATTGGAAGGCTCACCAGTGACCCTTATCTGGAGGCTTGGAGATCCTTATCTGGATCTTAGTTTGAAGATCTTGAGCCATAGTGGCTATGGATTCCAGAAGATTGAATCTCCGAGTTTAAGGAACACACCTTTAATCTGGGCTACGCCTTTCATCTGGGATTAAAGGTGTGGTGGGACACACCTTTAATCTGGGCTACACCTTCTGCTGGAGACAATATAAGGACATTGGAAGAAGGGAGTCTAGCTCTTGCTCTTGCTCCTTCGCCTGCTTGCCATGTGAGACTGAGTAACTGCTAGATCCTTGGACTTCCATTCACAGCTGCGACTGAACGATTGTAAGGAATTGGGCTGCCGACTGTAAGTCATCAATAAATTCCTTTACTATCTAGAGACTGTCCATAAGTTCTGTGACTCTAGAGAACCCTGACTAATACACCATGGTTACTCAAATATCCAGTCAATAAAGACTCAGCAACAAAAGAGAATTGCAGACCAACTTTCCTTAAAGTGACTGACACAAAAACACTTTATAAAGCAAAACAAATAAAAAAAGAAAGAAAATAGAAAAAAATATCAAAAGCTCATCCCCCATGATCAATGAGGTATGCTTCATTAAATAGATGCAGGAATGGTTCAGCAGAATGTGCTTAAAGTGTAAGGAAAAAAAAGAAGTGATCATCTCACCAGATGGTGAAAAATTCTCTGACATGTCCAGCATCACTTTATGATAAAATTCTTGGAGTGATTATGGATACAAGGGACATACCTAAACATAATATTGTTACTTTACAGCAAGCTTAGAGAAAACATTAAATTAAATGGAGAGACAATCAAAAATCCCACTAATTCCCAAACAAGATAAGGTGGTCCATTCTCTCCATATCTATTCAAAATATTATCTAAAAGTTTAACTGGATTAATAAAACTGAAGGAGATGAGGGTAATATGAATTATAAAAAAGGAAGTAAAATTATCTTTATTTGCAGATGAAGTTATAGTATACATAAGTGAACCAAAACTTCCCAAAGGCAATTCCTAGACCTGACAAACACTTTCAGCAAACTTGTGGGGTACAGGATTAACTAAAAAAGAAAAAGAAAAAGCAGTAGCCTTCGAATGTGCAAATGAGCTTGCAAGTGCAAACAAAATAAAGAGATATCATAATGTATGAATTGATTGTTGATGCTTGTCACTTTTTTCCCATAATAATCTTGAGGAACTCAATATAAGTGTGTAGGCTAAAATCTTACCACATTCTTTGTAGTCACAGATTACTTTTGGTATTATTAAAGGTCACCAAAGACTACTGTGATATGTAATAGCTTTGATATATTGAGTCCATATTAAGAGTTTACTCTTGTTTAAAGATACCAAAAAGTGCAAAACCTTAACCTATTGACTGTGTTTATGGGTTTTCTCTGCATTATGACTTTTTCTCATGGATTCTCAGCTTACTGCTATGTCCAAAGGCTTGAACACATTGCTTATCCATAGGCTTTCTCTCCACGATGTGTTCTTTTATGTTCATAGATAACTGTGCTGTGAACAGCTTTTAATCACATTGATTACATTTAAGATTTTTCTCCAATACGTATTCTGTTATGTATTTGAAGAGAACTATGATATCTAACTGTCAGGAACAAGCAAAAGAAAATTGTCCTAAGAACTGCCTTTTTCTTATCACTCTCCATTTAACCTGAGGTTGAAACTAAGTTCAAGTCCCAAGTCCTAGTGACCTGTGTACTTAACAATATCCGGCCAGGTTTCACTATTCATGTTTTGTTCCCACCAAAATGATGACTGTTCCTAAGTATAATTTCTGTTACTTGTGTTTTATTCCTCAAAACATAGTGCCCGTTCCTAATCACAAAAGAACAAATGGCTATGATATGCTAGACCATAAAACCTACATCTTGTATCATTTGACATAAAGTAACAACAGAGAAAAATCATGATGTGGGGGGGATGTAGCTGTAACTTGGCACAGGATGTTGTGGTTTCAATCCTGCAGCTTATATACTTTTATATAACCTGAAGGTTTGGAAGATGTATAACTTTCTGATTCAAGGAGGGGCTGGGGTATTGCAGCTAAGCTTCTGAGTATATTTTTGGCCCTTATTGATGAGTAGTGACTTGATTATAATAAATTATTATCATTTGCATTGTCCCGTGTTTGAGATGTGTTGGACCTCAGTCACCCCATACCAGAAAGGCTTTATCACATTGCTGGTATTCATAGAATTTCTCTCCAGTATTAATAGTTTCATAATGATTAAAACTATAGAGGTGTGCAAAAGTTTCACCATACTAACTGCATTCACAAAATTTCTTCCCAGTACAAATTCTTATATGATGAAGAAGAATACAGAATTGTGCAGTGGCTTCACTATATTAACTGCACTCACAGGGTTTCTGTCTTAGAATTTCCATTGCTAGGAATAGATTTCATAACCAAGGCAACTCTTGTAAAAGCAAACATTTAACTGGGGCTGGCTTACAGTTTTAGAGGTTTAGTCCATTTTCATCATAGCAGGAAGCATGGGAGGCATGCAGGTAAACATAATGCTGAAGAAGGAACTGAGAGTTCTGCACCTTGATCCACAGGCAGCCAGGAAGAGACTGTCTTCTAGGGATCACACAGGAGGGTCTCTTCAGCACTTGGGGGAACTTCAAAGACCACCCTAACATTGATGCACTTCCTACAACAAGGCCACACCTTCTGACATTGCTACTCGTTGAGTCAACTGATTTCAAGATACGACATTCCACTTGCTGGCCCACATTTCATTGTTCAAACACATGGGTGTAGGGGGACCACACTTACACATAGCATAAAACAAAATACATCAAAATACATGAGATTCAACTTCAAAAGGACTCATCATATATAGCAGTCTCACAAATAAATAAAGTCCAAAGTTCATCATCTGAGATTCATCCAATCACCTAACTATAATCCCCTATATTTACAAAAACAAATAGCACATTACATACTTCCAAATTGACAGGATATACTTCCCTTTTCCCTGTGTAGCCGTGGCTGTCGTGGAACTAACTCTGTAAACCAGGCTGGTCTCGAACTCAGAAATCGACCTGTCTTTGCCTCCCATGTGCTGGGATTAAATCGCATACCACCACTGCCCAGCTACTTTTCAATTCCTGAATAGCATTGTGAGGAAATACTGGACCAAAGAAGGTCAATCTCCAAACTCTGCATATCCATGTCTGATTTCAAGTGTTCTTCAAACCCTTTCTGCTTATTTCACTCCAGCACAATTCTTTCTCTTTGGCTGGACTTATTTCAGGAAAGCAGTTTTCCTGAGCAGGTATCCCATAGCTCTAGCATCTCAAAATCTTGGGGTCTCCAAGGTAACTACAATATTACATCTTAATGTTCCCCTGGCTGGGATCTACACATGATCTTTTGCACTCCTCAAAAGAAAGTGGGTGACTTCTCCAGCTCTTTTCTCTATAGCACCCTAGGTTCTGGTTGACTTCACTCTACAGCTGTTGCTGGTCTTTCTGCTCATCCCATGGGACTTACACCTTCAATATGCTGGGTTTTCCTGCTGTAACAGGGGTGCACTCTCATATACTCTCTTCATTGTGCCATGTCTTAGCTGGTCTACATGACCCCTTCATGCCTTCGAAACTAAGACCACCTGGGTAGTTATCACACATGACCAAGTCCAGAAGCATCACAAGGTACAACTTTGGGCATCTCTGGAACACAGCATCTTTGTCCTTCCAGAAAACACTTACCAGAAGGTTCCACTTCAGTGATGCTGGTTTCTTCTTCATCACCCCTAATTTTTTATCTACAGCTATCCAACATAAATTGTCTAAGTAGTCCCTTCTACGCTTGTCTCTAAAGCCAGAGCCACAGGGACAAAGCTACTTGCTGGAGCTGGACCATGGCCTTTCTATTACATGATCACCAGCTTTCAAATTTTCAACAACTTCACACTGCCTAAGCTTGGCTGTCCTGGAACTTGCTCAGTAGATTTACCTTGAATTCAGAAATCTGTGTATCCCTGTTGATTGAATGCTGGGATAAAAAGCATGGAAAACCATGCCCTACTTAAGCTTTTCTTCACCTAAAATTCTGCACCAGGATGACTTGATCCAGATTATCTGCTTGACTCTTATCTCCTGGGATTAACAGCATGTACCACCATGCCTGAACCTAAGAATTTCCATCTAGATGTTAAATTGAAAACTCAGAACAGTAATCACACTCCATCCCTTGTTAATTTGAAAAATATTTATATCTCCTTATGTCCACATGAAAAGAATAACCAGGTAATAATCACTCCTAATGTTATACAGTTCTTCCTAAAACTGCAAATCCACAAGTTAACCTGGATGGAATCTTGCCTTAACATCACCTTTCCCTTAATGTCATATAATATCTTTGATCACAAGATTTAGGTTCATTCAACATCCTGGTGAGTGTCTCTCTCTCTCTCTCTCTCTCTCTCTCTCTCTCTCTCTCTCTGTCTCTCTCTCTCTCCTTCCTTCCTTCCTTCCTTCCTTCCTCCCTTCCTTCCTTCCTTCCTTCCTTCCATCCTTTCTATCTTTCTTTCTTTTTTTTGAGGCAGGTTTTCTCTGTGTAGCCCTGTCTATCCTGGAACTCACTCTGTAGACCAGGCTGGCCTTGAACTAAGAAATCTGCCTGCCTCTGCCTCCCAAGTGCTGGGATTAAAGGCACCTGCACCACCATGCCCAGTGAGCCTTTTCTTATTGAACCTTACATTTTACATTTTTCCATTCTAAGATTATGCTTGATCAAAACAATCATCATGAGAGTAAACAAAGGACAAAGGCTATGCTGGCTTTCCTGATAATTCTTTTGTCAATGCAACACTCTTCAGACAAGGTCAAAAAGCAACAACATTCTTAAGCAAAACATCATAAAAAACATATACAGAGTTCAAATCGCTCTCTACTGCCTAGGTGTTCCACATTCCTCCTAGGATGTCACATTAAGTTCCACTTAATGCATATACAAATCCAAAGTCTAAAATTCCACATTGCTCCAAACAAAAACATGGCCAGGCGTATCATAGCAATACTTAAGTCCGAGGTACTAACTTCTGTCTTAGAAAGAATTTCCATTGCTCAGAAGACAAACTGTGACCAAGGCAACTGTTTTAAAGGTAAATATTTAATTGGGCCTGGCTTACAGTTTCAAATACTTAGTTTATTACCATTATAACAGGAAGCATGGCAGCATGAAGGCAGCTATGATGCTAAAGAAGGAGCTGAGAGTTCTCCATCTTCATGAGAAGGCTGGCAGGAAGAGACTATCTTCCAGCCAAACAGTAGGTGGGGCTGTTTTATACTGGCCAAAGCTCCAAACAACACCACCCCAGTAATTCACTTCCTTCAAAAAAGTAACATCTATTCCTACAAGACACACCTACTAATAGTGCCACTGCTTAGGGCCAAGCATATTCAAATTAACATAGCTTATATCTACTATAAATACTTTCATACATTTAAATATGATTAGGACATGCAAAGGCTTTACCACATTGGTTATATTGACAAGGTTTCTCTCTAGTATGTGTTCTTTTATGTATTCAGAGACTACAGTGGCATGTAAAGGATTTTCCAACTTGACAACATTCACAAATGTTGGGAGCCAACCTGCAGCTCACAAGAAAAGGGGTACACCTGGGAGGCAAACTGGAGCTGAAAGAGAACTAGACGGTCAAGAGAAATAATGGAGCTAAGTCAAGGTTCCTGATCAAAGCTCAAATGTTTAATAGCAAATGTGCTTATAAAGGGGAGGAGACCCATTCCTGCCAATCCATTCTTTGTGCCTGGAACCAGCTGCAGGTGCGGACAGTGCAGGACAGGGTACTGTAGTCTCTGGAATATCTCAGGGGCCTCTCAGCAGGCAGGAAACTCTTGAAGGAGAACAGCAGCAGTGGCTTAACAACAGAGCCATCTAGGCAGGAAGGCTCCACCCAAGGTGGTCTAATTCTCAGTGGCAGCAAGGTCAAAGTCTGGATCAGCCTGCTTCAGGCTGGGAGATCCAGCTCAAAATATTTCTCTCCATTATGTGTTCTTTTATGTCTTTGGGGACTATAGTGATATGCATAGACTTTTCCACATTCATTGCATTTGTAAGGTTTCTCTAAAACGTGTGTTCCTTTAAATATTTAAAGAGTACAGTGACACGCAAAGGCTTTAACACATTTATTACAATCACAGGGCTTCTCTCTACTATGTGCACATTTATGTACTTGGAAATGACTATGATATGCAAAGGTTTTCTCATATCAATTACATTCTTAAGGTTTCTCTCCTGCACATTTTTTTTTCGTGTGTTTGGAGATGACTGTGGCCTCGAAAGGGTTTACCTTATTCATTATATTCATGCAGGTTTTCTACCATATGTGTTCTTTTATATATGGGGTGATGACTGTGTCACACAAGGGATTAGTACTCTGGAAAAATGGAAAGAGTTACTTTTTTGAATGTGTTCTTTTAAGTAGTTGCAGATGAGAGTAAATTGCCAAGGTTTTTACCACAGTGGTTACAATAATGAGGGTTCTCCCCAGTGTGCTATATTTTGTGTACGTGGGAAGAATTATGACATGCAAAGGCTTTACTGCATTGATAACCTTCATGAGGTTTCTCTCTTGTATGTGATCTTTTATGTCATTGCAGATGACTGTGACTTGAAATGCTTTACAACACTGATTACATTCATAAGGTTTCTCTCCTGTATGTGTACTGTTAAAATAATGGAGATTACAAAGTTCTGAAGTGTTTCCCACATTGATTATGTTCATGAGGTTTCTTTCCAGTATGGGATCTTTTATTTTTTGGAGACAAGTGGAACATGCAAAGACTTCATTACCACATTGCATACATTCATAAGGTTACTCTCCAAAATGGGTTCGTTCTTTTATCTTTTTGAGATAATTACTTTGTGAAAAGGCTTTTACTACATTGATTACATTAAGATTTCTCTCCACTATGTGTTATTTTTAATGTCTTTGGAGACTTCTCCCTTGTGAAGAGTCTTTCCACATTGATAATTATCCTAAGATTACTCTCTAGTATGGGTTCTTTTATGACATTGGAGATGACTGGATGTAGCAAAGGCTTTACCACATTGATTACATTCATAAGGTTTCTCTCCAGTATGGGTTCTTTTTTGAATTTGGAGATGAGAAGGTCTTGCAAAGGCTTTACCACATTGATTACATTCAAAAGGTTTCTCTCCAGTATGGGTTCTTTTATGACAATGGAGATGACTGGATGTAGCAAAGGCTTTACCACATTGATTACATTCATAAGGTTTCTCTCCAGTATGGGTTCTTTTATGACATTGGAGATGACTGGATGTAGCAAAGGCTTTACCACATTGATTACATTCATAAAGTTTCTCTCCAGTATGGGTTCTTTTATGATATCTGAGACTATTGTAACAGGAAAAGGCTTTACCACATTGATTACATTCAAAAGGTTTCTCTCCAGTGTGGGTTCTTTTATGACATTGGAGATGACTGGGTTTTGCAAAGGCTTTACCACATTGATTACATTCATAAGGTTTCTCTCCAGTATGGGTTCTTTTATGATGTTGGAGATAAGCAGGTCTTGAAAAGGCTTTACCACATTGATTACATTCATAAGGTTTCTCTCCAGTATGGGTTCTTTAATGATGTCTGAGACCACTGTGACAGGAAAAGGCTTTACCACATTGATTACATTCATAAGGTTTCTCTCCAGTATGGGTTCTTTTATGACATTGGAGATGACTAGATGTAGCAAAGGCTTTCCCACATTGATTACATTCATAAGGTTTCTCTCCAGTATGGGTTCTTTTATGACATTGGAGATGTCTGGATGTAGCAAAGGATTTACCACATTGATTACATTCATAAGGTTTTTCTCCAGTATGGGTTCTTTTATGATATCTGAGACCACTGTGAGAGGAAAAGGCTTTACCACATTGATTACATTCAAAAGGTTTCTCTCCAGTATGGGTTCTTTTATGATATCTGAGACCACTGTGACAGGAAAAGGCTTTACCACATTGATTACATTCATAAGGTTTCTCTCCAGTATGGGTTCTTTTATGATATCTGAGACCACTGTGACAGGAAAAGGCTTTACCACATTGATTACATTCATAAGGTTTCTCTCCTGTATGGGTTCTTTTATGATATTGGAGATCAGCGGGTCTTGCAAAGGCTTTCCCACACTGATTACATTCATAAGGTTTCTCTCCAGTATGGGTTCTTTTATGATATCTGAGACCACTGTGACAGGAAAAGGCTTTACCACATTGATTACATTCATAAGGTTTCTCTCCTGTATGGGTTCTTTTATGATATTGGAGATCAGCGGGTCTTGCAAAGGCTTTCCCACATTGATTACATTCATAAGGTTTCTCTCCAGTATGGGTTCTTTTATGATATCTGAGATTACTGTGAGAGGAAAAGGCTTTACCACATTGATTACATTCATAAGGTCTCTCTCCAGTATGGTTTCTTTTGTGATATCTGAGACAACTGTGAGAGGAAAAGGCTTTACCACATTGATTACATTTATAAGGTTTCTCTCCAGTATGGGTTCTTTTATGACATTGGATATGAGCGGGTCTTGCAAAGACTTTACCACATTGATTACATTCATAGAGTTTCTTCCACCTATGACTTCTTCCATGCCTAGAATGATAATTGGCACATGTGAAAGCTTTAACACACTCATTACCTTTATCAATCGTTTTATCCATATTAATTAATTTTACAGGTTGGTCTAATAATAAAGAATTATCAGATCTCAAGCTTTTATCACTTTGCATGTTCATGGTGTTGTCCCTCACTATGGGTTGTTTTGCCTCTTTGAAAACAGCTGTGATGTTAAGAGCATTTATAACATGGCTCATATATATATATAACAACCTTTTTCTATATGAGATTCCTATATCACCTATTTCCTGTACCTGAAGAACAATGAAACAATGCAGAGCTTTTTACAACTGATTGCATTCATAATTTCCCTGTAGTGTGAATCACAGCACATTAGCACTGTGAAGAAGGACAAACAGATGAATTTCCACATTTTTTCCTCAGTGTGACTTTGAAGATATTCTCAGTAAAGTAAGAAAACCAATTAATCAAAAACTCCTATCATCTTCAGAAAGTCTAACAAAGTCAGAAAACTACATATCTTCTCATTGTTTTGGAAAGAGGTGTGTTGCTATTTTCAATGTTCATAGACTCTCATGGTTTTGTCCATTTGTCACTTGATATACCCATTAAAATAAGAACAAATGAAAGTTTTCCACATTGCATTCACAACAGTTGACATTTTGTTCCTTGTAGACATGCTATATATGGATTAAGGTTTCTCCACTCAACATTCATGACTCTCATAAACTGACCTCTCAATAAAGTTAGGAATGAGTCTGCAAGAATATAAGTATCACCAACTTTACCTTGGAATATTTGCTTTCTAGAAGGTAATATATATATATATATATATATATATATATATATATATACACACACACACACACACAAACATCACTATTCAATGTGCAACATTTAAATATTATGAGACTATACAGAGTGGTAGTTCCATAGCATAGGTTTAATGGAGCTACAAATCAAATAAAGGGATCTCTTAAGGCCTTGTTTCCTTGTTTCCATTCTTAGAGGAATGCCTTGGAACCACAAATCAGATAATAGGCTCGAAGGTACACGGACTAGCGAGAATATCATAGTCATACCAACAGTCAATGGACTGATATTTGACACTCTTGCTTTTCTTTAGAACTTCCAGGACTTATTAAAATTTCCTCACAGACATATTTGTATCAGCTTGAACATGAAAATTACCTTGTATGTCTTCGAGAACTTTGACATGATTCTTCAATATGATGGTCTTCCCATTTGTAGCCTAAAATACAGCAACAGAAAATGAATGATATGTTATTAGAAATTAGGAATAATTGAGGTTACTGTAAATATTCACAGCTGTGGACCTGATTTATTCACCTCAATCTTACTTGTGCTCAATTTAAATAACAGAAGATCATCAATAACCAAAACACATTTGTCCCCTTAGTTTGAAAAGCAAAAGAAAATTCACAGTCTTACCTATAGAAGTAAGGTTCCAGTAGGTCTCCAACATAACATCTTTGTAGAGATTCATCTGGGAAGGATCCATCAAATTCCATTCTTCTTTAGTGAAACTCACATGCACATCGTCAAAAGTCACTGCATCCTAAAATATCCCAGAAATGTGTATGATACAAAGCATAATACTAACATCAATACTTATTTCCTGACACAGATATTGTATTCTAATCACCATGTCTTTTTAGAAGGAAATTGAATTATAATGTTCACCTCTGTTGCTGTTGAACCTTTTGCCTAGGAGATAGCCTTGCAAGGGAAATGCCAATTGAGAGGGAGATTGCAAGGGGATACAGATCAACAGTACCAAGCCCACATCTGAGAAGCTGTACGAACAATTACTAACTACAAAAATATTGGACAAGATGGGGGTATTTGCTCAGCACTTTAATCCAGAGGCATAGGAAGGTGTATTTCCTCAAGCTGGAGGCCTGCATCATCTATGAAACCGATTCCAGGACAGCAAAAGTTACATATTAAGACTCTCACTCCCCCTGCAAATATCACCCAAGGAAACAGAAATGACAGAAAGAACCCATAGTTCTGCACTGAAATTCCTACAAAGAATTATACATTAACTGCAGTTCTGTATTCATCTTGCAGAAACATGAAGTATACCAGTTTAAATTGCAACATTAATAAAATTTTGCTAAAAGAGAATGAATTTATAAAGAGTTACAAATGGACCAATTAAAATACTAGTAGTATAAATGTTGATCACAAATATGCAAGATAGGGCAGGAGAGATAGCTCAGCTGTGGAAAGCTCTTGCTTGTCTTCCACATAACTGTGGTCAATATTTAGCATTTACATGGGGACCAGCAACTACCTACCCATTACTTCAAGATCAGGCGTTCTGATACCACCTACTGACAACAGTAGAAATGATGCACACATGATATTCATATTCATGCACACAGAAAAATAATTACATTTACCCAAAAATCAAAGAACAAACAAAAGAGTTAGGCAGATCATCATATACCCAGAATTCAATGACTCTGAAGCCTCAGGTTGTATTGGTGTCATGAGCATATGTCATCCTGGAAAACAGAATATACCTATATATTTTGTCAAATTTCAAAATTGAAGATGTGAATAAAGAATTGCACAGAAGCATATGCTTATTGTACAAAAACATGATAGGTGTCTGATGTGGTGTCTATACCTACTAACAGGACAAAAAGGGTTTCACAGAGAAATTTTACCTCAAACAACAAAATCCAAAATAATAAATTTAAAAATATAAAACCACCAGGCTTGCAAAATAGTTTAGCATTGAATAGCAAATGTGTCTACTGTATCTTATGTGCTTTAGGGACAGAGAACAAATGGTGAATGTATGGGTGCATGAGAAGAAAGACCCTCACTCCCCTGCAAATGTCACCCAAGGAAACAAAAATGATAGAAAGAACCCATAGTTCTGCACTGAAGTTCCTACAAAGAATTATACATTAACTGCAGTTCTGTATTCAATTGCAGAAACATGAGGTACACCAGTTTAAACTGTAACATTAATAAAATTTTGCTAAAATTTTGAATTATGAAAATTATGAATCAGTTTAAACCACAACGCTGTAGACACAAAGAACATATTTGTCCTGTCAAAGAGAAATGCAGAGGCAAAGCTGGATCAGAGACTGAGGGAATGGCCAATGAAAACTTGCCCAAATAGAGACATATCCTATTTTATTTGTAACAACTAGAAACTGCAAACAATCCAGATGTCCCTCACCCGAAATACGTATACAGAAAATGTGGTTTATTTACAAAATGGAATACTAATAAGCTATTAAAAACAAGGACATCATGAATTTTCCAGGCCAATGGATACAGGTAGAAACTATCATCCTGAATGAGGTAACCCAGAAACAAAATGACATGAATATATGTACTCACTTACAAGTGAACATTAACCATAAAGTACAGGATATCCACACTATATTCCATAGAACCAAAGAAGCTAAACAAGAAGAAAAGCCCTAATGAGCATTGTTGAATCTCATTCAAAAGGGGAATAAAACAGTCAGAGGAGGCAGATGGAAGAAAGAGAGAGAACTGGATGGGAGAGTGGATAAGTAAGGGGAAGGGCGAGTGGCCAGGAACAGGTGTTGTGAGAGACAAGAGATGGTCAGAGAGTGAGGAAAATGAATGGAATTCTGCACCTTAACGGGGAGGGGTATGGAAGGGTGGGGAATCTTTAGGTTGTGCCAGAGACCAGGAATGAGAGGTCACCAAGGATAATATGGGGGTGATCTTAGTTGAGATGCATGGCAGAGAGATATGGACCCTCAAGAGGCCACATCTTGCTACCAGGAAGGACCTCTAGTGGAGAATTAAGCAAGGTAAATGAACCAAATATATTTGCTCCCAAAATTGGTCCTGTCTACAAGAAATGCAGGCACAAAGATGGAGCAGAGACTGAGGGAATGGACAAATCATACCCTGACCAACTTGAGACCCATCCCATGGGCAAGCATGTATCCTGACATTAGTGACGGTCCTTTGTTATACTTGCAGACAGTAGCTTAGCATAACTCTGAGAATCTCCATCCAGCACCTGACTGAAACAGGTGCTGAGACTCACAGCCTATCATTGGACAGGGCTCAGGGAGTCTTTTGAAAGAGTTGGGGGAAAGGATTGAGGGCCTGCAAAGGAACAGGAAGTCCATTAGAAGATCCAGCGAGTCAACTAACCTGTACACTAGGAGATTCTCAGAGAGTGACCCACCAGCCAAAGAGCAAACACAGGGTGGGCCAAGGCCCCACCATATATGTAGTAAATGTGCTTCAGTCTTCACATGGTTCCTGAAACAAATAGAGTGGGGGGATGTCCCTTAAGGTGTTGTCTGTCTTTCCAACCTGTTCCCCTAACTTGGCTGCCTTGTCTGACCTCAGTAGCAGAGACTTGACTTGTCATGTTTGGGGCATACTCAAGTGGTCCCCACTCCCTGGATAGATGAAAAAAAGTTAAGGATGAGGGACTGTGTAATGTGGAAAGGGGAGGGGGTTGCAGTAGGAATGTATATTGAATAAATATATCAATGGGAAAAGTGAAGAAATACATATAAATAGAATAAAAATATACAAATCAGGCAATTATTTTTAAACTTTTCCCTACTCAATATCTCATAGAAAATCCTGAGTAAGAAATATTTTTGGCCAAAATGTTACACAAATGACCTATAGCTAAAGTTTTCACAGAGTCGATTTCCCACGGACATACTGGACCTCCACTTCCTCTGGTTGCATTACTGCCAACACTCGAATCTTTCAGGTTCTATGACTACAACCGTTAAGCTCCATCTACAGCTTTCTCTGACTTTTGACATCTCAATTTTTTATATTTTCCACATTCCTCCAAAAGAGAACATAGATTCTGTCCAGCAGCAAAATCACCTTTATATACCAATTTTTGTTGTTGTTGTTCTAACTTGCTACTCTGCTGCTGAATAGACTCCTGCAAGCAAAAGCATCTCAGGCAGTAGATGGTTGTTGTACGTGATTCAGTCAGATCACTGTCCACCATTCTGGAAAGTTAGAATAGAAACTGGAGCTAGAACATGAAGGAAAAATAATGAAGAACAAACACTGTTTTTTGGCTTGTTCTCTTACTTGGTCACTGTCCCATGCTCAGCTAGCTCTCATCCAGCCCAGGCCCACTTGCTTCAGAATATTGCCTCCCTAAGTTAAAAAGCCTTCCCAAAATACCATCAACACTACCTCTCACAGACATAGCAACCAGCCATTCTGATGAGGGAACACCTTCAATTGAGGTTCCTTACTATGTTTGTAGCTCTGAAATGTTGAGAACCGAAGACAATTATGACATGGAGACAATAATAAATGAGGAAATTGTAAAAACCCAAAACCAATGTGCTAACCATATCAATTACAGGAGCCCCTGTCACCACAAGACAGAGGTGGAGTTGTGGCTGAGCCAGGAAAAAATGGGTAAGTCAATAGATTGGAGCAGGGAAGGATACACTGGAATGAGGAGTTCAGAGGCTTTGCTGCTCTGGTGTGAGGTATCTTCAACCCCTCGTTCCCTGGCTAGTGCTACCAAAGAGGTGGCTAAAGCAGCTGGAAGGTGAACAGAGAAGCACATTGCACCACAAGCCTACAATTAATACGGCTGATCTAATGAGATATGTTAACTTTGTTGCAGTGGATGAAGAACAACTTTCCCTCTAATAACAGTTCCGAGTCCAAAACTACAGAGTCACATATGGACTGGGAGCAGGGTTGATCAGGAGGGGAAAATGAGGTCTTTGTCCTTTCCACCCTGTAAAACAGGATAGGGAGAGCCTGATATTGCCCTGGATTGGGTCTCCAAGAGCTCTCTATAATGGGCAATCTAGTGGGTGTAGGTCCTCTTAGGAAGAAGGATTTAACCCCAGATGATGATTTAGTCACTAAATCAATAGGATGGAAAAAAATCTTATTTCCTCTCTCTCAGTCACAGAATAATAAAGTACCACACACATGAGAGAAAGTCACAAGGTGTCAGTAAAGGCTACCCAGCAGATTCATACATGTGTACAGAGGAGAAGATGAAGACAGGATGGCAGCTGTGACTCATGAAGCAGGGTTTCAAGTCTGCTCTAACCCTCCAAGCACTTTAGACCAAGGGCGCACCATCCTCTATACCAGACTATGGAACATCTTCCAAGGCCCTGTGGCTACAACTCTCCAGTGCACCCACTGTACCATGGTTCCAAGTACGCTTTAGTCATCTCCCTCCACGAATAATCAAGAAAAATATGAAAACCAAGACACACCTACTCAAATGTGACAGACAAGCCAATGATACAAAGAACAACAATGACACATTCTAACAGCTGACCTTTCAACACCTCTGTTCTGAGTCCTGGAATTCTTGGAGTATCAGTCAACACACCAAGATATTATACCCAAGTCACAGGGACCTCAATGACAACCAAGGATCTTATTGAAATTCAAACACACAATGTTTTTATTATGGGCTCAGTAACAAGGTCTGTCACCAGTCAACCTGGCATGAGGTCCAAAATGAGAGACCAAGTCTAGAGGTGCTGGACATATATTGTAGTTACAGCAAGGCTGGGGAATTTCCACGCAATAGATACAGTGGAAAAATGGTTGTGTGCGGTAAGGGAGAGGAGTGAAAACATGGGGTAAGGAATAGATGTGCACAAGAAGACCTGCAGACAGGCACACTAACAGAGACCAGAGAGAGACAGCCACAAGGGTAGGGAAATAGAATGGGGGTTGGGGGAGAGCATGTGCAGAGAACAGAGACAGGGAACAAAGCACAGAGCTGCTGTAGCTGTTGGTCCATGTATATAAAGCACACCTGACAACAGCAGCAGGTGATGGAGACAGGTAACAACTTAAGCATTTGCTAAGTCCCTAAGAGAAGGCCATTGAATGTGCTGTATACTGACAACCACAGAGGCAAGGTTCACCCTTGGTCCAGGAAGGGAAGAGAGACTATCAGGCATTAGAGATGAATGGAAAAAAATGATAAATTGGTCAAAAAATATGGATTCCAAATGTTTCCTGGCACTAAATCACCAGGAATTCTGCAACATATGAGAAGGTGAAAAGTAGAAATTCTTGGAATAGAAGAAGAATATCAGCTCAAAGGTCTAGAAAATATTTTCAGTGAAATTATGAATGAAAAATTTTCTAAACTAAAGAAGAAAATACCTATTAAAATACAAGAAGCATCCAAAATAGCAAATAGATTGGACCAAAAAAGTCCTTTTGCCACATAACAGTCAAAACTCTAAACATGTAAAGCAAAGAAATATGAAAAACTGCAAGAGAAAAAATTAAAAAGTAAATAAAACAAAAACAAGTAACGTATGGAAGCAGACCTATTAGCTTCATATCTGTCTTCTCAATGTCTACTAGTAAAGACATCAGCGTTTGGACCGTTTTGTGCTGCATAGTGAAAGAAACTACCCATGTTTCTACAAGAAAGCAACTGGCGCAAATGTTTTGGACAGATTCAGAATCAGCTATGATAATGAAGTTATTCAGAGGTCACTGCCTGAGACCTCACACGTGTTCCCATCTGGGTGATGCTTCCCATGCAGCCCCAGAGAGGACCCACCACCCCACCTCCCCCTGCTCAACCACCTGCCCCTACCCATTGTGGGCAGTGATCCTGTGCTCACCATGTCTAAATCTCAGAACTTCCTGAGGTCCCCTCAATGCACCCGACAGCAGATCTCAGAGCAGGACACAGAGAACCATTCAAGCCTGCACAGCCACAGCGATCTTGTAGAAAGGCACCCGGAAGATCCCGCCTCTTTGTCTGACAGGCATGTCTGCCTGGAGACCTTGATTGGCCAGTGAGTCTTACCCCTCTTCAATGTTAAAGTGTGCTTCCTGTCAAAGGCTAGACCTTTTCCAGATCTCTGGAGCCCCTTTCAGCTCATTAGCATTAGTGCTTGCCCTGGGGGAAGAAACCACCATTCCAGCTCAGGCTATTCTGCTGCCAGCTCCTCCCCTCTATGAGCAATAATCCTGACATCAGACCTTGCCTGAACATTCTTCATAGCACTTGCATTCTTTTCCCTGAAATCAAGGTGAGTAGCTTGAATAGCCCATTAATCTAGCTGCATTGTAGGTATCAATCTGACCCAGGAATGGAAGGGTGGCCAGGCTATTAACATTAAAAAGGAATTTTAGAAAACAAGAGGCTTTTTAAAATATATGTAGATTGCCAAAAGAAACTATAGCCTAGATTAAATGTGGATCTGAACATCTCAAAAGATCAAGAATAAGAAAGGGTTTCTCACCTCAAAAGGTATAATTAAGAAATATCCCCCACAGTAAGCAGGGTTAGAATTAGGATTAGGCGATTAGAGGGTTATGGTAAGGATTAGGATAAGGGTTGTTAGGATTAGGGTTAGGGTAGTTAGGAAAATAAGGGTTGAGGTTTAAGAATGGGTAAGAGGTTGGGGGTAAGTCCCAGGGTTAGGCTCAGGGTTAGGGCTAAGGTGGCCACCATTATTCTTGATGGTTCTACTGAGTCAATAGTATCCCTGTTACACAAAGAAGAAATATCATGGTTAGGGCTAGGCTCAAAGTTAGGGCAATGGATTTGCTGTGCTATGTGAAATCAGCTTCTATCTTTTCTCTCATCTGCCTCCCTAGTCCTCTTTTTCATAATATCATCATCTATTTTCCTGCCCCCAGGAAAGTGGAAAGGAGGTTATCCAAGAATCTGGAACTTCCTGATGGGAAATTTCTTTACATTGCCAAGGGGCCCAATTCACATAGAACAGAAAACCACTACTGCATTGGTTGTTCTAAGTTTCACTTGGGGATCCTCCTAAGATGAAAGCAATTATGGAACTTGGTGCTCTTCTTTGATAATGATATCATAAATATAGCATAGGCCATGTGTCAACACAGATTTAGTTCATATAACCATGTGGTTCAAGACAAAATGGTGGACAACATGATTCTTGATGGTACAACTGAATCAGTAGTATCCCGATTATACAAAAAAGAAATATTTTTTTCCATTTTTTATTAGGTATTTAGCTCATTTACATTTCCAATGCTATACCAAAAGTCCCCCATACCCACCCACCCCCACTCCCCTACCCACCCACTCCCCCTATTTGTCCCTGACGTTCCCCTGTACTAGGGCATATAAAGTTTGCGTGTCCAATGGGCCTCTCTTTCCAGTGATGGCCGACTAAGCCATCTTTTGATACATATGCAGCTAGAGTCAAGAGCTCCGGGGTACTGATTAGTTCATAATCTTGTTCCACCTATAGGGTTGCAGATCCCTTTAGCTCCTTGGGTACTTTCTCTAGCTCCTCCATTGGGAGCCCTGTGATCCATCCATTAGCTGACTGTGAGCATCCACTTCTGTGTTTGCTAGGCCCCGGCATATTCGCACAAGAGACAGCTACATCACAAGGTGTCAGTAAAGGCTAACCAGCAGATTCATACATGTTTACAGAGGAGAAGATGAAGACAGGATGGCAGCTGTGAGTCATGAAGCAGGGTTTCAAGTCTGCTCTAACCCTCCAAGCACTTTAGACCAAGGGCACACCATCCTCTATACCAGACTATGGAACATCTTCCAAGGCCCTGTGGCTACAACTCTCCAGTGCACCCACTGTACCATGGTTCCAAGTACACTTGAATCATCTCCCTCTATGAATAATCAAGAAAAATAATAAAACCAAGACACACCAACACAAATGTGACAGACAAGCCAATGATACAAAGAACAACAATGACACATTCTAACAGCTGGCCTTTCAACACCTCTGTTCTGAGTCCTGGAGGTCTTGGAGTTTCAGTCAACGCACCAAGATATTTTACCCAAGTCACAGGAACCTCAATGACAACCAAGGATCTTATTGCAATGCAAACACACAAGGTTTTGTATTATGGGCTCAGTAACAAGGTCTGAAACCAGTCAACCTGGCATCGGGTCCAAAATGAGAGACCAAGTCTAGAGTTGCTGGATATATATTGTAGTTACGGCAAGGCTGGGGAATTTCCATACAGGTCAGCAACCTAATATTTTGAAAATATTATCTGGCATAATCTGCAGGAACCAAACATGAAGCAAAAACTATCTGACAACCATGATGGCTAAGCTACAATTTTTTTTTCCCTGCAAGATGTATTAGTTATCTATATGTAGCTTGACCCTGCTGCTGTACCTTCACTGGCTGCTCATAGGATGTTTGCTCAGGTGTTCTTTGTGCACTCTCAAAAACGCATTTGGTTGAGCTTTACAATTCACCCTTGTGCCTGAGCCCATTATTATTGGAAAATAGTCCTTTTCAACCACAAGCCATGCCTATCAGTAGACTAGGTAATTTGACCAAAGACCTACCTCACTATCTATTACTGCAGACTCTAATATCAGTTACCCTTACCACTGGACAAAATACCAGTAGAAGTTTCCTCTCCCCCTGTGCATGCCTCCTGTAGCTACCACAGATAATCCCCACCTACCCTTCCTTTCCTGCCTCATCCTTCAGTCTCAGCCCCCACTTGGGCAGACACATACTGCTCAACCACATGCCATGCCTGAAAGGACACCAGGTAAGCTTCCATAGATCTACCACACTATGTGCTATCCCAGATGTAATTTTCACAGTTGTCCCTAGCACTTTACCAAACAGCAAAGGCAGCTTAATCTCTCTCCTGACTATGTCTCCTTGTGGGTTGCTAAGATCATCTCTTTCTGCCTGCCTCTTTTTTCATCTTTCAACATTAGTAAGCATTCCCCCTTGAACATACCTCCAAACAGGTCCATCAAAGAAGCAACCCTCAGTCAACACTGTGAGAATCCGGGTATCAGCTGGGCATGGTGGCGCACACATTTATTCCCAGCACTTAGGAGGCAGAGGCAGGCGGTATTCTGAGTTCAAGGCCAACCTGGTCTACAGAGTGAATTACAGGACAGGCAGGGCTACACAGAGAAACCCTGTTTCGGAAAACCAAAAATAAATAAATAAATAAATAAATAAATAAATAAATAAATAAATAAATAAATAAATCTATATATCAACCAGTAACCCAGGTATAAAACTCCCACCCAAACAGCACAAACCCAGAAACCAAATCACCTCAAACACAGAGGCCTAGACACCAGCAAATGAATATAATGAATAATAGCCAGGAAAATATATCACCAAGAAATCCAAGCTATCCTATCACAGCAGGCCCTAGAAATTAAAACATGCAATAGATACAGTGGAGAAATGGTTGTTTGGGGGAAGGGAAAGGAGTGAAAACATGGGGGAAGGTATAGCTGTGCACAAAAGAGCTTTAGACAGGCACACAGACAGAGAGCAGAGAGAGACAGCCACAAGGGTAGGGAAATAGAGGGGGGGGGCGAGCATGTGCAGAGAACAGAGACAGGGAACAAAGCACAGAGCTGCTGTAGCTGTGGTTCATGTATATAAAGCACACCTGACAACAGCAGCAGGTGATGGAGACAGGTAACGACTTAAGCATTTGCTAATTCCCTAAGAGAAAGCCATTGAATTTGCTGTACACTGACAACCACAGAGGCAAGGTTCACCCATGGGCCAGGAAGGGAAGAGAGACTCTCAGGCATTAAAGATGAATAGAAAACAATGATAAATTGGTCAAAAAATATGGATTCCAAATGTTTCCTGGCACTAAATAACCAGGAATTCTGCAACATATGAGAAGGTGAAAAGTAGAAATTATTGGAATAGAAGAAGAATATCAGCTCAAAGGTCTAGAAAATATTTTCAGTGAAATCACAAATGAAAAATTTTCTAAAGAAGAAAATACCTATTAAAGTACAAAATAGCATCCAAAATAGCAAACATATTGGACCAAAAAAGTCTTTGTGCCACAAACTGTCAAAACTCTAAACATATAAAGCAAAGAAATATGAAAAACTGCAACAGAAAGAAACTAAAAGCTAAACAAAACAAAAACAAGTAACGTATGGAAGCAGACCTATTAGCTTCATATCTGTCTTCTCAATGTCTACTAGAAAAGACAACAGTGTTTGGACCGTTTTGTGCTGCAGAGTCAAAGAAACCACCCATGTTTCTACAAGAAAGCAACTGGTGCAAATGTTTTGGACAGATTCAGAATCAGCTATGATAATGAAGTTATTCAGAGGTCACTGCCTGAGACCTCACAGGTGGTCATATTTGGATGATGCTTCCCATGCAGCCCCAGAAAGGACCCACCACCCCAGCTCCCACGGCTCAACAACCTGCCCCTACCCATTGTGGGCAGTGATCCTGTGCTCACCATGTCTAAATCTCAGAACTTCCTGAGGTCCCCTCAATGCACCCGACAGCAGATCTCAGAGCAGGACACAGAGAACCATTCAAGCCTGCACAGCCACAGCGATCTTGTAGAAAGGCACCCGGAAGATCCCGCCTCTTTGTCTGACAGGCATGTCTCCCTGGAGACCTTGATTGGCCAGTGAGTCTTACCCCTCCTCAATGTTAATGTGTGCTTCCTGTCGAAGACTGGACTTTTTGCAGATCTCCGGAGCCCTTTTCAGCTCATTAGCATTTGTGCTTGCCCTGGGGGAAGAATCCACCATTCCAGCTCAGGCTGTTCTGCTGCCAGCTCCTCCCCTCTGTGAGCAATGATCCTGACTTCAGACCTTGCCTGAACATTCCTCATAGCACTTGCCTACTTTTTCCTGAAATCAAGGTGAGTAGCTTGAATAGCCCATTACTCTAGTTACATTGTAGGTATCAATCTGACCCAGGAATGGAAGGATGACCAGGCTATTAACATTAAAAAGGAATTTTAGAATACAACAGGCTTGTTCATGACTTCACCTTGTCTCAGGGAAATTGCAGGTCCCTTTCACCAGATGATAAGTATCAATGCATGCTGGGAGAACAGCAGGATACAAAAGGGAAGCACTGTTGAGCACTACTGTTAGCTAACATGGTCATCAGTGGCAATATGGAGAAAAGCCAAAGTTGGATTATCACAGGATCTCTAGGTAAACATCTCAAGTCATAGAGAGAATGATCTCTCAATGTATGTCAAAAAAATTATTTAATATAATGTCTGAATAAAGGCTGTTGGCCAAGGGAAATTACAAAATCAAGGACTGGTTGATTTCAAGTTACAGGATATTACAGCTGATATTCTGTATGTACCAGAATTTTAAAGAAATAAGTACTGACTAATGCCAGTTTTAAAAATACAAACAAACAAGTCACTTTTGTTTTGTAAAAAAGTAGGGCAAGTACAAAAAACAAAACAACTACCCTATTCAATGTTTTTTTTATATATGTGGATTGCCAAGAATAATTATACCCTAGATTAAAGATGGATCTGAACATCTCAAAAGATCAAGAATAAGAAAGGGTTTCTCACCTCAAAAGGTATAATTAAGAAATATCCCCCACAGTAAGCAGGGTTAGAATCAGGATTAGGCGATTGGAGGGTTATGGTAAGGATTAGGATAAGGGTTGTTAGGATTAGGGTTAGGGTCGTTAGGAAAATAAGGGTTGAGGTTTAAGAAAGGGTAAGAGGTTGGGGGTAAGTCCCAGGGTTAGGCTCAGGGTTAGGGCTAAGGTGGCCACCATTATTCTTGATTGTTCTACTGAGTCAATAGTATCCCTGTTACACAAAGAAGAAATATCATGGTTAGGACTAGGCTCAAAGTTAGGGCAATGGATATGCTGTGTTATGTGAAATCAGCTTCTATCTTTTCTCTCATCTGCCTTCCTAGTCCTCTTTTTCATAATATCATCATCTATTTTCCTGCCCCCAGAAAAGTGGAAAGGAGGTTATCCAAGAATCTGGAACTTCCTGATGGGAAATGTCTTTACTTTACCAAGAGGCCCAATTCACATAGAACAGAAAACCACTACTGCATTGGTTGATCTAAGTTTCACTTGGGGAATCCTCAAAAGATGGAAGCAATCAGGGAACTTGTAGCCCTTCTTTGATAATGATATCATAAATACAGCATAGGCCATGTGCCTTCACCACAGATTTAGTTAATATAACCATATGGTTCAAGACAAAATGGTGGACAACCTGATTCTTGATGGTACAACTGAATCAGTAGTATCCCCATTATACAAAGAAGAAATATTAGGCCTACTATATCTTAATGTTTTGTTTTGTTCTTATTCTTATAGATTCTACCTTCCATACTTAATGGCTTCTCAAATGAACCTTAAGGTTTTTCCAGCCATATAATTACAAAAGTAGCATCCTAACAAAGGAAGCAAAGACTTTGATAATCACAAAACCAAACAGATAATCAAAGAATAAGTTTCAAAAGCCAGTCAGACTGCTACCAGCAAAGACCATTTGTGCTACCCTCTTCTGGGCCTCACTGTCAGTTATTTACAGAGCTAATTTTCCTATGAAATAAAATGCCCTTCAGTATTCTTTTACTTTAGACATGTCTGGTTTACTTTCTACCCAAACAAAAAATATACTTACTAAAGATCTCCATGTTAAGTTTTCACATGATAATCAAAATTATGAAAAAGGAATCTCACAAGCAATACACACAAAATTATGGTTTATTATTTGCTTTTTATTAATATACACATATTCACATGTTTTAGAATATACTCATGGTGTGTCATTCACATCATGTAATTAATAGCAAACAAATTACAAGTAATGTAACTGGTTAACTTTGCCAAAGTTAATTTTACTCATAATAAACTAAATTTAAAAGTAATATGAATAAACAAAATATATTTAATGAATAAATCCCCAAAGGTAAAATAAATTTTAAATGATAATATTGGTATGAATCTTTCTTTGGAATAGCTAACATGAGAATATATATTTAATTTTAATGTCTACTTTTAAGGACATGATATTTGTAAGCCTTCAGATCTAGTCACAGTGATATTTTTTGAACCCTATCCCAATCCTAGCTTACTTGTAGATTCTAAATTAGTTTTAAAGAGTTTAGTTCTGTTAGACCAGGAAATAATATTCATACAGGACACTATCTTCACTCATATAAGAATAACATATCTGTTCTTTTGAAGATGGAATATACACATATGAATGATTATTCAGACATAAACACTTTAATAATTTAAACAGTATTTATATCCAGTGAGGCCTCATTGAAAACAAATGAATATGCAAAGATTGGAAGATCAGCAAAAGGCTGGTGTTTTATCATCTAAATTAAACAACAACCATTTTCATACTTTCAGCTCTATTGAATTAAAATAATCACAGCAGACCTTTTAAACGTCACTAAAACTCTACAAAATAAGGGACATGGCTGGCCAATATTTGTACAATTTGGAAGGGGAATAACTACTTAGGTAATGCAATTTTTCTTCAGATGTACTGAATAAAGCATTGTTAATGTACCAATTGCAGGATATCTACAGTCTCATAAGAAAAACTCTGTCAATTTGCTGTAATTTCACTTTTATCCTAGGGTGTTCTTTGACAATTTTAAAATGTGGTACCATTGATAACTTAGGAAGAGGGAATATATATTGCTTATTCCCAACCCCTGAATAAATATTCTCACAGTACTTTGTGAGTTTATATGTTAAATCTATTGTAACTTATGGTATTATGCTTCTCCCATTAGTTGGTGTATTTGACTGTGACAGGGGGACTTGCCTTGTCTAACGTTCATGTCTCAACTTGCCAACCAGGAAGTCAGTTGCCCACATGTACATCTCCACATGCACATGCCCACATCCAAGTAGGATGTCAGTTCCTGGGAAAGTCTTGGAACTTACACTTTACTAGAACCCATCAAATCGGTGCAGGTTTCTCTCTTATGTTGGCATCCATTCCAGGGCAGCTTATAAGAGCATAAGCCATAAAAGCGTATACATAGGTGGGTGCAGGAAATGCTGCTGGGTGGTCTGTTCCAGTCCAAAGCTTATTCTGGGTAACTAGAGAACAAAGGAAGCAGGTTGACCAGCTTCTATTGTGATTGGTCTTCTGAGGAAGCAGAACCCAACAGAATAGGTAATCAACTCTGGGAGTAACTGCAGAAGCATCATATGACAAAGTGTCCTTGTAATATTAGTAACCGCAGAAAATGGCAGAGTAACCAGGTAAGAGTTACCTAGTCCTTAACGAATCTGACCTAAGGCTTCACATTCCATCTAGGTCTTACTATTTGACCTAGACCTTAACTGCCAGCAGCTTTGCCCTCTGAGCCACCGCATGCACATGCATGTATAGATGGATGAATATGTTTTTCTATATTTATTTATTCATTTATGAGAGGCAAAGTCTCTCTACATGGTTCCAAAACATATTAGATAGTCCAGGCAGGCCTTTCAAGTGAGTCCTGCCTCTGCCTCTACCACTTCATAGGGATCCTCTTAGAAAACTCAGAACCTTCCCTTTTACAAGCAGTAAAAGTGATTTGAAGCCAGGTGTCATGACACATGCCTTTAATTCCTGGGGAGGCAGAGACAAGAGGACCTCTGTGAGTTTGAGGTAGCCTAGAGTACAAAATGAGTCCAGGACAGCCAGCATTAGACAATAAATCCTGTCTTAAAAAAAAAAAACTGGAAAAAAAGTGATTTGAGAAGCTGTGACTAGGATAACTATGAAAAGCATTCATTAAGAATTCATAATCAGTGTTAGGATATTCATTATGGAATGATGTTTTTTTTTGTCATGACAGGGTTTCTCTGTGTAACAGCCCAGCTCTCCTAGAACTTGCTTTGCAGACCAGGCTGACCTCTAACTCACAGACATGCTTGCCTCTGCCTCCTGAGTGCTGGGATAAAAGGCATGCACCACTATAACCCAGCTAGATAATCTTTTTAGTCAGATGACAAACTAAGTCAGAAATTGTGGTAGGATGAATGGTGTGGGTGCTGTGGTCCCAGGGTGGGGCCTGGTAGACAGTTAGGGAGGCTCCCATACAGCTCTGACCGTATGAGTGCCCATGTCTGTGGCATATTGAGTGTCTTAGTCAGGGTTTCTATTCCTGCACAAACATCATGACCAAGAAGCAAGTTGGGGAGGAAAGGGTTTATTCGGCTTACACTTCCATACTGCTGTTCATCACCAAGGAAGTCAGGACTGGAACTCATGCAGGTCAGGAAGCAGGAGCTGATGCAGAGGCCATGGAGGGATGTTCTTTACTGGCTTGCCTCACCTGGCTTGCTCAGCCTGCTCTCTTATAGAACCCAAGACTACCAGCCCAGAGATCTTCCCACCCACAAGGGGCCTTTCCCCCTTGATCACTAATTGAGAAAATGCCTTACAGTTGGATCTCATGGAGGCATTTCCTCAACTGAAGCTCCTTTCTCTGTGATAACTCCAGCTCTGTCAAGTTGACACAAAACTAGCCAGTACACTGAGTAACAAAAGATAGAGGATCCTTGCAAATTAGTGAGCCTGAGTTTGGGCCTGAAACACAGTGGTGGCTGCTTTCCCCATCTGCACAGAAGTCCTGTCTGGTGTTAGCCTCCCTATAGTGATAGTGGAATGGTTAGCTACCCCAGAGCTCTTATGGATTCCCCATTGGTCCGAAGGCTGTATAAAAATGCCTGATGCTACTACACAATACAACAGATATGCACCTCAGTGTTTGTCTCCTGAGTCTGTATCCCATGATAGCAACTCTGCCTTCTGCACCCCTTCCTGGATCCCTGTTCCCACAGGATGAAAGATATTTTCATACAGAGCACAGGATATCCAAACTAACAAAACCTCTGCTTGGGGAAATTGATGCTGAGTGGTGAAATACACTGCTATTTTAAATATAACCCACTAATTTAATCAAAACCTGAGGGATAGGTGATTTAGTCAGCAAAGTCTTTGTCCTCAGAACTCTTGCTTTAAACAACAACTACCTCAACAAAACTGCTAGATGGGGCGGTGTATGTGGTAATATAAGTGCTGGAGAGGCAGAAAGAGACAGATCCTTGAAGATTACTGTCCAACCAGCCTGGCTGTTTAGTTTCAGGCCAATGACAGTTTCTGTCTCAGAAAGGAAGTGAGAAGGGGTGGGGCATGAAAGGGTCTGGGGAGGTGACTCAGTGGGGTGAGTGGACACTTTCTGCACTAGTGTGAGGACCAGATTTTAGGTACCCAGAACTCACATCAGTATCTGGTGGGCATGGTGGTCTTCCTGTAATTGCAGCCTAGGAAAGTAAAGACAGGTAATCTCCAAAGGAAGCTGATCAATAAAACAGGTGACTCTGGCCAGTTCTGGCTTTGACTAAGAGACCCTGACTCACTGAAGAAAGTACAAATGGGAGCAAGGATAATTCTTGACATCAACCTTAGGCCTCCACGTGCACATGAATCCATACCTATGTGTGCCCCCAAGTGCTCATATCTATGCAAACATGCACACCCATACACACATCTCACACACATACACACACACACACACACACACACACACACACACACAGGAGAAAGCTCTACTGTACCTTATGAATGACACCTGAGGTTATCCTCTGGCCTTCACATGTACATAACCTCAGCTGGGATACAGATAGTTAACATTCCTGAGGAAATAAGCAAGTATTGGACAGAGTAAGGAAGAAAGCACTGCTTTTTGTATATTAATAAAGCATCTTGTTCCCTGGTGGTACACTTAATATTTACCTGTTTCTAACAAATCATTTCAAGTGCTATTTTCTGGTTAGCTCATTACTGTGAGCAAATACAAGAGAAAAATAACTTAGTGGAAGCAAGCATTGGTCTTGGAGGATTTCACCTGTGGTTAGTTGTCTTCATTGGTCATGAGGCAGAATAGCCTTGCAGGATCACGTTGGTGGAGCAAAACAGCTCACCACGAGATTATCAGAGAGAGAAGTGATCAGGGTCCCAATGTCTACTCTGAGGGCATGTTTCCAGTGACTTCTCTTTCTCTTTCTACATCCTAAAATTCCACCACCACCCAATAGTACCACTGTCTGGCAACCAAGCATTTTGCAAATGGCCTTTGGGAGACATTTGCTATGATGCTAACAAATACCTAAAAATGTGAGAAACAAGAGTATATGTTTGAGATATTCTAGAGAGCTTGAGAGTGCTGTTCGTGTCCACTGCATACATAAGAAGCTTGTCCCAATCGATGAGCCCAGAGCAAAAGTCACACTTTGCCTATCACATACCAAGGCCATACATCCCATCATCCCAGGTGAGAAAATGCCTGTCTATCAATCTGAACTCAAGGATTCTGACTCTGGCAGTTCTATGCTTTTTTTCCCATCACCCTGCCCAAGCTTGTCTTTTCAGTGGGAACCTTCTATGAGCTCCCACCTATGCTGAGATCCCTGGGCAGAAGGGATCTAAAACCTCTCACCCCCGACACAGGATAGAATACTCACTCTTACCTGTCATGCAGGAAAATGCTAGTCACAGGTAGAGGGACTGAGCAAGATGATTCTACCCTGCTAAACAAGAGAGAAGAAAGAAAAAAATGGGAAGGGAGACAAGGACTAACTGATAAAGGCTAACTAGATCACATTTTTGATATATTTGAAAATCACATTTATTTGTCTGTGTGTGTGTGTGTGTGTGTGTGTGTGTGTGTGTATGTGTGTGTCTGCGTGTGTAGAGTGAGAGAGAGAGAGAGTTAGTTTCTGTACTTTCTGTTTCCTAAACCTAATGTATCCTGCAAGCAATGTTTTTCAACCTATACTGAATTTGTCACCTCATGATGTGTACCCACCCCTTTGCCTTGCTAAACTCCTGAACCCTGTGGTGACCCCCCTTCCATATGATGTATTCCTGCACTTATCTACCACTTAGGCAGCCTTGAGACCTGAGTCCCCCATTCTTCTGTTCAGGTGCTAACAGCCAACTATCTCAACAGCTGTTTTCTATCAACCCTAACCCATCCCCATAAAGGGAACCGCAAAAGCCAGTAAGGGGCTGTTCTTTGAAACTCCAACTTAGCAGGAGGCAATCAGTTGTCTGGTCAGTTCCTTGGGCACAGCTTGCTTTAAGCAGAAAGTTATGAGAATGTTTTTTCCTCAGGTCTGACAGTACTCTACTCCCAGAGCTATCTCATTAGCCACATCATATCCTGTATGGTTGATTGGTTGGTTGGCTGGTTTGGTTGGAGACAGGGCCTCCATATGCAGCTGTGGAACATACTATGTAAACCAAGCTGGGCTTCAAACTCACAGAGATCTGCTTGCCCCTATCTCCCAAGCAATGGAATTAGAGGTTTGTGCCACCATGCCTGGCTTTCACTGGATCCTAATTTTCTTTTATTTTAAGTAAATTATTTATTTATTTACATTCCAAATGTTGCCCCCCTTTCTGGTTCCCCTCCCCAAGTTCTTCACCCCATCCCTCCTGGGTCCTCTTTTTCTTTTGCCAAGAAGAGTAAGGGCAAGCAGGCAAAGATCAAGTTTCCTTCTTCCACATTCTTTATAGGCAGCCACCAGAAGATGTGGCCCAGGTTTAAAGGTGGATCTTCTCAAAAAGACTGAATTTAGGGTGAGTCTTCACACTTCAACTGATTAATCAAGAAAAGTCTTTCACAGGTATACTCAGTCACTTGGATTTTAGTTAATTTAGATTTAGTCAACTTGACAATCAAAAATACCAGCCTGAGCTACATGACACCCTATCTCAAAATAAAGAATATAAAATAGAGGCAGATGTATCTCTCAATGGGTAGAGGTGTTTGCTCCCAAGCGTGACAACCTGAACTTGACTCCCAGGACCCACGTGATAGAAGGGGAAAAAATCAACTAACATGAATTGTCCTCTGACCTCCATACATATGGACACATTAATTAATTAATTAATTAATTGAAATGTGCTACAATATTTAAAAAATTAAAAAGTAGAAATTACATCAGCACACTACAACTACCATATTTTAACAGAAAGCATTATAAATTAGCAATTAGAGGAAAGCTCCACCTTAATATTTTGTACCATCATTCTAGATAACTGTTTAGTCAAAAAAGAGATTTAAAAGAAAAATCCTTGGGACTGGGTAGATAAGATAGCTCAGTGATAAACAGTGAGTATTGCTCTTCCAGAGGACCCAAGTTCAGTTCCCAGCATCCATATGAGGCAGTTCACAATCACCTCTAACTCCAGCCCTAGGGGATCTGACAAATTTGGCTTCCATCAGCACCTGCCTGCATAGATGTGCACATAATTATACACATTATTAAAAATATTTAAAATAAATGTTCTAATAAAGAAAACTCATCCACGTGCAGTAACACACCTCTTTAATCCCAGCCCTCAAGAGGCAGAGGTGGGCCAACCTGGTCTATATAGCACATTCCCATCCAGAATTACATGGAAAGATTCTATCTCCAAAAAGAAAAGGAACAAGAAGAAGAGAAGGGAAGGGAAGGGGGAAGGGGGAAGGGGAGAAAAGAAGGGGAAAAGGAGAAAAGAAGGGAAAGGGAGAAGGGGGCAAAGAAGGGGAAAGGAAGGGAGAGCTCCCCGGATGACTTACAGCAAATGCCAAACAACAGGTGTTGAGGTTTGGTCGGTTGCTCTGTTTTATAATAGTAAATACTGCCCCCCCCCCAAGGTCTGGTTGCCCACAGGGACAAGGAAATCTTAACATACACCAAGTGATGCTATGTAACCTTGCTCTTTAATTTAATCCTATTGGTTGAATAAAGATGCCTACAGCCTATAGTTGGGCAAAAAAGAGAGGTAGCTGGAGTTTCAATTCCTGAGCTCGGTATCTGAGGAGGACCACAAGGAGAGAGAAGATGGATTGAGAAGATGCCATGGAGTAGGTGAATCGTAGAAATGTGGCTGTGAGATCTGGAAAATTGGAGGTAAGAGCCCAGATGTAACATGGCAAGTCAAATCTCAAGGGCATTGATAGGGAAGTAGATTATAGCTTAGAAGGTAGATGTCTGCCCAGCTCTAGTGCTGTCTAAGGCTTATTATAAATACAGAGGTTTTGTATCTTAATCTGAATCGCCTAAGGTAGGGTAGAAACCCATGATTGGGATTAAGAAATAAACACAATAAATGGGCATAAATACTAAACTATCACCAAGGCCCCTGAGGCCTCTGGTCTGCTTACTATATCACTCGTCCAACAACCAATAGAAAATTGCACTGTATTTTGAGAACGTGAGAGTGAAAGAAAAAGCAAACTGAAACTTAGAGGAAATGAAAGAACCTAGTGGGGAAACCCCCACTCAATTTCCGTTTGGCGCACACCCAAGAATCACGAACAGACAACCATCTTGATGTAAAAGCATGAGGTAGTTTAATGATGGAGCTCCAGGCCGACACATATCTCCAGCAGGAGACAGAGGTGTCGACCACATGGTGGAGCCATAATGGCGGAGCTCAGGTTCGAAACGTATCTCACACAGGAGACAGTGGTTTCGACCCCGAGGCTTGGGAGCTAGGGACTTTTATAGAAAAGGGGTGGGACTGGGGGAGGAATTGGCGCGGTTTCACATGATTGGTCCATTTAAACATTAACAGACTGTCAGAAGGGCAGGAGATAGGGAGGCACTAGGCCAGTCAGGACATGTAACGATGGGCCGGCCCGGGCATGTCCTGGCCTATTCTGTTATGTTCTTAGCCCCAGGTTTCAAAGCTCACAAACAACTCTTTGGGCTATTTGACATAAATTACATGAATAACATGTCTCAAGTTTTATTTCCTTTCAGAAGCTCTAAAGAGCCCCAAATCATCATAGCAGTTCTCAGCCTTCCTAATGCCACAACTCTTTAATACAGTTCCTGGTGCTGTGGTGACTCCCACCATAAGATTATTTCATTGCTACTCCAAAACTGCAGTTTTGCTGGTTATGAATCATCATGTAAATATCTGATAAGCAGGACTTCTGAGATGCACCCATAAAAGGGTCCCAATCCACAGGTTGAGAACCACTGCACTAGAGGAGCCAGGAAACTTAAATGCACAGGGTTGTTCCTTCAAACGATGGGATGCATAGCCCCAGCCTGATGTTAAAGAGCATCTTGTTCTTTCCACGGATGAGTTTAGGATTTAACATATCCTTAAGGCTATGTTTCCTTTAGGGAAAATGCTTTTGAGCAACAGAAGCAGCACTATCCTTATAAAGTAAAGAAAATCAGGGCTGGAAAGATGGCTCAGCAGTTAAGGACACTAACTGCTCTTCCAGAGGAGCCAAGCTCAAATCCCAGCACCCCCAGGGCAACCCACAGCTGTCTGTAACTCCAAGATCTTACATCCTCACACAAACATACATGAGGCAAAACACCAATGCACATAAAATGAAAGTTAATTAACTAGTTAATGTGAAAAATTAAAGTTAGCATAGTTAAATGTAGCATGGTATGTGGGAATTTAGGTGGCTGTATAAACCCCCATTTTTACTTTTAAATTTTGTGTTTTAAGTATTTGAAATGTGTCATTCTGGAATAACTTTACCCTGTGGATTATATGAATTCTAGTAATACGATCACTATTGCACAATTTGCAAAACTCCTTCAAACTTTTGCTAGTATAAACAGGACCCACTATCAGTTTTCAGTTGTAAGAAGAGTTCTAGAAAGAAAATGGAGTATAATAAATGACTAATGAGACCCAGGAGTGTTTTAGCCCTGAATCCAAGAAGCAACAATCATATTAGAAAAAGTATTAACCATTACATGAACATATTTGAAATGTCCAATTTCTGACTGTTGTAATTTAACCCTTGAGAATTAATTCCACAAGTAGAGGGCAGTGGTGTGAAAGAACAAGAAGTGAAAAAGTTCATGAGATTTTTGAGTGGCCTGGAAAGTATTGGTGGTGAGGAGGCAAGCACATCAACTAGAGCATTAGTGGATGTTCAGGTACCTGCCAGATAAGAATGAACATACTGAGTTAGGAAAACTTGAGGTCATTGTCTTACAGACACCTGAAGCTAGAGAAATCATTATGGAATAACATTAGTAGTGGGGTTGGGTTTAAGTCTTACAGTTTCTAAAACAACAGCTTGAGTACAATATGCAGAACTAGCTAAAATATTCAGTGGCCGAGAAACAGCTAATAAAACCGGATTGGTTAGCTGGGAAGTGGTGGTGCATGTCGGTAATCCTAGCACTCAGGAGGCAGAGGAAGGGGGATCTCTGAGTTCCAGGCCAGCCTAGTCTACAGAATGAGACCCAGGACTGCCAGAGCTACACAGAGAAACCTGTCTCAAAAAAAAAAATCTGGCTGAATGGGCTGGAGAGATGGCTCAGCGGTTAAGAGTACCGACTGGTCTTCCAGAGGCCCTTAGTTCAATTCCCAGCAACCACATGGTGGTTCACAACCATCTGTAATGGACATCTGATGCTCTCTTCTGCTGTGTCTGAAGATAGTGACAGTGTACTCACACTATATGAAATAAATATGGCTGGAGCAAGTAGAGCTGAAAAAAAATTTTTTTTTAAATCTGGCTGACTACAGTTGGAATTGTTGAGCTATACAACCAGGGGTGAATACAATCTTTTTGATGGAGGATATGAAATTTATATGTAAAACATAAGCTTCTTGCCGTTTTTGAAGAGACATCTGTAAAAGCATAGAAAAAAGTCTCTATAGGGTTTTTAGATATAATTTTAGGCAATTCACATGGGGTATTTTAAGGTATCTTCAAAATACCCAAAAAGGGGATTTTTTAGGATAATGATTATCTATAGATCCCAAGTAACATACTAATGCTACCTGCCAAGTATTATCATCATGGAGCAAATAACCAACCTGCATTTTATTTAATAGCACAGCCATTTCTGTAGGCTCTTTACCAGTAAGTGGCTTAAGATATGCCCTGCCCATCATTATCAAATCTATAATTTCTCGTAAATAAGGAGTTGTGGTTCAGTTCAGCGAATTATGACATTATAAATTTCTATAACACCATTACCTTGTTGATATGTAATTCCTGTAATGAGGGGGAAAGATAAACAAATGATGAAGAAGTAAGGGAGTAATTCTATGAGCTACCCCCTTTAGCAGAAGCATTATTTAATATATCAATAATTTTCTCTCTTTCAAGGGGTTTTTTATGGAGTATAACCAAGTATCTTTAGTTAGGGTTTTACTGCTGTGAACAGAAACCATGACCAAGGCAACTCTTATAAGAACAACATTTAATTGGGGCTGTCTTACAGGTTCAGAGGCTGAGGGTTCAGGGTTAGCAGTTATGCCTTATAATAGGAGCAGAGTGACGGAGTCCTGCAGCATAAGCACCAAGCCTCTAAAGGCAGTGTTGTCCCTTTCCAGATGTTAGTGGCTTCTCTATCTAGTAATGGAGATTGATTCTGAAGCAAATTAATACTGAAGTCAGAAGGCAAGAGAACTCTGAGTTCTATTATGTAAGGTGAGCTATTCTTAAAATGAAATGTAATATTGAGTCAAAATGCATGACCATTTTAAAGCTCTTACTGTATTATATATATGTGTGTGTACATGTGTGCACACACACACAAAAGGCATAGCACATGTGTAAAGATCTGGGGACATCTTAAAGGAGTTGGTTCTGTCCTTTTACCATATGGGTCTTAGGGATTGAATTTAGGTTGTCAAGCTTGGACCACCCACAAGGGGCCCTCCCACCTTGATTACTATAACCTTCAACAAGCCTGAAGCAGGCTGAGCCAGACCTTGACTTTTCTGCCACTAAGGAGATTACCTAGGGTGGGGCCTTCCTCCCAAGATTACTCTATTGTTCAGTCACTGTAGCTGTTCCTCTTCCAGATACTGCTACCTGCTGAGAGGCCCCCCTGAACTATTCCGGAGACTAAGCCCTATCCTGCAGACCATCTCCTGAAGCTGGTTCCAGGCTCCAAGAATGAATTGGCGGGAATGGGCCTCCCCCCTCCTTTATAAAGCATATCTGCCATTAAACATGTGAACTTTGAGCAGACTAGCATGCCTTGGTTCCATTATTTCTCTACTCCCCTAGGTTCCCTCTTTTCTTTCAGCTCCAGGTTGCCTCCCAGGCTTGAACCCAGACATGTGAGCCACTGGCCAGCTTGCAACAGATCACTAGTTGAGAAAATGCCTTATAGCTGGATCTCATGGAGGCATTTCCCCAACCGAAGCTCCTTTTTCTGTGGTAACTCCAGCTTGTGGCAAGTTGACACACAAAAGTAGCCAGTACAATACTCAATGCAAATTTATCAAAACTTTCATTTATATATACGTATGTATGTATGTATATGTATGCATATATATATATATATATATATATATATATATATATATATATATATATATATATATATATATATATATATACAATAAGGTAAACTGAAGCCCCTTTAACTGTTTAGTTTATTTCTCTGCCCCCACCTTTTCATGGGACAAGCAATGGCTTGCTAGGCAGCTCACATAGTCTTCAAATCCTCCTGCTTCATCCTCCCAAGTGCTGGGATTAGAGTCATGTGTCAAAATCCCTGAACTGAAAAGCCCCTGATTCTCTCCTCATGGCTGCTGTTGTTCTTCTTTCTTCTCCTTCTCCTTCTCCTTCTCCTTCTCCTTCTTCTTCCTCTTCTTCCTCTTCTTCCTCTTCCTCCTCCTCCTCCTCTTCTTCTTCTTCTTCTTCTTCTTCTTCTTCTTCTTCTTCTTCTTCCTCTTCTTCTTCCTCTTCTTCTTCCTCCTGCTCCCTCCTCCTCCCCCTTCTCCTCCTCTTATTCTTTTTTTTTTTTTTTTTTCGAGACAGGGTTTCTCTGTGTATCCCTGGCTGTCCTGGAACTCACTTTGTAGACCAGGCTGGCCTCGAACTCAGAAATCCACCTGCCTCTGCCTCCTGAGTGCTGGGATTAAAGGCGTGTGCCACCACGCCTGGCTCCTCCTCTAATTCTTGTTCTTCTTCCTCCTCCCTCCTCCTTTTCCTCCCCACCTCCTCAATCTTCTTCTCTGTCCATCTGCCTGTCTTTCAACTCCCTTCCCCATGCTCTGAATAAACTCCATTCTATACTAAAAAAAAAAAAAAAAAAAAAGCCCCTACAGTGAGGACAGATGGATAATAAACAAGGAACAAAATACCCATGGAAGGACTTACAGAGACAAAGTGTAGAGCAGAGACTGATGGAAAGGCCATCCAGAAACTGCCCCCCATGGGGATCCATCCCATATACAGTCACCAAACCCAGACACTATTTTTGGATGCCAACAAGTGCTTGCTGACAGGGGCCTGATATAGCTGTCTTCTGTGGAGCTCTACCAGTGCCTGACAAATAAAGAGGTGGATGCTCTCAGCCAACCATTTGACTGAGGACAGGGTCACCAATAGAGGAACTAGAGTAAGGACCCATGGAGCCAAAGGGGTTTGCAGCCCCACAGGAGGAACAACAATATGAACCAACCAGTATCCTCAGAGCTCCCAGGGACTAAAGCACCAACCAAAGAGTACACATGGCTCCAGATGCATATGTAGCAGACGATGGCCTTGTAGCTCATCAGTGGGAGAGGCCCTTGGTCATGTAAAGGCTTGATGCCCCAGTGTAGGGGAATGCCAGAGCCAGGAAGTGGGAGTGGTTGGGTTGGTGAGCAGGGAGAGGGGTGAGGGGATAGGGGTGTGTTTGGAGGGCAAATAAGGAAAGGGGAAAGCATTTGACATGTAAATAAAGAAAATATCTAATAAAAAATAAAAAGTTACACTTAATTGAAAAACCTAAAGTTAAGATTAATATAATACCTAGGTAAAGCAAGTTATTTAATCTTGTTTCAGGACGACATGGTCTCAGATGTATGTGATATTATATTACCATTCTGTAAATTATTTAGCAAAACGAACTAAAATGTAATGCATTCCTTGTGGTATATAAAGTGGAGTGTTAAGCTACAACAGGAAGCTACCACACTGGTCTGTAATATATGCCTATGGGTAGCATTGTTCTGAGGGTTACTTAAGTTGAGTTGAATCACTTGGTATTATATGAGTTAAGAGCCACATAATGACACAGTCCAGTGGATTTTGTCTGTCACTGACAACCTTGAAGCCATAGTTTCATTTGTTCTTGGTAGAACTTTCTCTCACTCTTCTTGGAATTCAAGGGAGAAAGCAGCTTTATCCCTCAGACTATGGCAGTAAGGCAGGAACATTGAACACAGTCTCCCTTATTTTAGTTAACACAAGTGCATTCATATATATTAGGTCTAACAGTCCTAATGGTACAGCACTGTCATAAAATTCAAAGAATACTAATGTAGGTGGACTCACCTAGAGACAAAGGAATGTGTCACTCCTAAGAAATACATGTTTTCCTATGGTCTTATGTAACCAGTTAGACATTCAGAATATCTCCAAACAAGTTACTATGGACAGGTTGAAAAATACTGGTCTAGTATTAATTTTATGTTACAAGTATGGAGAAAACAGTAATGGGTTCAGCTTGTTGTATGAGAGACGTTTTCTACAGAGATGCAACACACATATTCATCTACCTGTCCCAAGTTGAAAATGAAAACAACCCATTACAACTTGTTCAACCAATGAAATTTATTGCAGTTACATCCAGGACTATGAGGAAGGAGTTGGTTACCAGATGCCAAGGGACTCAAAGACAGTTCCTATCCTGACACTTGAAACCAGCATATGCTACAGATTATGAATACTTGACACTCAAGGCATTCTGTGTATCTGTAGGATACTGGCAGGAAGAGCATTCCATTTTGGTGGTTTAGTTCATCAAACCCTCTTTTAAAAAACATGATTTGTCTGAGTTTATTCATTTGAATTAAACATACAGAATGCTATTGGTATCACTACCTATTTTGAGAGGTGCATTATCCACCATAATCAGATTTCCTCTGCAATGGATTCTTTCAGTCTCCAACAAAGAGTTACACATTCTTCTGGCTTTTCTACTTTATCTTCATTATGAAATATTTGACAGTGAACAATTTGAAATTTTCCCTTCATTGTCACATTTTCAGAGTTTCTCGAGCATAAATGCTTCTTAGTTTCTAAGACTTGAACACTACTTAAATGCTTTTACAAGTTCCTGATATTCATAATAAACTCCACTGTGGAGCCTCAAGTGTTGCAAAGAATTCCACTTTTGTAAAATACATGCCACATGTTTTCCAGTAGAAATTGCCCATTTCCCCACCCCCACCCCTTCCTCACTATAAATTTCTAGATATTGTCTAAGAATTAATTTTCAAGTAAAGATCTTTTCTCATGCGGTTTCTCTCCTGTATGAATTCTCTGATGAATTATAAGATCATATTTGTGAGTGAAGCATTTGTCACATTCACTACATTTATAAGGTTTTCCCCCTGTATGAATTCTCTGATGAACATTAAGATTATATTTTTGGGTAAACATTTGTCACATTCACTACAGCCAGCCCAGGCTAATATACCCAGCCAAACTCTCAATTACCATAGATGGAGAAACCAAAGTATTCCACGACAAAACCAAATTCATACAATATATTTCCACGAATCCAGCCCTTCAAAGGAAAAGAAGCAATACAAGGACAGAAATCACGCCCTAGAACAAACAAGAAAGTAATTCCTCAACAAACCAAAAAGAAGACAGCCACAAGAACAGAATGCCAACTCTAACAACAAAAATAATAGGAAGCAACAATTTCTTTTCCTTATTATCTCTTAATATCAATGGACTCAATTCCCCAATAAAAAGACATAGACTAACAGACTGGCTACACAAACAGGACCCAACATTCTGCTGCTTACAGGAAACCCATCTCAGAGAAAAAGACAGACACTACCTCAGAGTGAAAGGCTGGAAAACAATTTTCCAAGCAAATGGTCTGAAGAAACAGGCTGGAGTAGCCATTCTAATATCAGATAAAATCGACTTCCAACCCAAAGTTATCAAAAAAGACAAAGAGGGACACTTCATACTCATCAAAGGTAAAATCCTCCAAGAGGAACTCTCAATTCCGAATATATATGCTCCAAATGCAAGGGCAGCCACATTCATTAAAGACACTTTAGTAAAGCTCAAAGCACACATTGCACCTCATACAATAATAGTGGGAGACTTCAACACACCACTTTCATCAATGGACAGATCATGGAAACAGAAACTAAACAGGGACACAGTGAAACTAACAGAAGTTATGAAACAAATGGACCTGACAGATATCTACAGAACATTTTATCCTAAAACAAAAGGATATACCTTCTTCTCAGCACCTCACGGGACCTTCTCCAAAATTGACCATATAATTGGTCACAAAACAGGCCTCAACAGATACAAAAACATTGAAATTGTCCCATGTATCCTATCAAACCACCATGGCCTAAGACTGATCTTCAATAACAACATAAATAATGGAAAGCCAACATTCACGTGGAAACTGAACAACACTTCTCAATGATACCTTGGTCAAGGAAGGAATAAAGAAAGAAATTAAAGACTTTTTAGAGTTTAATGAAAATGAAGCCACAACATACCCAAAGCTATGGGACACAATGAAAGCATTTCTAAGAGGGAAACTCATAGCTCTGAGTGCCTCCAAGAAGAAACGGGAGAGAGTACATACTAGCAGCTTGACAAAACATCTAAAAGCTCTAGAAAAAAAGGAAGCAAATTCACCCAAGAGGAGTAGACGGCAGGAAATAATCAAACTCAGGGATGAAATCAAGCAAGTGGAAACAAGAAGAACTATTCAAAGAATCAACCAAACGAGGAGTTGGTTCTTTGAGAAAATCAACAAGATAGATAAACCCTTAGCTAGACTAACTAGAGGGCACAGGGACAAAATCCTAATTAACAAAATCAGACATGAAAAGGGAGACATAACAACAGATCCTGAAGAAATCCAAAACACCATCAGATCCTTCTACAAAAGGCTATACTCAACAAAACTGGAAAACCTGGATGAAATGGACAAATTTCTGGACAGATACCAGGTACCAAAGTTGAATCAGGATCAAGTTGACCATCTAAACAGTCCCATATCTCCTAAAGAAATAGAAGCAGTTATTAATAGTCTCCCAGCCAAAAAAAGCCCAGGACCAGACGGGTTTAGTGCAGAGTTCTATCAGACCTTCAAAGAAGATCTAATTCCAGTTCTGCACAAACTCTTTCACAAGATAGAAGTAGAAGGTACTCTATCCAACTCATTTTATGAAGCCACTATTACTCTGATACCTAAACCACAGAAAGATCCAACAAAGATAGAGAACTTCAGACCAATTTCTCTTATGAATATCGATGCAAAAATCCTTAATAAAATTCTCGCTAACCGAATCCAAGAACACATTAAAGCAATCATCCATCCTGACCAAGTAGGTTTTATTCCAGGGATGCAGGGATGGTTTAATATATGAAAATCCATCAATGTAATCCATTATATAAACAAACTCAAAGACAAAAACCACATGATCATCTCGTTAGATGCAGAAAAAGCATTTGACAAGATCCAACACCCATTCATGATAAAAGTTTTGGAAAGATCAGGAATTCAAGGCCCATACCTAAACATGATAAAAGCAATCTACAGCAAACCAGGAGCCAACATCAAAGTAAATGGAGAGAAGCTGGAAGCAATCCCACTAAAATCAGGGACTAGACAAGGCTGCCCACTTTCTCCCTACCTTTTCAACATAGTACTTGAAGTATTAGCCAGAGCAATTCGACAACAAAAGGAGATCAAGGGGATACAAATTGGAAAAGAGGAAGTCAAAATATCACTTTTTGCAGATGATATGATAGTATATATAAGTGACCCTAAAAATTCCACCAGAGAACTCCTAAACCTGATAAACAGCTTCGGTGAAGTAGCTGGATATAAAATAAACTCAAACAAGTCAATGGCCTTTCTCTACACAAAGAATAAACAGGCTGAGAAAGAAATTAGGGAAACAACACCCTTCTCAATAGTCACAAATAATATAAAATATCTCGGCGTGACTCTAACTAAGGAAGTGAAAGATCTGTATGATAAAAACTTCAAGTCTCTGAAGAAAGAAATTAAAGAAGATCTCAGAAGCTGGAAAGATCTCCCATGCTCATGGATTGGCAGGATCAACATTGTAAAAATGGCTATCTTGCCAAAAGCAATCTACAGATTCAATGCAATCCCCATCAAAATTCCAACTCAATTCTTCAGCGAATTAGAAGGAGCAATTTGCAAATTCATCTGGAATAACAAAAAACCTAGGATAGCAAAAACTCTTCTCGAGGATAAAAGAACCTCTGGTGGAATCACCATGCCTGACCTAAAGCTTTACTACAGAGCAATTGTGATCAAAACTGCATGGTACTGGTATAGAGACAGACAAGTAGACCAATGGAATAGAATTGAAGACCCAGAAATGAACCCACACACCTATGGTCACTTGATCTTCGACAAGGGAGCTAAAACCATCCAGTGGAAGAAAGACAGCATTTTCAACAATTGGTGCTGGCAAAACTGGTTGTTATCATGTAGAAGAATGCGAATCGATCCACACTTATCTCCTTGTACTAAGGTCAAATCTAAGTGGATCAAGGAACTTCACATAAAACCAGAGACACTGAAACTTATAGAGGAGAAAGTGGGGAAAAGCCTTGAAGATATGGGCACAGGGGAAAAATTCCTGAACAGAACAGCAATGGCTTGTGTTGTAAGATCGAGAATTGACAAATGGGACCTAATGAAACTCCAAAGTTTCTGCAAGGCAAAAGACACCGTCAATAAGACAAAAAGACCACCAACAGATTGGGAAAGGATCTTTACCTATCCTAAATCAGATAGGGGACTAATATCCAACATATATAAAGAACTCAAGAAGGTGGACTTCAGAAAATCAAATAACCCCATTTAAAAAATGGGGCTCAGAACTGAACAAAGAATTCTCACCTGAGGAATACCGAATGGCAGAGAAGCACCTGAAAAAATGTTCAAGATCCTTAATCATTAGGGAAATGCAAATCAAAACAACCCTGAGATTCCACCTCACACCAGTCAGAATGGCTAAGATCAAAAACTCAGGTGACAGCAGATGCTGTCATGGATGTGGAGAAAGAGGAACACTCCTCCATTGTTGGTGGGATTGCAGGCTTGTACAACCACTCTGGAAATCAGTCTGGCGGTTCCTCAGAAAATTGGACATAGTACTACCGGAGGATCCAGCAATACCTCTCCTGGGCATATATCCAGAAGATGCCCCAACTGGTAAGAAGGACACATGCTCCACTATGTTCATAGCAGCCTTATTTATAATAGCCAGAAGCTGGAAAGAACCCAGATGCCCCTCAACAGAGGAATGGATACAGAAAATGTGGTACATCTACACAATGTAGTACTACTCAGCTATTAAAAAGAATGAATATATGAAATTTCTAGCCAAATGGATGGACCTGGAGGGCATCATCCTGAGTGAGGTAACACATTCACAAAGGAACTCACACAATATGTACTCACTGATAAGTGGATATTAGCCCAAAACCTAGGATACCCAAGATATAAGATACAATTTGCTAAACACATGAAACTCAAGAAAAATGAAGACTGAAGTGTGGACACTATGCCCCTCCTTAGAAGTGGGAACAAAACACCCATGGAAGGAGTTACAGAGACAAAGTTTGGAGCTGAGACAAAAGGATGGACCATCTAGAGTCTGCCATATCCAGGGATCCACCCCATAATCAGCTTCCAAACGCTGACACCATTGCATACACTAGCAAGATTTTATCAAAAGGACCCAGATGTAGCTGTCTCTTGTGAGACTATGCTGTGGCCTAGCAAACACAGAAGTGGATGCTCACAGTCAGCTAATGGATGGATCACAGGGCTCCCAATGGAGGAGCTAGAGAAAGTACCCAAGGAGCTAAAGGGATCTGCAACCCTATAGGTGGAACAACATTATGAACTAACCAGTACCCCCGAGCTCTTGACTCTAGCTGCATATGTATCAAAAGATGGCCTAGTCGGCCATCACTGGAAAGAGAGGCCCATTGGACATGCAAACTTTATATGCCCTAGTACAGGGGAACGCCAGGGCCAAAAAGGGGGAGTGGGTGGGTAGGGGAGTGGGGGTGGGTGGGTATGGGGGACTTTTGGTATAGCATTGGAAATGTAAATGAGCTAAATACCTAATAAAAAATGGAAAAAAAAAGAAAGGATGTTATGAATGTCAGTCATGTAATAACCATCACAGGTATCTTGAAAGATGCAAAACAACCCATTATGAGGGAGAAAACTATGACCCTATGAAGTGATACAACCCAATGATCTGATTCTTCTTTA